>NC_041232.1:81533777-81568525 GCF_002837175.3 Physeter macrocephalus | reverse complement strand
TTTTTTGCGGTACGCAGGCCTCTCACCGCTGTGGCCTCTCCCGTTGCGGAGCACAGGCTCCGGACGCGCAGGCCCAGCGGCCACGGCTCACGGGCCCAGCCGCTCCGCGGCATGTGGGATCTTCCCGGACCGGGGCACGAACCCACGTCCCCTGCATCTGCAGGCGGACTCGCAACCACTGCGCCACCAGGGAAGCCCACCTATTTTCTTTTTTAATAAATTATTTATTTATTTATTTTTGGCTGCCTTGGGTCTTTGTTGCTGCACGGAGGCTTTCCTCTAGTTGTGGTGACCCGGGGCTACCCTTCATTGTGGTGGCTTCTCTTGTTGCGGAGCACGGGCTCTAGGCATGTAGGCTCAGTAGTTGTGGCTCGCGGGCTCTAGGGCGCAGGTTCAGTAGCTGTGGCGCACGGGCTTAGTTGCTCCGTGGCTTGTGGGATCTTCCCGGATCAGGGCTCGAACCTGTGTTCCCTGCATTGGCAGGCGGATTCTTAACCACTGCGCCACCAGGGAAGCCCTACTTCCATGTTAATTCAAAGGGCGAGTTGGAAAAGGAACATTCTAAGAGCCAAGAAGAGTACCATCAAGAGATGGTGTCCAGAAGCCCGGGGTGAAGAATTTGAAGATGGAAGGAGCAGGGAACGGGGTCAATTGCAGCAGAGGGTTTAAATAAGGAAGAAAGTGTAGAAGAGGGCATTTTCGCTTAACAATTAAGGAATTATTAATGACCCTAGTTAGCAGTTTACATTTTATGTTTACATTTATTTTATTAGCAATAGGGAATGAAAAACAGTGCCCACAATGGGTTATCAGTGTGTCCTGTTAGTGATTTTGTGTGCATTACATAAAATCTAACTGAGAAGACTATCTTTAAGGAAGAATATGGCTTCAATTCTGCATCCGCCTTGGAGATCAGCATAATGCAAAACACCTACAATGTGCTTGATGTCTGACTGGATACTGTTTTGTAATCCTCGTCCCTGTTGTCCGCCCCGCCTCTGCAATGCTTTTGATCTTACCTTGCTGAGTCTCGTTTCCCACATCTTATACTTCTGACCCTACTTCCCTTTCTGTATCTGTAGGTTCTTCTCCAACTTTTAAGTAATGTAGTGAACTGCTGAGTATTCCAATACTAACAGCTCTTCAAGATCTACTGAGAACAATCAGTCATTTTACAGGTTTCAGTGATCACGACCCCCTCCCCAGAGCGCAAAGCACTCCTTGCAGAATGTTAAGCGGAGTATAGACGTACTTAAAATATATTGACGGTAAATTCTGAAATATTCACTTATGGAAATGAGAGCAAATGTTAGAAGTAAAAATAAAATAGCAAAATTAATATTTTAAACATGGATATTACGTTCCGGAAACTGTTGCAAACATTTTATATGCATTATCTCACTTTTCATAACAACTCTGAAGATACTATTATCCCAGAATTATGGATTAGCAAACTAAAGAACAGAGAAGTTACATAAACTTTCCCAAATTTACACTAGTAACAGTTGAAAAAAAATTAAGTCCTTCTGAGTCCAGGCCCAAGATACCTTGATATGCATGGTAGTGTTCACACCAAATGAGAGATAATCATCTTGGAATTCATGCAAACACCACAAATCACTCAAGAACAGGACATGGCACCAATGAAGTTTCTATTTTGAAAAAAGTTGGCATTTTACTGTCATTAGAAAAATCAGCTGTATTTTCTATGAAGGCAAATGAACATATTCCACATTTGAGATAAGTCCGATCACAGTCCTTGGTAACCTCATAAGAAGTCATTTTAGAAGGTGAAATCTTAAGTTACTAAAATTTTCCTGGTTATAAAAACTCTCAAATTAAATTTTTTAAATCGCCAAGATAATAATCCACTTGTGTTAGATCAAGATTATCACACCCCACAAGACGATGTGGAGGTGATGGAGAGGAAGGGCAGGGCGAGTACATTCTTGGAAGGAAAACTGTCTAGAAAAGTAACAGGAGGTGGCAACTGCTTCCTGAAAAGCAAGGGAAAATGCAAGTTCCCCCCACCCCCGGGAAATTGGAGCGAGCCTGCAACACCTGCTCACAGGTTTCAGAGAGAGCAGGAAAGCCGGCACTCAATGCCTTGATTGTTATCCATGGATGCAGCCCAGGACACAGAAGGGGGACCCGGGCCTCATGACAATGACACAGATGCTTTTTACTGAGACTGCTTCACTACTCCACCCCTCCTTCCCCATCGGCTCCCGACGGCTGCACCCGCTCACAGAAGCGAGTGCAAACGTGACCAAGTAGGCGCACCAAGGAGGCCACGGCCAGGAAGAGGGTCCAGGGATCAACATTTGGTCAGATGTCTAGAGATGCAATCCTTTGGGCTAAGCTGGTAACTTGTAAGATGAGCAGAATCGCACACTGAAGTATATCTCACCCCTCACACCTTCCTGTTAGCTATTATCTCAGTAAAAAACGCTCGCCTCCGATTGCTGAGGGAATGGGAGCTTTGAAGGAGAAGGTCAAGAAGGATTTTGGAGGACGGAACCGTATCATTTGGGAGTGAGGTAGGAACACTCAGGCTGTACCAGAGGCTTCCATCAGCCGAGGGTGACCAGCAACGTACAGAAAACATGCTGCTGTAAGAAAGGTTAGAATTTTGACCAATTTCTCAATCGAAACTTGCCTAAAAGGAAACACGTCTAGTATAGGAAACCACCTTGGAGCTGGGTTTGACCACAATGGGCCCTTCCTTTCTATCTGTAGAACCAGCAAAAAAAAAGAGAGAGAGAGAGAGAGAGAGAGACCTCAGTGCCGAGGACATGCCCGCAACAAGGATAAGTGAGAAGACACAGACCCCTCCCCGACTCCCAGGCTCCTTGATTCCACAGGGAGGCGGGTCAGAATTTCACCGAGAAACTCAGTCTTGCACGTTAAGAATCAGCTGAGGGCAGACCAGAGCCGGCCTGCCCGCATTTCTTACCGTTAACCATGGAAGGGGATGGATCACCCCTCAAGCACCTTCCCTACCACCATGTAAAGACACTTCTCCTAAGCCATCGTTCCTCCTTCCACATGCATCTTCCTTCTGGAACAAAGATCTTCTAGGATGCCCGATCCCTAGCACAGCACGAGCCATAATCACCTTGATTCAGACCCTCCTACAGTCAAGGTCCTGCCAGCGTGTCTGTTCTGTCCTTCACAGAGAACCGCCCCGGGCAGCAGCTTCTCAGAAGCCAGATTCTGCCACCAGGTAAGGACCACGTGACTGGGCTCCTGCAGATGGAAGTGACCCGAGTCACTTCGTGGTCTGGCCGCTGAAACGCCCACCGCTGCACGGCCCTGTGCTTCTCCCTCGACTCGAACAGCTCCTCCCCCACCCAGGGTGACCTGAGAAGCCATTTGTTGAAGGTGCTAAAGACCCTCACACCAGCGCCAGGACGTCTGTGTGAAGGGGGCTGCCCTGCTGGCCTAGACAACCCTCCAGTATTTTAGTTTCTATTGTGTCTGAGCCATTAATCACTTGGGGGCCAGTTTCTTACCGGATCTAGTGCCCCCACTAAGAGAAACACCCAGAACAGCAGGACATCCGGAGGCCCCTGCGCTTTGATGTGAGCGGGAAGCTCGCCCCTCCCATGGCAGCTTCCCTTCCTTTGTGATGAGGCCTCACCTGTTCGGTCTCTGCACAGGTAGTTAGGGATGATGACGCACTAAAGAAATGTAGAAATGCTCAGGGGGGTCATTTCAGAAAGATTAAAATAGCCCAACGGATGAGCAGTATCCTGCTCCTCTGCTACCATAAAGGACAGTTATTAAAACCAACGATTATCATTAAGGACAACTCTCTGACCCGGGGGTGGGCAGAAATCACCCAGGCTTCACTTACAACCATTTGGCTTCCTGCACCCCAGTGACTTTCCAGAAAGACCAATTAGCTCTGTGGGAAATGTAACTGGACGCAAAGATACAAGCACGAGAGAAAAATGTGAGCGATACCTTTCATTTTCTTAAAGTTAAATGTCACTTTCTGTTCCCAGCAATATCACGCCAGCCATTCAGTCTCAGAGGGAGAGAGGTGATTTCATTGGCCCCTAAAAAATGCACTGATGCAGAATCACGCTGTGTGACAATGGCTTTTCTGTCACTCCCCAGCTCTCCCGTGTCCCTCTTCACCCCATTCAGTTTTTCATTTGCTCGTCATACAATCCCTCTAACCTCGCCTATAAACGGAAAGATAAAAAAGCTCTCAGCAGCACAGAGCATCTCTGTACACCAGAGCGCTTAAAACGGGTGCGTTTCACTCCGTCTGCAAGATCCCCGCTGCAGCGGCTGCTGCAAGCCACCAACCCCCCCACCAGTCAGAGATGCCCGCTTCCTATGATCCCCTTGCTTGGGCTGTCAACACACAAGATCCCCTTGGTGAAGTTTTCAGCATCTCCCCCCAGAAATTTACCTTAGGCCGCCCTGTCACAAGTCTCAGCCGCTTCGGAGACTGACAACTCACTCAAGAGGGTTTGCTGCTTGACGAACTCACGTCTGCCTCAAAGTGAGGGCTGGGTGGCCTCTTTCCCTTGTTCTGTGCCGAAACAGTCACGCCAAGACTGATTTTAGAATCAGAATTGTGGTGCTTCAAGGGATCTCACAGATCCTGTAGTACAACTCTCTGTGGGATCTACAGGTTAAGTGACTTGCTCGAGGGCCACCGGATTAACTAGTAGAACATCAGCTACGTTAACCCAAGGCCCCTGGTTCCTAGTGCTCACTCTTTTCTGTGCTGTGTTACGAGAATTGATATTATGAAACCCTGTACCATCTAAAAGAGATCCGGGCAAAGATCAGTTCTTTGCTGGCGCTGCCCTATTCCCAAGATGAATTAGCGAGTTCCTCGCGTGACTCACGTCACTGATGCTACACGGCTCACTTTGTGCACCTCGACTGGCAAATCCGGCAACTTTAGCTTCCGGCTGGAAACACAGCAAAGGTTCAGCACCGGACGTTCCAGTCAACGTCAACCTGCCGCCATACAGGCACACGACCAATAATGAATCAAGAGGAAACTTTATCGGTAGGACTTTTTTAAAAAATGTAAACACACCTATCTATTATTACAGCTAAACTCCACAACGCTCACAGCACCAAATTCTGGAGAAAATGTAGAGCAGCAGGAACTCTCGTTCATTGCCGGTGGGCCTGCAGAACGGCCCAGCCGCGTGGGAAGACGGTTTGGCAGGTTCTTACAAAGCCAAACAGAGGCTTGTCATCTGATCCAGCAATCATACGCCTACGTATTTACCCAAGTAAGTGAACTTTTGTTCACACAAAAACCTGTACATGAATGTTGATAGCAGCTTTATTCATAACTGTCAAAAAACTGGTAGTAACCAAGATGTCCTTCAATAGGTGAGTCAATAAACAAACTATGATACATCCCAATAATAGAATATTATTCAGTGATAAAAAATGAACTGTATCAAGCCATGAAAAGATGGAGGAAGCTTCAGGATACACTGCTAAGTGCAAGAAGCCCGTCTGTAAAGACTACATACTGTATTATTCTAACTATGAAATTCTGGAAAAGGCAAACTTAAAGAAAAATTAAAAAGATTAGTGGCTGCCACGGTTTCAGAAGGAGGTGATGAGGTAGAACAGAGGTCATTTTTAGGGTGGTGAAACTATTCCGCATGATACTGTAACACTGGATACATGAATTTGCCAAAACACATAAAACTGTACAGAGTGAACCCTAATGTAAACTATAGACTTTACATAATTATGTATTAATATTGGTTCATTATAACATATTATATAATTATACCAAAATGCAAGATGTTAATAGGGGAAATGAGGGAGGGGGAAAATGAGAATTCTGCTCAATTTTTCTATGAACATAAGACTGCTTTAAGAGTAAAGGCTATTTTTTAAAATGTAAACACTGCATATTCAACATGAAAAGCATTACCATGTCGATATGGTTCTTGCTGACACAATCTTCCAACTGCAAATGTTCTCACCTTTCAATCCAAGTTACTGAGGCCATCCCCAAGCCTCTTAAATCACTTAAGATAAATTATTTAATCTAAGTCACTGCCCTTGTGGATAGTACCTTCTAATGATAATAGTATCATACATTTATGTATTGCTGACATAATTGCCACATATTGCTCTAAATTCTTCCTGTGTGTTAACACTCACAAAACTACAGGAATGAGATCGTTAGTATCATCCTCACACAGATGTGAGAACTCAGGCTTCTAGAGACTAAGGTACTCGCCATAGTTAGAGACAGAAAGGTTCTCAAACAACTGCGATTTGACCCCAGACCATCTGGTTCTGAAATACCTGCTCATAACCACTGCATCAGAGCAGATAAAACTAAGGTAAAACTTATGAATCTGACAAGGGATTACAGTTCTTCCCGGAGAACCCAAAACTCAGCGGCAGAAACTAGGGAAACAAAAGTGAACAAAGTAAGATTAGGAGCCTCAAAAACTACCAACTAACACACTGTGTCAAAGGGCTGGAACAGCAAAGGAGACCTAAAGGAGCTCTTGGGGGACCGGACTTCAGAGAAGACTTCATCTAAAAGACCCTTAAAGGCAGGAGGCGGCGCAGAGGGGCACAAAAGAGCGCTCGTACTGGGAAGTGCAAGCGCTTGGACGAGCCCGCCTGCGCGTGAGAAAACGGTCCAAGGTTAGGCGAGCCTGGGTCAGATCAGGGAGAACACTCTGCGCTGGTGGCTCTCCAAGCGTGGTCGCTCGGCCAGCAGCAGCGGCGGCATCGCCTGGGAACTGCAGACACGCAAGTTCTCGGGCTCCACCCTCGGCTTCAGCATCTCCACAGCTGACCCTTGAGCAACGTGCGGGTCGGGGAGGCTGACCCTCCGAACAGTTGAAAAGCTGCGTGTAATATGCCCTCCACACCCAGGGCTCCTCTCATCCGAGGTTCCTCAATCTCTGCAGCTCCCCATCCGAGGAGTCAACCAACTGGGGATTGGGTAGTACGCTCTAGTATTTACTACTGAAAAACATCTGCATATAAGTGGACCCACGCAGCTCAAACCCGTGCTGTTTAAGGATCAACTACTTTAAAAGCCCTCCAGGTGACTCTGATGCAGGCTAAATCCTGAGAACCACTGTCTAAGTCAAACATGTGGATGTCATTTGGTATGAGCTAGAAAGCTACAGAAGGATTTTATGAAGGGGAGAAACAGGTGTAGCTAGTAAAACCTACTCAGCTAGCCAAGATAGAGTCCCATGGTCATTCTAAGGTGTTCTGAAAATACAGAAGATTACACAATCAACTGATTATGTGACTCTCCAACTTCCAAAAATTTGTCCCTGATGCTGTTAGTTACTTAAATAAAGAGACTTATTGGACTTAAGTCTCTTTATTTCTTTGGCCAATAACTAATACCTCACAGCATCCCCATCTCAGACTTACATATAGATATACATTCCACTTGTAACAAATACTCTGCTATGAACCCAGAGAACATACTTGAAACTAGAAAATAAAGCCTTTGGGAGTCATTGAAGAGGCCCTTGTTTTGTTCCCGTTCTTTTTTCGTTTTTCCTTTAAAGTCCCCATTTTAAAACTGGCTGGGGGCTACCTCCATTTTATAACGAATCCATCCCCTTCAAAATTCCAGAGAATCTCACTGGTCTGTGAGGACAGAATTGGGTTTGGGCGGGGGTAGGGGGGGATTGCATCATTCACCTTGTTTCCTCTCCCCTTTTGGGAGAAGGGCTCTTGTTTTACCCCCAGCTGGTTCAAGATTAAGAATTTGGAGGCTTTCAACAATAAAAATCACCTGACAAGGTAAGATCTTTAAAAATATTGGTTCATGGAGAAATGAAAATTATGATTGTACTAAGCACAGAGTTGACAATCATAAAAAGCTACCATCCCGTTGTTGGCAACTTTAGGTTATGTGAAAGGGGGATTAAACATACCACTAGGGAAAAGATTTCAGGAAACTACTGTTATTGCCAGAAAAAACCTGTCCCACCTACGCTGTTCTTGGTTAGCCACTGCCTTAGGAAGCTACTGGAGACCCCAAGTTTGAGATAACTATGTAATTAGGTAGGTTGCTTCCTTGTGTGCTCTATTCCATTTGTTTATGACTTTCCAGTTTATATGCCTAAAGGGTTATGGGGAAATGGAATCATTCGCTTACTATAAAGGGAGTCATAATAAAAATAAAACCATCACTTTGATTTATGTGATTTCTAGGGCCACTGGAATGGAATTTGCTCTCTTCCTGGTAAGTACCATGAACTTCCCACGTGTGCCTTCATGGCCACGTCTGTCTAGCACATGACACACTCCAAGCCCCTGAGAGGCATTTGTCAAAGTCAGCTATTCACAGTACAATAAACTTTAGAACAGGTGTTAATAATACTTAGCTCCCTTGCCTCTGGCCTGCCTACTAAACATCAATCCCACTTTCTCCTTTCCTACCTAGGATTTTAAACTATATGCGCATTTTACTGGTTTTCTAGTTTAATTCATTTTCTACGTGAATAGAAAATAATCTACCATCAAAATAAATGATGTGAGTGGTCTTTATAGTAACTACTACTTTTAAGCAACCATAAAATAGAGTTGATATATTATGACAAAGCAAATGATTTTTCGTGGAAACAATACAGATTTTAGAACACTGTCTTGAAATCTTGACTGAATAAAATGTCCATTATTAGGATGTCTCAAACAAGTAATGTGTGTTTAACTTTAAATCGAATTACAATTATTGAGACAATTAACCAACGACATGAAAGTATCTGTCTTTAGGACAAATTAACAAGAAATACAATAAATCTCTTCCCAAACACCATTTTTCTCGTTATAGAAAATCCAAAACAAATGCCAATCTCTTAGATTACTCTTTTTAAACAACACAATGAAAGTTAAGTCCTTTCATATTTAGATTCAGAGACAAATCCATTGATCAATTATTGAAAATATAACTTTATAAGACAATATTCGTGTTTTTATCACCTTTATTCAACCGGTTCTCATTTATGTTGCTTACAGACATGAGATCCCAATCTGGACTAACTTTCGGGTTATACCGAACACGCCCTTAAGAGATACTGAGACAGGCTGGGACCTGGGACCCTTACCGCAGGGCTTGCACCTGGACAGACGTCTCCACGAGCAACAGACACACAGAAACTCGAAGGGACTAGAAATGACTGCCGGCGTGCACAGTTGGGGCAAATTATGAACAGCAAGACACAAAAAGGCCACAAAGCAACGGCCATTTCTGAGGTGCTGGGAGCAAAAGCAGGGTCTGCCCATGACGCCAACACACAGCATCGCCAAGGGGGTGGGCGGACCACCTACGACCCCCTGCAGCCCGACCCAACAATCGGCTCCCACCCTCAGCCCATTCAAGGCATCAGCCCGCCCCACTCAGGAAGCAGCAAGGGCACCTGGTACTCGTGTCGCCCCCTCGTGCTGCAGCGAGGGGCCCCGTAAAGCCCCGCCTGAATTCCTCCCCTGGCCTCTGATCCAGTCTACTGATTGAAGAGTCCAGGAACCGGCACTGCTAACTATTACAGAGCAGCACAGTTATACAAGTTATGAAGCTCACCAGATTCGACCCCTCATCAGAAACTCCACAGAATTTCCAAGAAGGTGGCCAAAAATTCGTTAGCTCTCACCGCACCTTTTATAGTTGGCCTGATTTGTTAGAACGTTCTTCCTCATATCGACCTCAAATCACTTAAATTTCAGTCTGTGTGGTTTCTAATTCTATCACTTGGGACTAAATAGTGTATTTCTTAAGAGTATCATGTTCTCTTATTTTCTTCTCTTCCAACAAGTTATTTTTTAACTGTTCTCAACATGCCAAAGTTAAGCCCTTTTGCATCCATTTCATTCACTTAGAGAAAAGTCACATATTTTTAAAACCATGCCATTGAGAACTGAAAGTACTCGATTTTCTCTTCACATTATGAGTAACTACTATAAGCCATGCACCGGCCTTGATGCTCTGGGTACAGTTTAACAAATTAAGGATTCAGCCTACCAGAATTAAATCTTATTTTTATTAGAAGCCCAATATCCTATTACATTTCTGCTAGTTTTTATGCACCTTTCCTCACATACGGCTTGGAATTAACAATAAAGGCTTTTTGCCTTTTTAATGTTAGTAGTTGCTAAGTCTCATCTCCCACACTCTGTTATTTTAAGATGGACTGAGAGTAAAAGCCAGCTCAGGAAGTATTGTTTGTAAAGGTAAATATAATGAGAAGGCTACAAAGAAACAGAGTTTGCTGTAAGACTGAGGTTAACTGGAACAAAACATTTGAAAATTGATCTGTCAATATGTAATAGGAAAAGACCAAAGTGTTTAGACCTCTTAATTTCTGAATTGAAATTTCCATTTTGGTGAATTCGTCCTCAGGAAATATTGACAGCAAATGCATAAAGATGTGTGTAACAGCAGTATTTTTAAAATTGATTTTTTGGTGAAAATGAAACCTAAATAGTTGTTTAAATGGGAAACCACTATAATAATAATTGTTAAAATCAAACACAGGGCTTCCCTGGTGGCGCAGCGGTTGAGAGTCCGCCTGCCGATGCGGGGGACGCGGGTTCGCGCCCCGGTCCGGGAAGATCCCACGTGCCGCGGAGCGGCTGGGCCCGTGAGCCGTGGCCGCTGAGCCTGCGCGTCCGGAGCCTGTGCTCCGCGGCGGGAGGGGCCGCGGCAGTGAGAGGCCCGCGTACCGCAAAAAAAAAAAAAAAAAAAAAAAAAAAAATCAAACACAAACGGAGACCAGCCTTGGAAACTTCCTGAGCAGACAAAACCACTTTACTCATACAAGCAACACTTAATTTAGCTTATTTTGCAAGACAAGTGAGACTTGACCTCGTACACCTGTTAATGCCTCTGAAAATCAAAAGCGAAACTTAAATTTTTTCCCCCAAGTTGATAGACGCTAGCCAATTCCTTACCGTCAAAAAAAACGCTAATCTTGTGACCAACCACTGTGAGGAATACACAGTCGCTGGCTCCTTACTGTGTAAACCGCTTTAGAACATACCAATGAGGCTCAGTCCGTGTTTGGGTTCAGGGCTCCCAGTTCCCCAACTTTGTGTGCCCAATAAACTTTTACTAATTACTTACCTCAGTGATTCAGTGGTTTTACCTCCGCTATTTCTGAACTTTGGACACAATTATGTACAAACACAAAATTCCGGATGGAAAAACAATGACAACAAATGCATATTCTCATTACGCCAGCTTGGATTTTTAGTGCCTTTTAAAAATATATTTTCAATTCAACCAGTATATTGCAGTGCTTTTCCTACATTTATTATAAATTTTTGCCTTTGGAGTCATGAGACTCGAGCCAACTCCCAGCTCCTCCACTTGCTAGTGGAGGCCAAGTAACTAAACTATTTTAAGTTTTAGTTTCCTCATCTCTAAACCCGAGATAAGGACGCTTATTTTACAAGTTTCCAGTAACTAAATATTTCTCCAGAACTCTAAAACACTATGTCAGCACTTTGCAAAACTGTGTCAGCATGACTAATGAAAATTTTCTCTTGCTTTGGTTTGGTTTTTCCCCTCAAGAAGCAACCACATAAACATTGTGAACCAAAGAAGACAACCAGTATGTCTGCTAACCTTCCGTATCTCTCAAGGGCCAAAGAGCAAAAAGAAAACAAAAAGGGAAGCAGAAAATCATAACAAGGTTGGAAAGCATGACATGGAAAATCTACACTCCAAGATACTGAAAAACAGACTGAAGGAAAACATAAGAACCAGGGGAAACACTCACCCAAGAGAGCATTGGAAAGCGTCGTCCTTCCCAGAAGAGCTCTGAGCAAACTGAAGCCGAGAAGCAACCAGTATAAGAGGCAGGTGTGGAGCTCCCGCCCACGGGCAGGGTAACCACTGACAACCTTAATTCCCGACAGCTGGCCAGTGGGTGCTGCCTCTCCCCGTTCCTCGGGCCCAGGGCTGGGTAACCACTAACAAGGTCAATTCCTGACAGCTGGTCACATGGCTGCTGCCTCTCCCCATGCCTGGGTTCTGTCGGGTGGAAAAAAGCTTTAACTTCTTGAACAAAACTTGAGAACCACTCTCCAAAGAAAGTGGTTTGTCTAGGAGCAAACCAGTGTGGGTTGTCAAGCCCAAGATAAAAGAGCAAATCTTGAGGAAACTCTGAGCGTTGTATCAGATGCTGAAAAAAAAAAAAAAAGAAAGAAAGAAAGAAATCGCATGTGTAACAAAAACGTCGAAGGCAGCTTTACGCGGGAATAAATGCAAGTGTTGTCCCTGGAGATTCGGAGCCTTTATGTTGGCATCTGGGGGGATCTGCAGCCTGGCTCCCTCTGTGTTCTACCCACACCCAGGCCCACTTCCCAAAGCCACCCCATGGGTCTTTCCATTAAAAGGAACGGACTGTTAGAAAAACGCGTCCACAGCTGCAAAGGAAAACCACCCAAGCCAGCTATATCCATCAACCTAATTCTTCACGGTAACAGGTTGTAAGGGGTGATCACTGAGTTTCTGAGGAAAATTAATAGAATGTGTTAAATACAAGACGGCCTGCCCAAAATGGAGTCGCTTATGCTAAGCCACATGTAGCCAAACCAAGACAAACTCGATTACAGTTTCGGCTCTCCGGGAAATGGGATCTTAAACCAGTCAGTCAGGAAGCAGCTGATCAGCACTAGTTACGTAACCTGCCCGAGACACCCCTGCCATCCCCTAAAGGAAAGGAACTTTGCAGTAACCAACCTGCTCCTTTTGCAAAGTATAACTTCCTTGTTGCCACTCCACTCTGCCTGTAAAACTCTCGTTTTGTACGGCTCTTTGGAGTTCCTTTCTACCTGCTAGACTGGATGCTGCCCAACTCGAATGGATTTTTGCTCAAATAAATTGTTAAAATGTTTCATATGCCTCAGTTTATCTTTTAACACATGAAAAAATTTATCAACAGTCAGTTCCTAATCCAACAATCACAGCTATAGCCATTTAATTTTTAAACACAATGAAACAGATGCTTTGCAATTATTCACACACTTCTGCCAACAAGGTTCCCTGACTGATGGCACCTTATCAACGAAAGAAATTCGGTGAATCTGATGTGATTTGCTCATAGCAAACTGCTGTCTGGACCTGGTGTGTCTTAGTTCTACATGCAAACATTCCATTCTTTGAATAATATGCATAAAAATCCTGCCAGAGATCAAGGTTAAACACACGAGTCTCTACTTTTCTAAATCTGACAATGTCCCCAATTTAAAAATCAGAATGACATTGTCTTGACATTTCTCCCATTTTCCACATGTTTCAAAAATGACCCACCTGATTCAGCAATTTCCAATTTCATTTGCAAATGCCTTTGGTAGGGTAGGAAGAAATTTGAGCCCCAAGCTTGACTATTTTGAAAAATAACATTTTGTGTATCTGCACAAGAGCTTTATATTATTATTTCTTTATTATCCATAATAAATCTATGCGTCAGATATTTTTCCCCATTTTTAAGATAAGAAGGATAGAAGAATGATGCTCAAAGAAGCAAGAAATTTCCTAAAGTCCAAGAACTAGTGACAATGCCAAGTTCCAATCTATGTCTGTTTGGGGAAAAACAGTCCTCTTTTGGTTTTTATCTATACTTTTTTCACACTTTTTTTGTGTGTGAAAATAACTTAGAAGATAGAAATAGAGTAGTGGTTTAAAAGGTCAACACTTATCATTTCACAATAAACTCTAATAGCAAAACCTTCCTCTTCTGATCTTTGTAAAATGAAAAACTAATGAGATAAATAAATAAATGAATCGACCTGTGTTGGTAGCATTTTGGTGTCTGTTCATTTCAGGAAACAACCTTCCTTACACCGTACAATTCTGTGCCAACACTTGCTATTCACCCTTGAATAGGGAGGCCCATAATCTCTTCTCTGTCTTGTATACATCCTTTCAGAAATCAGAACTAAGAAAGCTCCTACACAAACATATTGGCATCTTTAGACACTGCGCCCTGTTCATCACAGGGAAGTTAAATAATTGCACATTGGATTGAATTCCAAGAGAAACTCAACTCTCTCAAGCGATTTCTTTTCCAGAAACTTGTGCTTTGAAATGAAGCTGACATTTCACTTAAGCTTTTGAAATCTGCTATCATAGAGGAGAGCAAAGCAGTCTGGTTATTTTCAATTTCTCCTTCCTTGACGATAATACACCCTTGGCTAAAATAGTCACATTTCCTTAAGTTCCCTCACCAACTCCTGTTAGATTGCATTCAGGGAATCAGTTCAGTCAATTGTTTCCCATGTCTTTGCAGTTCTCAAACTCTGTGTGTATGTAAGCATCACCAAGTATCACCTAGGATGCCTGGTTTGAAGAATCAGAAACTTTGGTGCCACAAGCAGAATTTATTGAATCCTTGGAATGCCCGAGTCTGAATTATAAAATATATACTGTAAGATTTTTAGTGTGGGTGTTGCATATTCACATTTTGAGAAACAATGTTCTACCTTGCAAGAAATAAAATTCTCAGAAAGATCCATCAGGATGTTCCCTGATTCTCTACATTTAGCCCAAGAAGCGATCCAGCCAATGCCCAGAGAACAGACCCTGAGAGCTTGCCTGAAACTCTTCTGCACCTGTCATTCATGTTATCAGTTTGTCCATCTGGCTACATAGTTCAATCACTTTGCTAGTATAACACTTGCTTTAATGTCTCTATTTAGCCACCTGAAATGTTTACTGATATTTGGAATTTTCTGTGCAGTGTAAATATTTTTGACATAGCCCAGAGAACAGACCCTGAGAGCTTGCCTGAAACTCTTCTGCACCTGTCATTCATGTTATCAGTTTGTCCATCTGGCTACATAGTTCAATCACTTTCCTAGAATAACTTGCTTTAATGTCTCTATTTAGCCACCTGAAATGTTCACTGATATCTGCAATTTTCTGTACAGTGTAGATATTTTTGATGCAAAAGATTACTCTGCCTTCTCCTTCACAGTTTTCACCGTACAATGTATAAGCTTTCTTTGTGGTTGAATCTCAAGGACCTCGGACAGACCCTGGCAAACAGTAATTCCGTAAGTGGAGGGAATCACCATCTTTAATCCTGAATTCCTTTCTATACAACTTCACTGATACCAGTGAGATAACATTTGCTATCCTGAGTCAAAATCTTAAGGTCTTTCTTCAGCTCACATTTTACATGTTGTAATTGGGTAGCAAAGTATATATTGTACAGGATGTCACTACGAAATAAGGCTATAGACAGAACTAACAGAAATATTCAGGAGTGACTGTTTTCACAGCAAATATCCCCAAACAATATTAATTCTCTGATTTTCTTCCACAAACTCCTTTCAGTATGTGTTAGTAACTCACCACAATTTTGTGTCAATAACAAACACAATACATAAAAGGAGGGGAATTTTGAGACTGTAATCATTACTAGTTGTCCCTTAAATCATTTGACATTGGTACTCTAGTATCCCTTTTATAGAAATATAGAAAACATTAAGGAAGACTACTGAATTAAGTCAAATGTATAGAAGCCATATACTTTGATGAAAATATACAAAAGCTGCATGTTTTCACACAGTGATTTCATTGAAACTTACCCTCCTGCCAGGGAAATGTTCTGTTTTCATTGATCACTTTATTTAAGAGTCAAATGATTGAAGTTAAAGCAGCAAATGTGCCTTTGTTTGGATTTTTGAATCATATCACATCCTAACTGAGCTACTCTATTGTTCCATGAGAATTCAGAGAACTAAATGCCCAGGGAGGCTGGGCAAAGTTACATCCTGTTGATCCTCATGAAGCTTTTGCCTCAAGTTACCAATATGTCCTCTGATCATCACTGATAACCTCTGTGAAGTCTAAAGGTTGAGGAGTGAGGTGAGCTTAGCAGCCTCCTGGGCCCCTTCTCCTAGGTCTAGATAGTATTCTAATCTCCAGTCCTCTCCTATACCCAAAACTTCCTCCAAAACAGGATGTTAGAACTTCCAATTATAGATATTTTTATCTAATAATTATGGGGAAAAATTAATTCTACTAATGTTTACCATGTGGATTGAAAACGGATGTTCGTCCGGACAAAGTCTGTCATGAATATGTAACCATTTGCACTGGTTCAAATTTGTGGACTTATAGATTATATTTCCTAGCTTTTAATTAAAAACCACAAAATGGGAGGCTGGTTCTAAAAGATGTCTGAAAAGAAATCAAAATTGAAGATCATATTAAAAATGCAAGCACAATCAAACAGCAAAAAATATTCAATGTGATCATCGTATTGTCCTAGTCCAAGCTCTTTGTTTTTACGAGTCTAAAAACAACGTTGGTAGGGCTTCCCTGGAGGTCCAGGGGCTAAGATTCTGCACTTTCACTGCAGGGGGCACAGGTTTGATCCCTGGTCGGGGAACTAAGATCCCACATGCTGCACAGAGTGGCCTAAATAAATAAATAAAATGCTTTGAAAAAATTAGAAAATAAAAGCAATGATGGTGAAGTAATTAGGTCTCATAAAAGACCAAAAAATTGTATAAGAAAACTGCTTATCACTTGCAATATGCTTCTCTTTAAATGTATATTGTGAAATGTTAGCTAATAATCAGTAATTCATTTTAAAATTAAGTATCAAGAACATGAAAACACCTCACTTTTTCAGCAAATGATAATAGATAGAGTACCTTAAAGAATTTCGAATGCTGAGAAGGCTTTTTTGAGGTTTCTCACTCAAAAATAGAAAACAAAAACCCATAAATTTGGAAAACACTTGTTCTTTCAGATGTATTAAAAATGGCTGAAATAATACATACATGAAGGACAGCATAATAGCAAAGTAAAATGCATTCCTTTGTCTGCAAATACTGCCAGAAGACATGGAAAACATTGTTGAAAAATTGAAAAAACAATGTTAGAAAAAAATACGTAGAATGGGGAAACTGTTACACAGTTGCCTGAAAATACAGATGTTGCTAATGTATGAAGCTTATAGTATTTTGGTACATTATAGATTCTCTTTCAGCAATGAAACACATTGAAAAGCTACTCTCTGTAAGCCAACAGAAAGAAATACCAGGAAAGATATCGTCTCAATGCTAAATTAGTTCTTAGATAGAAAACAATGTTTTATGGAAAAATTGTGTAAACAACCATTGATGGAACAGCTGCTCCAGCTGAAACAAAGAGAGAATTCCAGAGTGAATCTATGAGCAAGTGAATTTTCTTCACTGCATTATTCATAAGCAAGCAAATGCAGCAAAATGCACAATGTATTACAGGATGTCATGGATGTGGCAACTTTTACATAAATGGCACATTTAAAGTATATTAGGATCATTACAACATTTGTAGTGAGATGGGAAACGATCATGAAACCCTTTTGTATCAGAGGTGCACTAGTTATCTTGGGATAAATTATCTAACTAGTTGTCAAAGTTCAGTGTTCCGAATTTACTAATCTTGTTTGTGAAGACAAGTGGCTATATGGATACTCTCCCCAGTTGAAGTTTAAACACACACACATACACACACATTCTTCCTTCAACACAGAGGTGACATTTTAACCACTGAGAAAAGTAACCATTTATACAAATAAACGTATGCTGTGGAGGTGATATTTTGAAAACAATTGTTTAAGAACCACCTGGGTTCCAATCGTGCTAGCTGTTGCAATTATGGAATCTCTGTGCTTCAGGTTCTTTATCTGAGAGGGAGATAATAAAACCTACTTCATAGGATTGTGGTTACGATCTGATGACATAATCATAAGAAGAGCTTAGCCCAGCATCTAATAAACGGAAATCATTCATTCAATACATGTCAGCTGATGTCAATGTCACTACCACCACCACGGCCATCACAGCCATCACAGATTTTACTAGCATGGTTCACTTGCAGTGTGCCAATTTGCCCATGTGGAAGGACAGTCCCCAGAACTCCCTTTCTTGTGTGTGTCTGGTTAGGATGGGCCACAGGGGAGATTCGGGGAGCTCCTGGAGGTTGGAAGAGAGGTAGCAGCCACTTTGAAGCACATGGACATCGTTGCTGATCTGCTGAATTACCCCATCAGTATACAGGAGCCCCGGAGCCAGGTGTGTGTCTCAGCACCATCAAGAAGGGCCCTGGCAGCTGCTGGATACGCCCGTCAGCAAGGTCAGAGGCAGCAAGAATGGGAATGAGTGTCAGTCTGTTCTTGTGGGATTGCGGCATCCTCATTCTCCCCGCTTCCTGACCGTCTGCCCTGAACCTCAAGCTCCAGCACCAGACGCTGAGACAGAGCCCAAAGGACCACTTAACCACGCCTCATCATTGTGTAAGCCAATGCCACATACACGCGCTTGTGTACACACACACACACACACACACACACACACTCATACACCAGTCAAATGGCCTGCAGAAAGAAGATGTGGCACTTATATACAATGGAATATCACTCAGCCATAAAAAGAAACGAAATTGAGTTATTTGTAGTGAGGTGGATGGACCTAGAGACTGTCATACAGAGTGAAGTAAGTCAGAAAGAGAAACACAAATATCATATATTAACGCATATATGTGGAATCTAGAAAAATGGTACAGATGAACCTGTTTGCAGGGCAGGAATAGAGACGTAGACGTAGAGAACAGACATGTGGACACAGTGGGGGAGGGGGAGAGTGGGACGGATTGGGAGAGTAAGATGGACATATATACACCACCATGCGTAAAATAGCTAGCTAGTGGGACATTAAGCACGATGAAAGCATGAGCACTTTCCCTCACACACCAAGGACCCTTCCCCCTCCCTGTGGCCCCATGACTAAGCCTGCCCTTGACTGCATCCATTCTTCAAGAAGGAAGGCAGGGAACTTCCTACCTTTACCCACTGCCAAAAAATCAAACTGGACCTTTCTACTTGTTTTATGTATTTTTACATCTTTATTGGAGTATCATTGCTTTACAATGTTGTGTTAGTTTCTGCTGTATAACAAAGTGAATCACCTATACATATACATACATCCCCATATCCCCTCCTTGTTTTATTTTTTAATTGCAAAGAGAATATACAGAGAACATTCAGCCTTATCGCTAACTGCCATTGAGTATAAGATTGCCCTTTCCTGATCATTGTTCAGCTATCCTACGGTATCTGCATGGCTCCTGGAACCAACCTCAAATCCACTCCATCGTCAATTTTCAGAATATTCTTCCACTGTTCAGAGTCATGGGCTCCAGGGAAGGACATTGGTGGGATTGTTCACACTCCTGTTTGTTCTTGATCTCAGAGCTCAGATTTTTCATATTCCTTTTTTGGTCCAGTTGATCTCTATTTCTCCTCTTTTCCACATTTCTCTACATTAACCACTTCTTCCTCTTACATTATTTCTTTTTGTCTCCCAGCATGCTTCATAATCAGCACTAGGCACATTCCTGGTAGCTAATGGCAACTTGTAGGGAATACCTGATTTATTATGGATAGATAGATAGATGGATGGATGGATAGATAGACAGACAGACAGATAGATAGATAGACAGGCAGACTTTCGAGGTACACTTTTCTTGGGCAGGAGATTTCTGATGACCATAAGGAAAATTATAAAAGGAGAGGCGAATAGACAGTTTATCAAGGAAATATGCTACAAACTATTAAGCCAGATGGAGGAAATGAATGCTACGTTCCATACAGAGATCACAAAATTGTCATGAGATGAAGATTTAGTAGTTTACTCCTTGCTTTTAATGAGAGCAATTTTAAAAAGAAACAACTCTGCTTCATTATAGTTAAGAACAGGAAAGATCTGGTCAGTGTTCTTGCAGGCTCTCCCTCCCTCCTTCTCCACCCTTAGTACTCTCCTACTGCCTGTAATTCACTTCCAAGACTTTGATAGCATCCTCATAATGGTCTCCTCAACAGTTTTACCATTAGAGCTTATTCAAAGAGTCCGATTAGCAGAATCCCTCCAAAAATGGAAACATTCTCTCAAGCATCATAAGCACTCTTAGAAAAGATCTGCAATGTCTAGTAAGCAATTAAAGCCCCTAAAACAGATTGTGTAGCTATTCATCCTCATTAAGAGATGGGAAAATACGGGTTGAATTACCTTATAGCAAATTATATGGGAAAGTAGAGAACATAATCATATAACAAAAGACCTCATTAACTCCTCCCATTTTTCAAAGTACACTACCAATTGTCATTCTAGCTTCCAGAACAGACTAATACTCCAGAGCCAAAGCAGAGGGTTATTGCAGAATCAGAAACAGCATTTTCTCTTTAAATCAACTCCATATGCTTCAACAAAAGCCCAGCTGAGAACATCCAGAGTGAGGTAAAAGCAGTGGTCATCCTTCTTGGATTTTATACTTTATAAAATATTCCCGAACCTTAAGAGGTGTTTCCTCACATCAGGAGAGTTTCCTGTATTCTCTGACCCTGGGTGAATTTCATCTCCAGACATTCTATGTTCAGTATATGAAGGAGTTGAAGAGAAAACATAATTTCCTATTCAAACTGCTTGAAAAACTTAACTGTAATATATCAATTTCATTGTGATTAAACTATATCACAATAAAGTACAATATAATTTATTAGCCTTTTAAAGTTCACTAATTTATTTTGCATCATCCTTTGCCAGTGGGATGTGATTTATTTGTATAGTCCAATTTTAAGGTCACTGTCTACTCCTGAGAACTACATTTCAAAACCTTTTCAATTAAATCTTAATGACTCTATTGATATTTATATTTTATAAGAGAAAATTGTCAAAAGGGTATATCAGACATGGCCTTTGAGAAAGACTTCCTACTTATTAATTTAGAGGTTATCTTGTCCTCTTTCGTAGGATCTCATAGCTATCTGTGGCTCCGGGCTGTGGAATAAACACTTCCTTTCTCAATAGTTCTCAATTAGTTCTCAGTCATCTTAGCCACTCTAGCCATCATCGCTGAATTTATTCTAGTGTTCTGTTCTACAGCTCAGTTCTGTTCAGGAATTATGTCACAAACGATGAAGCAAAGGGCATGTTATCAGCATGGTTTGCTGGCTCTCCAGAAAACAGCAGAGCTGAATGATCAGCTTCATGTGTCAGCTAAGGACACTTAGCTCTTCAAATGTCGCTCTCAGGTGGAGGGTTTTGCTCATCTCCTTACCTCAAAAGCTGTAGGTGTTAAGGATGGATACGAAATAAATCCTTTAGAATCAATCACCAATCAAACAATCAAATAAAATCCATTAGAAAGTCAACTAATACTTATAATTTAAAACTTAAACAGAAATGATGAACTACAAATAGGGTCATTTAATACATGGAGTGAGAAGAGAAGCTAAATAGGACCTTTAGGGCTTTTTTTTTAATATATATTTTTCACTTTTTATGAAACAGTGCCAAAAACTACACAAATGACAAAGCTGGTGTGACTGACCTATCTGGATGGAATAGGACATAAAATGGGAGTTTATTGTTTCATTTTCATTGGGGGCCCAAAGACTTAGATCAAAACAACAAATGCTAACATTTTCACATCCCCAAAAGAAGAGCCAGACCATCGAGGTAAGACTTGCAGGCAAGGGGGCAGAAACCAGTTATGCTGTTCTTCTATGACCACAAACTCCCTGCCTATGAAAGAAGTTAGAGACTAGAGAAAGGGTTTATTAAGCAGGATCAGTGTGCAGTTAAGCCCATCCCACATGCCAACAGATCTTCAGCAGTAGGCCAATGTCCACTTTTCCCCTGGACCAGGTGATGTTGTTCTGGGGGTGGCTAAGAGGACCAGCTGAGGGAGAGGTAAGACCCCAGGGGTCAAGGGAAAACTCAAAAGCAAGCCAGAGAAGCTACATTTTGTAGGATCCAGGAAATTTCTGGTGCAAGGTCTCAGCATCAGGAGGAGAGAGATGTCTAAGGAAGCCTCAAACTTGCAATGAAAGTATCTAATTAACAGCCTTCCCCATCCCTTCCTCTCACTTCCACCATCAAACGTTCCTCCCTCCTTTAGATCCCAGAGCACAGGGCGCTAGATGGTAAGAAGAGAAATACATGAAAGAGCATAGAGAAGAAAAAATAAATTGATCACACCCTCATTCCTGTCTATTGGCTTCCCATCTGGACCTGACCCAAACTGAGAGCAGCCCTGGAAAGATAGATAATATAATCTCCTTTAAATCCCACAGATAAATGAATGGCCCTCTCCCACCAAAGGAAAGGTTCAATACAGGGCCCAGGGCTAGTTAATGGCAGAGCCCAAAGCAGGTCTCAGGACGCTTAGTTCAGCCTGGCTCTAGGACTGTGCCCATGTGCACAGGTGAGCTTCTGACCCAAGATGATCTTCATCGGGAAGGTGAAATCTCAGATTGAAGTGACCCTGAGTTACTGAGGAATTGTAATATATTTTTTAAATAGCATAAGCACGTCCTATGAAAAAAATTACACTAAAATATGTAAAGCATGTTCACATAGTAATAACTGCCATTTATTCAGCTCCTACTGTAAAGATAGAATTAGCCTCACTTGGGTGTGATACTATGTGCCCACTGATGTACCACATTCACTCATTTGTCCCCCTTCTCAGCTGTATGAGAAAAGCGTTATTAGTTAGTCTTATTTTACAGATGAGAAAAATAATATTCAAAGAAGTTAAGTCACTTTTCCAAGGCTACTCAACATGCATGAGGTTTCAGGAAAATTCAACTCACAACAAATCTCCGAGGCTGTACTCAAGGAAGGAAGGAAGGAAGGAAAGAAGTGTGAAAATTAATGATCAGAAACCTCATTTAAAGTAGAGTCGGGGGCCACAAGGGAGTACTCTCAGCCCTACCACTTGCCATCATCAACTGCTGACCCAACAGGAGGAGATGTGCCTTTGCATCTCCAACAGGAAGAAAGTTACTACTTTACTACCAAGCCGGAGGAAGGAAGAATTTCCCCTGGCTCAGCCCAGCAACAGCCCAGCCAATGAGAGACCATCACAAGTCAGCCAATGAAAAGCCACTACACTTGCAACTCTCAGTTTCCTCCAATGGGCTCTTTATTTATAACAGCCTGTCCCAACCCCCCCCCCCCATTCTCCTCTATAAAAGAAGGTCCTCTCTTTCCTTCTCCAGGCTTGCCTGTGGTTCGCTATGGATGGCAGGTTCGTAAGTGTAAATCTTGGGTGTTCCCGAATAAACGCCTTTTGCTGGTAACTGGCTGTTGTACTGTTTTAGGACAAAAGAAGGAAAGAAGAGGGGAGGGAGGAAAGGAAGGAGGGGGGAGAGAGAAAGTGAGGACGGAAGGAAGAGAGGGAGAAGGAAGATAAAGAAGGAAGGAAAGGGGAAGAAGGGAAGAAAGAAGGAAGAGAAAGATGTCAGAGAAGGAACCGCTCAGGGTCATGAGCTGGTGGAAAAGAGGTTCAGACGGGCAGCTAGGAAACACTTTCTGCTCGGGGACAGGCGTTATCATTTTAAAGTTCGGACAGTGTATAACTCCGTAAGGAAACATGACTCCCCCTCCTAGCTTAAAATTAGGGAAAGGGAAATATATGAAATAGGAAATTTTCGGGATAATCAAGGTAACTTTGTGTCACTGCTTTCAAGTGGAACTGCCCAGAAAACAGAGTCTTATTGTGCATATTGAAGGTGAATCACAAGGTATAATTTTTTTCATTACCAGACTTCTTCCTCTTTCATGAGCATCACCTTCATTATCTTCAGCGTCCACCAGAAAGCAGGCATTTGTGGGAAATTAAACCCCAAAATCTTTAAGTTGTTGCAACAAAAACAATAGAAGCGGTCTTTCTTGGGGTCTATGTCACATTCTATTCTGTCCAGACACAAACAATTCCTTAATTTTCAACCACTAAAAGACAACAGCATTACATGACTTAGTGCGTGAAGTGGCATGCCATTAATAGGTAAGTTAAGCGTTATGGCTAAATAATCTCTGTTTTATATAACACACAGAGTTGAAAATACCTCTGAAATTCAGTACATCGTTGATCAGAGTCTTTGAGAGCACGGGTTCAAAACCAGCCTGAACAGAGCTATGGATTATGTGCACTACATCGCCATCTAGAGTCACAAATCCCAAACAGCAGGCAAAGCCACACTGAAGATAGAGAAATTAGTCTAAATTGCCAAAGGAGGCACATGTTAAGCACAACCTGGAGTGCATATACGAAGGCAAACCACAGAGTTAAATTTTGGTAAGTTGTAAGAAAATGAGTAAATTCTATAATCAAAAACAGTATTCATTTATAGACAACTGAATATTTATTCAGTATCCCCTGCATTGGATGGGTTTCTCTGTTCTCTCCTTACTGTCCAACTAATGCAATGTCCTGCTCTTTGGAAGCTGTCTTAAAAGTACCGTGACGAGCTCTGTGTGAATAATCTGGAAACAAGGTCCTGGCATGGTTTGGGGATGCAGAGAGCAAGAAGTGCCCTACACCAGACTCCAACTCCAGCATTCTGCATCATAGCAAAGCACTAGCAACTAAGACATTCTGGAGAAACACGTGAGATTTTTTTTAAAGGGGGGTAATAGCATTATTTGAAAATAAAGAGCAAGATTCAGTCATTCTTATTTTTCTTTTTTCAAGCCAAATACCACCAAACTGCATGATTCTGATAAACGGTGATTGCACTGTGGACAGAGTTGCTAACAAGATGTGCTTCGATTTCATTACAATAAAATAACTTGCCTAATCTTGATTCCAGGAGCAATTAACCCTTAAATTATCCTACAATAAGCTGCAAAGATGTTTAGCCTAGCAGGAGAAATGTGTTATTAACACAAGGTCAAGATTGCTATTGAAAAGTGCAGCCTATCTGCATTTTTAAAAGTTAGGATCTTCAGGTTTAATTACATAAGCATTTTCATTTTAATCTGTGTAGAAAAAAACGCCTTTTCTTTAAAAAGTGATGACAGCTAGTAAAAACTAGTATAGGGTTGCTGGATGCGAATACCAGAGGAAGTCTGACTGTATAAAAAAGCAAAGGAAACTACCACTTTACATAGACAATTTTGTATCTTTTAATCTGTGTTACCGAATTAGAGTGTTAATCCATGGAATCTTCATATTTCTTTATTTGTGTCATTTTCTAATATACAGAGTAGTTAGGCAAACACTACTGTCACTAAGAACCAAAAGTATGTAAAGTATTTGAACAAATATGTACAAATGTATAAAATAATATATGAAAAAATATGTAAAATAAAAATGTCAGGTATTTATAAATATGTAGATACATACATAGTAATAAGTTGTGAGGTTCTGTTCTTAAAATAAAATGTATCTCTAAATTGTCATTTATTATATTTGATGATTAAAACCCTATTTAATAAAAATAGAACCAGCACAAAGAAAATAAACCATCTATAGACCTCCCACCTACAGATACCCTACACACACAGTTAAATATTGAATCATATTACATGCTGTGTTACAATCTACATTGTTCTAAAATTCTGTCTTTTAATTTGTGATTACTCTAGAATACAAACATTAGGAAAGCAATTATGAAATAATAACATGTCTTTCTAAGGGCAAGAAATTTAAAGCAAGGGATGGTGAAGAAAACTAGAAAATGCTGATCGCTTTTTCATCATTCTATTCAATCTCTTAGTTATATTTATGAATTTCATTCAGTTGGCCCAATAAAGCATAAATGACAAGAATGGAAGTGGAGAAACTTTTTTTTTTTTTTTTTTGCGGTACGCGGGCCTCTCACTGTTGCGGCCTCTCCCGTTGCGGAGCACAGGCTCCGGACGCGCAGGCTCAGCGGCCATGGCTCACGGGCCCAGCCGCTCCGTGGCATGTGGCATCTTCCCGGACCGGGGCACGAACCCGTGTCCCCTGCACCGGCAGGCGGATTCTCAACCACTGCGCCACCAGGGAAGCCCAAGAAACTTATTTAAGAGATATTTAGGACTGATAAGTGGCTGATTGGGTGTGCAGGGAAAGGAACAGGTCTTTTCTTCTTTCTGTTCAGAACTGAGTTTAGTCTTTACCTAATACGTGTGCCTCTTCTTAAGTCTGGCTGCACATCGGAATCAACTGGAGAGTGTCAAAAACGGGCCATTCATCACAAACCAGATATATCAAAATATCTGTAGTCCCTGGCAGTCTTTACAAAAGCTTCCTGGGTTAAGATGTAACAAGGACTAATAGGCAGTAATGAACATGGAGTGAGGATTGACAATTACTGTCTAAATGATGTTTAAACCATGAGGCTAAATGAGATCATCAAGAGACTGATTATTGATTATAGATAGGAAAGAGAGAAGACATTCCATCATTTAGGGAGGTTGGAGAGAGAAGGAAACAGTCACAGGTGTTGAGAAGAAACCACAAAGGTGTTCCAGGAAAACCGGGTCCCGGTAGCCAAACGAAAGATGTCTTGCAAGGAGGAGGAGGTGGCCACTCAGGGCGAATGACAGGTCAGGAATGTAAGGACTGAGAATTAACCAAGAAATTTAGCAAAGTAGAGGACGCTGGTAACCTCTACAAAAGCAGTCTTAGTAGACTGATGGGGACAACATTTGATTAGAGTATGTTTAATAAACAAAAATGGGAGAAAATGAATATTTTAAAAAACCTTTCAAGGATTCTTGTTATAAATAGAGCAGAGAAATGGGATAGGAACTGAGATGCAGTGTCGAGAAAAGGTATTTTTGATGGGACATGACATCAAGCTTGCATGCTGACAAGAATGATGAAGAAAAAGAGAAAAAACAAAGATAATGTAGAAGACTGAAGGACAGTTGTTGGAATAATGTCCTTGAGTATATATGGCTTTGGATGGCTCAGCAATAGCTCATACACTGGAGGAGGAATATAGGGTGTAGATGCACGTAGGTGAGGAGATTGGTGAGGATAAATGGGGAAATACCTTTTGACTGCTTCTATTTTCTCTGGGAAGGAAGAAACAAGGTCAACATCTTAGAGTGAGGATGACAGTGGTGCTGATAGAGATTTGAGTAGAGAGAAAATGTGAAAAAGGCCCCGAACAGAGACCAGCATTAAATGATCTCCATAAATAGACATTCCGCCACCAGGACTACCATATTTTGCACATAGTAGATGCTCAATTAATATTTAAGAAATGAATTTGTTTCTTCATGAAATATTGCTCCAACGTAGTCTACAAAACTTTTAATAATCCAGATTTTAGCTTAGTATCCACCAAAATTATCAGAATAATGCCTATTTAGACTGTATTACCTTGTTGTACCCGAGTGGCAATACATTATTATACACTTAGTTTTCATGCAGGAGCAATAAAAGAATAGCCCCTTCCTCATTAGCGGTTTTGGTTTTTGTGTTTTTTGAGGCCATTATTCCTAAGTTGCTTAGTGCCTCTCTATAAAGCCCCAAGTGAATTTTTTATTTTGGAGATGTCAGAAAAAGCCACTCATATCATGTATGCAAATAAGCAATGTGTACCTTATTAAATAGTAAGATCTATAGAAACGAATATCTCCCTTTTTTGTTACGTCTGCAATGAAACTCAGAACCAAATTGATGCCTCAGCTATAAACCATTATTAAGCACATGTGGCCAGCAAATTGGGATTCACTTTTCCCCTGAAATCTACTTCCTATTTTAATTCACATTTTTCTAAATCCTAATTTTATTCAAATTTACATTTTGCCATTTTCTTCTAAACCACCATGAATTTATTTATGATACAAAGCAGTGCATAAATAGAGGTAAATTGGTACAGAAACATATAAGGTTGGAATTGCAAACATGATTTGTCTATAAAATACTGATGTATTACTGTATTTACGTAGTTCTTGGATATTTTTAGATTTATGATTCCATTCCAATGCTCCTCTTGATCCCCGAATTATACAGTTTCACAGCTAATAAACTAAGGTTTGTCTCTGAGTTAGTATCTTGCCTATCATTGCAGCCAGCATGTGATGAAATTTTCACTGAATCAAGATATGGAGACCAGGGCTTCCCTGGTGGCGCAGTGGTTGCGCGTCTGCCTGCCGATGCAGGGGAACCGGGTTCGCGCCCCGGTCTGGGAGGGTCCCACGTGCCGCGGAGCGGCTGGGCCCGTGAGCCATGGCCAATGAGCCTGCGCGTCCGGAGCCTGTGCTCCGCAACGGGAGAGGCCACAGCAGAGGGAGGCCCGCATACCCCACCCCCCAAAAAAAAAAAAAAAAGATATGCAGACCAAATTCTTTACATTACACTGTATCTCTCTGGATCCTCACAAGCAAAAGAGGTTAGAAATTCTGTTCTCAAACTACAAATAGAATGTAGTTTTCCAAAAAGTTTTCATATTTCAATTTTTTTTCTTTCAATATAAGGTAATAAACAGGCAGCTGTCTCCTGCCAGCACTGACCCATCAGTACAGATTTTCTTCTTTGTATTTCTTTCTTTATATTAATAGCTAGTTTTTCCCCACCTATATTTTAAATGCTTTTATATTCCTGGCATTTGCTCTTATTTCTAGTATTTACATTCACATTATACAAAGACATCTAAAAACATGCTCCTCATACTGAAAAAGTATTTGCTTATTTTTGCAGAAATTTCTTGAGGAAGAATGAGAGGGCTTAGAAAAGAAAATCTCCCCCAAGTGCAGGTAGATATATAAATACCAATAGAAAAGGACAGTGTCCTTTCATTTTTGTTGACATTTAAGGGACTGTAATTCTTTCAGTGACCCCCTAAAGGCTTCCAACCCACAGTTTCATGGACCTCCATCAAAAGATGTTATCACGTTGTGTCAACTGACAAAAATAGCACTATCACATATAAAATCAGGCTGCACAAATTCTCTCTCAGCCTCAAAGGCACAATAAATCCAGAGCATTTTTCATATTTAAAATTCTAAACAATATTTTCATTCTAGGCTTTTAGCGTATATTTTTATGGTTACTAGTACAGCACTTCTTTTTACAGCTCACACAAAGAGGGCTGTCTTTGTAAATCCCCAAAGGAACAACTGAGAGAGTGATATCAAACTGTACCATGGCTGTTAATTCTTAATGTCTGCAGAGAAAGTGCTGCCTTCAGGGTGAGCTCTTGGACTTGACCATGGAAAATGGTAAAGGAAAAGAGTGGGAAATAGGGGACAGAAGAGACAAAAAAGAAAACCAAACAAACATGAAAATTAGTGTCAGAAATTTTGAGCTCGAGGGAAGTTAAATTCCTTCCATAGACCGTTGAATAAACCTAGGTGAGACAGTCTCCAAGATTAATCCAAAGTCATGGGGCTAATTTCTGTTAAAACCAGGCCTGTTTTGTAATTCACAGGCCAACCACCTTACATCACAGAGTCATAACAGAAAGAGTTAACTCACTGAAGGGATTAAAAATGAAAATTCAAGTGTTACCATCATTATGACAATTGAAGTTTCATGATATAATTAACATTTTCTCCAAAACGCTGCTGTTGGGTGATTATAAGACACAGTCACTATAAGACTGCATTAAACCGACTGGATTTTTAAATGAAATGAAATTTTATTCCCAGTGAAAAAGTTCTCAATAATGGGGAAACAATTGAGAACTACACCATAAACATCTCCAGGTAAAGCAAGGATACAACATAAAACAATAAATACCAGCCAAGGAAATATCAAGATCATCAGAAACACAAAAATATAAAGGCAATTCCTAAGGTAGGAAAAATTATCAGAAAAGTACACTATAATTAAAATGCTCTGCCATGTGTAATACCTTAATGCCAGCATTCTGTCCTTGTTTAGTTCATTCTCTGACTCATTTCTCTCCACGCTATGCATTTTAGTTTGTGTGTCAAATTCTCATCATGTCTAACCACAAAATCATATAGAAAGGAAAGGAAAGCAAAAGTGCCCCATGCGCCAATATCATAATGTGATGACATGTAATGTTTATGTAACCTTTCAAAAGGTTGAAGTATAAGACATTTCTAGTCACAAGAGGCTTTCTTTAAACTTATTCACTTTAGAATATGTATGACAACAAAAAGCTCAAAAATGAAAATTAAGTAATAAATGAACAGTGTTGCATTGTGAAAAAACATGATTACCCATGAAAATGAAAATGTAATGAAGATCCAATGCTGCACTGACTTGAATAAAGCTAGCAGTCACCTCAACTTCACAATAAAGGAATCTCAAAAAATGATGAAATGGCACTATACTGTACAATAGTTTTTAGCTACTCATATGCAATAACAAGTTTTCTGGAAGCTAAGATATTTATATTCCTTGATATTATTAATAATAACAGTAAAAGGGTTTAGCTCATGTTTAGCATATATATTCCCCTTTCTAAAAAGAAAATAAAGGATTTCACATAGGCACAGTTTCATTTGTATAACAAACAATTATTGAGTACACAATGATAGGATATAATAATATATAGATGTGATTTGGTTCCTACCATAAAATCTTGGGCATAGAGAAAGCACTTAAAACGGTACCTACTATTAGGCTTTCTCATCACCTTCACTGCATGGAGCAGGATTTCCTATTCATCAGAATAATGAGAATAAAGGAAATTATACCATCATCGTACATGACACGAATTCTCTCTTACGGAAACTAGATATCATCACATTTTACTATTTTACTGATCCTCAAAGTAACCCAGGAAGTTAATTCTATGTATCTTTAAATAGAAGGATCAACATAAGTTCAACTTAATTAGAGTCCTGAAGAATCCAGTGATAAACAGACAATAAAAATTAGACCGTAAAGTAAGAGTGCTTTGCCCATTTTACTCTGCTCCTTCCTTGTGGATTCCTTCATCGACTTCCACAGTTTTAACTGCAACTATATGCAGACGATACCCACATGTCTGCCCCGGGACTAGATGCTGACTTTCTCCAGGTTCTTAGGGCCAGTCGCAGCTGGGTCTACCTTCCACGATACCCACAAGCATCCCAAGCTTTATGTGTTGAAAATAAAGCCACATGCCTCGTACACCCGCTGCTTCTCATGCCTGCGCGTCCTGTCACAGCCTCGCTGTCTAGTCTGTCAATCAAGCTAGAAATCTCGCTCTCACCTCCGACTTTATTCTCTGCCTCAAGCCCATACCCAAGCAATCAGCCAGTCCTCAAAGCTTTTCCTCCTAAATATCTCTCCAAAGCATTCCTTCTGCTACATCCCTAGCGCCATCTTCCTGGGTCAGGCCCTTGCCATGTCTCTTGTGAGCTACTCCAATGGCCTCCCCTCCAGTCCTCCTGCCTCCCTTCAAAATAGCATCCTGAGGGTCTCCACCTTGTTCTCTCTGCAACTCTGGGCATGTTTCCCTGCTATAAACTTCCCTCTCACAAGGCGGCCAGAGCCAGGCCCCTCAATGGCCCATGCTTTTCACCATCTGGCCCTGTCTTGTTTTATTAACTTTATCTCATGTCACTCCCAGTGACACTATCCTTCACAGAATTTTTTTAACGTTTTCATGCTCCTTTTATCCACCTGTGCCCTCCTGGTAATAACCTCGGCTCAGCTTTTAGACTCTTCAAAAAAGCCTCTTCTGAAACCACAGGCTCACACAAATGCCTGAGCAAACACAGGATAATATTGTCATTTCAGACTCAAGTGAACCAAAGACCTTATTCGTTACCAGGTATTACTTAATAATTTCAAAGATACAGGTAATCAAGAGGATTAAGTAAAACATCTGGGGCTTTAAGGGTAGCTCCCAAGTCCTTCCTGCCACAAACAAGTGTTCTATGTCCCAAAGTAAGCAAGGTACTTAGAAGTTGTTACCTCACAGTGGGGTTGTTTAGTTTATGAAACATATCCATTTTATACCCCAGCTTATGTGACATTATTTCAAGGAACTTATTTACTTTAAGCAGTCTTTAAATAGAGACATCCTGTTAAGAACCTTCCACAGATAAGGATACTCTAGTAAATATCATTGATCTATTATATTTCCCAGGAAGTCCAGTTATCATATTGACAAAGTCATCTGTCTTTTCTTTCTTTCTTTTTTCTTTTTCCACCAACATCCAACCCCACTGTAGAAAAAGTGTGAATAAAGATAGTAAGCCAGCTGATTTAACTTGTTCCTGTCCACTGACCCTACGTTATATTCCAACAGGCATGCTTGAAATTTTGCCACAGCTGTTTTGATGTGACTATATTCACAGAGCTGTTCACATTGGGAGAGCGGATATCTTCACACAATCTTTTTTTTTTTTTTAATGTAAACCCTTAGCCCTTAAAAAAAACAACAACTCATTACCTTGTAAATGTATATATCAAGACACCTATATCCCATCCCACACTTCAACCCAATATACCTCAATGGTTATATTCCTGGATGGGACAAGGCTTAGAGAAGAGGGCAAAGTTAGGACTGAAATGGTCAGAGATGTCTGTTGTACCCCCTAGCAATTAAAAAAAAAGTCAACACAATAAATATCAAAAGAGAGAGGTCAAATTGTTTTTTATTCAAACACAGCATTTCCATGTCACTATCTTTAAAAACCTGAATTGAAATTTTCTAATAATATGTGTATTCATAACTACCCTATAAGTTTCTGAATCTCAGATATTTCCCCAAATCCTAAATTTCTCCAATAACATTCCTCTCTAACCCCTTTCCTTAAATGAAATAGAACTTTTCTCTATTAGCACAAATTCCCTGCTGCTCTATGTAATAAAAGCTATTCATATGTTCACACCTCAGAGCCCTCAAGTTCCAGAGGTGGTATTATCTTAGTATCATCATACTAAGTGAAGTAAGCCAGAAAAAGAGAATGACAAATATCATATGATATCACTTATATGTGGAATCTAAAAAAAAAAAGATGCAAAGGAACTTATATACAAAACAGATAGAAAACATACTTATGAAAATCTCTCTGAGACATTCAGCAAGGTTAAAAGGAAGTTGCATATCAATATTTAGAGGTCTATTTATGTTAAAATAAAACAAAATCATAGGAGCTCCCCTACATACATATATGTGTAATATAAGTGTGTATAAAATGATCTCATAGGACCGATGACAGAATATTACCAGTGTGATGAACAGGATTGGATGAGAGTTAAGAGGAACTTTTATTTCATCAATATTGATGAATATTTCAGAGTAATTGAGTAGTTGTGTATTTATATAATAAAATGCTAAATAATATTAAAAAATATAAACTCAGTAAGACACATTCTAAAAAATAACCAAATTGTTTTCACGTTTATAGAATTATTTATCTAAGTATTTTCAAGTGATTTTTCATGTTCTATCAAGAAATATATGTTCATAATAATAAATCAAGTGGTAGAGAAGGATTCATGATGAAAAGTAGTATTCCTTTTCCCCATCTTTTCCCAAAGCTCACCATCCCAACACTCATGAGAGACAAACTCTTAACTCTTTCTGTTTCAAATCTTCTAATAGTAAAAAAAAATGAAGGAATATATTTATACCATCGTTTCCCAATTTTAACAATATTTTTGATATCCCATTATAAAAGTAAGTATACTGCTCATTATACTGACTTAGATAGCTCTATTTTTTATAAAGTTGTAAAGTTATTATATAAAATTTTCTATTAATTACCTGAGTAGTTTTGAATAATATATTTAAATATTTCTCGTTCATCAATTTTTGACAATATCAGTCAACTTTCACTCTGTAAGGTGAGACTATTAGCACCCTCACCACACTTTCCACCTTCCATACAACTCCTTCTCACATCTGCTCGCTGCAGAGTTGGACTTTCAGACTTTCAGAGCTGAAAACATGGATATTTTGTTCTTTAACCATGATCAAGCTTTCTGTGCTTTCTTTCTAGGTGGATTCTAAAAGTTGAAAGGCCAATAAACAGAATTACATTATTATGACTGTATGAATAGTCACTATTCAGGTCACTTAGTATGTGAGGATGCCCTTTCCTTTTCTACATTCCAATGTCATGACCCTGGGACACTTGAAAGACAAAGTTCCTAGTGAAAATGTCAAATGAATTATTCTTTTTCTATCCTCCATCAGGGAGTTATTACTGTGACACGTTTTAGTTTGCTTTGTACTTGGACCACAGCTTTTGGTTTGCCATTTATTTTTTCCTGGAGTTTTGTGTTGCTCTAATTTTTCTGACCCTCAATCATATCATTTCTTGAGTGGAGTTCTCTGTCCTTTATCCCTGGTGGCCCCATCTTCCTGCTCCAATCTGGAATCCAGTACTGCTATGTGCTATCATTCTGGAAACTACCTCACTAACTCATCTGGGATGAATCCATTCTTTCCTAGATCCCATGCCCACATCTTGATTTATATCTCATTTTGCTGGAGTACTTAATTAACATTCTAAGCAAAAGCATGGGGGGAATAAATGTTTTGAGTACTCAAATGTCTGAAATTATGTTTTCTCTGGCCTCACACTTGATTGATAATTTATCTCCATTTGGAATCTGGGTTCCAAAGAATTTCTCCTCAGAATTTTGAAGGTATTCCTTTATTATCTTCTAGCACTGCATTTTGGAGATAAAAGTGTGCTATCAGTCTGATTCTAATTTCTCTAGGTAATCTGATTTGTTTTGTTTGTTTTTTCTTCCTAAGATTTTAGAAACTTCTCTTTATCCTTGTTATTCTAAAAACCTTGAGGACATGCATAGTCGGGGCTTACATTCACTTTCTTCATTCTTTAGACTCTCAGTATGAAGATTTGAATCCATCTCCAGCACTAAGAAATCACTATTATTTCTAATTCCTTTGTGAATGTGCTCTTATCCGTGTTCTCTTCCCTATCATTTTGGAATTCTTTTTTTTTTTTTTTTGGTACTCGGGCCTCTCACTGTTGTGGCCTCTCCCATTGCGGAGCACAGGCTCCGGACGCGCAGGCTCAGCGGCCAT
>NC_041232.1:81520701-81533731 GCF_002837175.3 Physeter macrocephalus | reverse complement strand
CACTCTGCGGCATGTGGGATCTTCCCAGACCGGGGCACGAACCCGTGTCCCCTGCATTGGCAGGTGGACTCTCAATCACTGCGCCACCAGGGAAGCCCTGGAAATCTTTTAGTCAGATGTTCTGCACTTCCTGATCATCAATGTCTCTGAGGAGAGACACCTAAATGACCCTGGAGGCCTACTTCCTCTGCCTTGATAGCTTTGCAGAGAACAGGCTCAGGATGTCAGAGTTAGTTCCACAGAGAAACAGAATGACAACAGCCAGTGAGCTCCTGAGGACCCTCGTTCCTAGCAAGACCCCTTACATGACCAGGGAGATCCCCCTGTTATGAAGTCACACAGATGTCCCCTTGCTGCACCCATAAATGCATGGGGTGTTAGGGGACAGCCCCTCTCGCCAGACTCCTGACCATCATAATGCAGACCACCTATGCCTGGCCTAGGTGTGGACAATGAGAGCTAGGGGGATGCATACCCTCTGCTACTTCTCACATGGTAAAATTCCCCTCAGTAAATTCCATTCCACATCTGCACTGCACAATGGTCTGATAGTTTCATTTTTTATCTTGTTGCCCTACATTCTGGGAAATTACTCAAATTTAATTTTTTAAATTTCTTTGAACTGAAGTTCTTGAATTATTCATGTTCCATACCATTCTGTCCTTTTTACATTCATCGTGGTACCTTCTTACATCTCTCTGGATATGTCAGTGAAAGAAATGTTTAAGTTGGTTTGTTTTATTTGAGCTGTCTTTCATTCTCTATATTATTTCCATCTCCCCGGTATCAGCTCTGTTGTTCATTTCTCTTCAGTTTTCTCTTTCATGTTCTTGGTTTCCCTAGTGTGTTTGATGATCCTTGAGGTCTGACGTGGATTTCCTCTGCTGATTTGTAAATAGGTCTGTTTCCACTTGAGCTCTTTCTCCTGAGAGAGGATTCGAACGGGAGCCCCGGGTAACAATATGGACAGCTGATTCCCAAGCTGTAGATCTGTCACACGTTTTTCTTAAGAATAAGCAGGTTAGCAATAACATAGGAGAATGAGCCTAACGGTAGTATAGCCAACATACAAACTCATGGTATGACTGGCTGGCCAGGCATAACCCAAAGGCCCCCATGCACAAGTGGACTATACCAAGGGCTAAGAAACTGGCGGCAAAGCCATTCAGCTGGAGGATGCTGCTCTAGGGATGCTTTCTTCTCACAAAGGCATCAAGCGCTGTACCCGCATCCACCCAGAGGGGGAGCCTGTTCTAATTTATTCAAAGATGTCTTAAAGACTAGCCATGGACCTACAGTCTTGCTGGAGTCTCAGGGGAATAAATGACAGAGAGGGGAACTAAAGGCTCAAATCCTAAATGCAGCTAAAAGGTAAAGTGGGTCTCTAATCAGACTGAGTAAATTTATATCAACTATTTCTTCTCTTTATTTTGCATGTGAATAATATCATTTCTTTCCCATGTAAAATAAGATCTCAGAATTTTAAAAGATACATTCACAAAACCTGAAGAATTGGGTCAATTCTTTTTTAGACATCTTCAGTTTGTGACAGCACCATGAAAATTGAAATCTGCTCTTCCGTCTCTTCTCTGGCACTAAAACAATGAGGCTCATAGAGTGATTTTATTCTATAAAATTCTCAATTTTTAAATCTTTTTTTTTTTTAAAAAAGAGACCTTTTTGGTCACATCACACACTTTTTTTTGAAAATTACAAACTGAAATCTACAAAGTAAATGGGAAGTTTAATTAGCCACTATACTTTCCTCTTCTTAACAATCTTAAAAACCTATTTGCTGAGCATGTATTAAAATCTGCAAGTAATGAATTAATTCTCATATCAGTGGGATGTCCACAAAACTTCCTTTATATAACTCCCAAAGTATTAATTTACCACTGCATGGCAAGGCAAAGAGAGCTCTCTGCTTCCCTGCTCAGCAGCCTTGACCTCTGGAGCCGTCCATAAATCACTGCAGGGAGCTGTGTAGGAGGAGATTGTACACAGCGTGGAAGACTTATTGTCCAGGTACCTCGTAACCTGGAGGCTGGACTTGAGGGCATGTCTCCACAGCTCTCCAAGACCAGTCTTCAGCTTGACAAAAAAAAAGATAAATTTTCATAACTTTGCAAACTAAGAAAATGGTGGAAAAACAAGTATACAGACATGGACTCTTTTTTTCGAAAAATAATGCAGTTTCTCTGTAACGATTTTGACACAACTTGAGACTTGAAAAAAATCAGGAACCAATAAAGCTTAAAAGGATTGTGTTCAATCATTTCTCATAAGAGGCAAAGTACTGAAATCAGATGTCACTAAAAGAATATGCTCTTAAATTGCAACACTGGTCCACACACACCCAGCCATGCACAAGCACACACACGGAGGGATCTTTATTAGCATTCTATAATGTCAAAGATGGGGGCATGAAACTGGCTTCCTGACATAAAAGACGTTCTATGTGCTTCAAAAAATGTGTCTCGGGTTTATGGTGAGAGAGAAATACATTCAGGCATGGAGGAAATGTAAAAGGGTCATGTGTAAGTGTGTGGGTTAGTGACTTGAAAATAACAGCCAATTTGACAGAGAGAGAAGAGGAAAAACAGGAAATTACTGGGCTTAGAATACAAGGCAAAAAATGTAAAATGTTAGAAGCATTTAAAAATCAATGTGGAAAAATAACAAGGTACAGGTACGAAGAAAAAACAGTCACTCTGAAAAGCTTCTAAACAAATAAATTAAAAACAAAAAACTTCACAAATACTGTTCAATCTTATAAACATATAGGTCTCTACCTATATGTAATTTGATTTCCTATAGAGTATTAAATGCAACCTAAAACAGTGGAGTAGCTTTTCTATCCGTCTAGTCCTTTTAAAAACATGAAAAACTAACCCTAAGAAGCAGTTCTCTTTTTCTTTTTTTTGACCCATAATTGACCAATATAAAAATCTTGCACCGTCCTCAATATGCTTTGAAATATCAAATAAAATGAATCTTGCTTTTTAATCCACATAAATAATGATAACAATAGAAGATAAAATTCTCGTTTGGATTTTGGCAGATATTTACTTCAAACCCCATAACACCCAGGGGTTCCCTAAGCCTCCTGGATTTTCAGTCGCAGATGATATAGAAGACGGAGCACCATTCTCCCACTTGATAACTGAAAGCTTATTTTTATAACCTTAATTCCATCTACAAAGACTCTTCTGCCACATGACAGAGTGTAGGCATAGGTCTGGGCAGTAGGGTGTGGACATCTTTGGGAGGCCATGCTGCCGAACACACACATAGTTATGGCAGCAACTTGAAAAGAGATTTGTAAACATTGTGTATCGCGGGCTTCCCTGGTGGCACAGTGGTTGCGCGTCCGCCTGCCGATGCAGGGGACGTGGGTTCGCGCCCGGGTCTGGGAGGATCCCACATGCCGCGGAGCGGCTGGGCCCGTGAGCCATGGCCGCTGAGCCTGCGCACCCGGAGTCTGTGCTCCGCAACGGGAGAGGCCACAACAGTGACAGGCCCGCGCGTACCGCAAAAAAAAAAAAAAAAAAAAAAAAATGGTGTACTGGTTTCCTAGGGCCGCCACAACAAAGCACCACAGACGGTGGCTTAAACAACAGAAATGGCAAAGTTTTGGAGGCTAGAAGTCCAAATCAAGGTATTGCAGGGTTGGTTCCTTCTGAGGGATGTGAGGACAGGAGCCGTTCCAGGCCGTCTTCATGTTCACATGGCATTGTCTCCCTGCACGTGTGCCTGTGTCTCAAACTCCCCATCTTATGACGACACCAGTCATACTGAATTAAGGGCCCACTCCACTCTACGGTGACCTCATCTTAACTAATTACATTTGCAATGACCCTTTTTCCAAATAAGGTCACTTTTTGAAGTATTGGGAGGTTAGAACTTCCACATATAATTTTTGAGGGGGACACAGTTCAGACCATAACAAAAATTTTTTACAGTAGGTCCATAACAAATTGACAAATGATATTTCTTTCAAATTTAAAAAATTAGGTTAAATATTTTCATAACGTAATTCTTTTAAGATACATATTCTTAAGCTTTCTGGGTTAGAATGAGAAAGAAACATAAATAAAGAAGATAGAAGATAGAAGATACTTCTTATCTAACCATCCAAGGGAGTCTCTCCTTTACTCCGTGAAGAAAGCTACTCTGGTAAAATCAAAAAGCCCAATTTCGCAGTATATTATTCCCGGAATATTAGAACTCTGGCTTCAAATTTTTCCAAAAGAAATATCTATTTCCTTAATATCAGGAAAGCTTAACATGATGTGTACGTTCCAGAATTAAATTATTCCTGGGCAAAGAAATGCATTGTACATCCTTGAGCTGGTAGGATTCTTTGGTTTTACAGATCTATCACCCTGGTTATCTCGGGGCACAGCTTATGACTTAGATGTCCTGAGAGCACAATCCCAGCGCAAGTCTCCCCACGGTGGCAAATCACCGTACCTCTCCACAACCTGGGAAACGGCTGCTCAAAGAGTCACTGCTCCCTCGGCTATAGAATAAATCCTGCACTTCAGAGGTCTGTGTATTGTTTGCAGCACAGGAGCAGAGGCAGGTTTCTAAAGGTAAGAAATACAGGACCGCCGCCCTCCTGTGATGTACAGATACGGCACTCCAAATGACACTGGCTATTATATGCACTTGAGGGCTGCCGCAAGTTTATGGGGAAATTTTTGCATACAAATTGGACTTCAGCAGTCAGTGACATAGCCCTCCAAACTTACAATGTAATGACTGTCATGATTCATTCATTCTACAAACCTTTACTGAGCTCTGCGAATTCAAAGTACAATAAGGAGGAGGGGGCACTCGTGGGTCATGTGCACCTAATCTTAAAGATAGCTCTGTTCGGCCCCGTGGGTTTGCAAGGAAACCTGGCCAAAGAATCTCTCTCTTCTCTGCAGCTCTGTTTTAAATAAAAAGGACCGACTCAGAAAAACAGTAAGCCTTTTTGTCAACAGCCTGCTTCTTGTTATACTTCCACTGAACAAAATATTCAAGGGCAAAATCTGTCGCGGAGATAATAAGAGCACAGGACCGGTGCAGCAGCAGGTGTTAAATGAATGGAAGCATGACAGGGTTACCTACGGCTCCCAATTTTCCAGGGAGGGTTTTTCTGCCTGGTTAGGCAAGAAAGTAAAGGCAAAGATGGAAGGACACGTCTTGCCAAGTTTAAAACTGTCTCGGAATATATTTCTTCAAGATTGTCAACAGAGTTCAAAGCGTTTAGTTTCTAAGGTTCTGTTATTTTCTGTTTTTTTTTTTTTTCCCACTGAGAGATTACAACATTTTGTAGAAAATGAACCCTGGAAACAAGATATGTGGATGGATGTTTTCCATAAAATATTTTATACATCGAATCAGACACCTAATCCATTAAATCTTAAAATGGCAAGAATACTGTGTGTTTAATTAATCAAGGAGGCCCTTGGGCTCAGGTGGCTCTAATGTCGGGGTGGCCTGTGTAAGGAAACAAAAATCTAAGCCTGTAAATGGCTCAAGGTTGCAAAATCAAAATGCAGAGGACATCCAATCACAGCCAGCCAGCTAAGCTTTAAGCTCCAGCCGGTCAACAACTTCATTACTTTGTTTCTGCACTTTCTCTATAGAAGTCTTTCCCCCCTGGCTCCTGTCCGCCTTTGCACGGCCTTATTCCAATCTATTTGTGCTCAAATAGACTCTTAAAATCTTTAATACACCTCAGTTTATCTTGTAACATGCACTGGCTTTCTATTGCCACCCTAATTGCCACAAATTTAGTGGCGTAAAGCAGCATCCGGTTTTAGCTCCCAGTTTCATCAGCAATAATTCCTGGTCCAGCGCGGTCCTCTGCTGGAGTCTCTCAAGGCCAAAGTCAAGGTGTGGTCAGGGCTGTGTTCTCTCTGAGGCTCTGGGGAAGATCTTAAAGATTTTAAGAGTGGATCTGAGCTGATGCAGGGTGTTGGCAGAATTTAGTTTCTAGAAGCTCTAGCGCTAAGTTCCTCGTTTCATGGCTGGCTGTCCACCAGGAGTCTCTCCTACATTCCTTGACATGCTGCTCCCTCATTATTAAAGCAGCAACGGTGCGGTCCAGTGCTTCTCATACTTCAGATTTCCCCTCCACATCTTACCACCCCCTCCTTCTTCCACATCTATCGTTTGATTCCAGGAAGAGAAAACACTGTGCTTTTAGGAGGTCGTGGGATTAGATTGGGCCCACCCAAACAATCCAAGAAAATGTCCCTATTTTAAGGTCCATAAACTTTATTGTACCTGTAAAGTCCCTTTTGCCACGTAACGTAACATATTCATATGTTCTGGACATTAGGCCGTAGACATCTTTGACAAACCATTCTGCTTACGACAAACATAGTTATTGGGGCAAGCTGGTAAGTGATATTTCTTTCAGACTTGAAAAATTAGGTATAAAAATATTTCCATAATACAATATTTTTCAGATACATAGTCTCAAGCATTCTGGGTCTTGAGAAAAAAAAAAAACATAAGTAAAGCCAACAATCTTGCTTTGGGAACATTTTCACTCACTAAACTCAAAAAATTTCTCATGAGCTGTCTTTCTACGAATTATTACCCTCTAATGAAGGATGTAGAATGTACCATGAGCCACACTCTCGAAGCTGATAGGGTTTCAGTCATCCATCATGACCCCATGACTTGGTCACATGAGAGATTAGTTCATACTGATTAACGTGAGAATGGACTCATCCCATTTTTCTTGGTAACCTAAGCAAATGTTAAAAGCAGCAGAACTAGCTTCCATTAATTAAAGGTTATCCACAGGAAAATAGTGGATGGTAGCAATGCTGTGATTAGGTTTTATTCTACAGATTGGACATTCACTGACAACAAGTGAAAGCAAGATTCTCTGTCCCGATATTTGTTTTCCCACCTCTGGGCTTAGCATGGGATGCTATTATGGAAGGATCTATTTCCAGACGGTTGAAACGCCAGGCATGACATAATCAAGCGACATGTAACAATGTGTTACCTCACTGCTAGTAAGTGTGGTATTGGCAGTAAACTACCAGCACCCCATGGGTTACAAACGTGTGTGTTTGTGAGTGTTACCTGAGGCCATAAGAATAGGCTTAAATATATTAGCATACTGTCAGGAAATTCATTAACCTTTTTGTTTTCAGATAGAACCGTGTGAAGCATTCCTACATATTAGAAACCATGGGAACAAATATAAATTGGAGTCCTTGGATATTTCGGTTTCTCGTTTTTTGTCATATTGAAAAATAAGGAGCATCACAGGATTTCCAATACCCACCTCTCTCCACTTGATGCAGAAGGCATTTTGATCCATAATTAAATTTGTGCTCTTTCTTGCTAAGAGAATTGAAATATCCTACAGTGTTTTATAAGAAGTTTTGACATTATCTTTCCATTTAGAGCCATGTTTCGACAGTTCACAATTTTCCCTCTAAAAGGGCATGAAAAACACATCACACACTAATGGAGGCCCTGCCTGATTAGGCAAAAATCAGATCTTTCAGCCAAACTAGAGCTTATAATAACTCTAGATATATAATGAAACAAAGCTGAACTACCTCCAAAATAATACAGTAAGGAAATACAATTTGTCCTGCGGTAAACATTTCTCATTATGAAAGCTGCTTCCTCCTTCCCCTCCTCCTCCTCCTTCACCTTCACTAACGAAATCGTCTGAGCTCTCAGAGCAGCAAGATCTGATGGTTACCTGATTATATGTATTCACAAACCTAAAAAGAAAATGCTTCCGTATGAGGGCGACCTGAAATACCCAGTAAGTTCCATCCCCCAGTGTGAAGACACTTCTGCTTCTGCTAGAGAGACGATGCAGAAACGTGCAGTTTAGATATTTGAAATCTTCTGGTCCCATCGGTGAAATCATCCCGGCCTACTCTTATGAACGAATTAATTCCTATTACTTTGTCCACTTCATTCTCTTAATCTTTCAAGAAACACTTTACCAAGAGGCTACAACACACCAAGCACCGTGGTTAGTGGCAGGAGAGAAAATGGTTGCAAATCCAATCCAGTCCTTGCCCTTGGGAATCTTATAGTTTGTTAGAGAAGAAAGATAATAATCAAACATTCACACTGAAAGGCAAGTGCAAATTAGCATATGTGTCATAAGGAAAAGAGCAGATAATGGGGGATCAGGGAGGTGGCTTTTCTAAGGATGTGACCTTTTCGAGCCTGAGATCTGAAGAATGCGTAGGAGTTAATTCAGCAAGGCAGAGCGGAGGCAACCAGGAGAGCCTTCCAGGCAGACCCTGAGGTTCTGGGAGGGGTGTGTGTGTGCACGCGCGTGTGCTGCTTTGAAGAAGGAAGAAAGAGATATCATAAAACTTTAGAAAGAGGGGACCACGGAATTTCAGCTTGTTTCAGGAATGGTTCATCGAAGACGGGACCCAGGAGAGAAAGGAATTATCTTTGCAGTTTGAGAGACTGAGCAATTTAGGTTTATCAACATGCCTGGGCGCTAAGTTCATGTTAGGACTGACAAAAAAGACAGAAGGAGTGGTTGTGGGGACTAAAGTCATACGAGGGTCAAAGTGGAAGCTTTCAGACATTCAAGGTTTCTCACAGCCTCCCTTCTGGGTCCAGGGGGATTCTGAGTCCCAACATTTGGCCATACCTTGTTTTTTGGCTTTTGTTTTTTTTTAATGAAGTATAGTTGACTTATGAAATTATGTTTCAGGTGTACAGTATAGTGATTCAGTATTTTTATACTTTACCCACCATACAAAGTTATAATATAATTGACTATATTCCTTGTGCTGTCCATTACATCCCTGTGACTCATTTATTATATAACTGATGGTTTGTACCTCTTGATCCGTTTCACCTATTTCACCCACCTCCCACACTCTCCCAACCACTAGTTTATTCGCTGGGTCTGTGTTGTTTTGATTTTTCCGGGGATTCCTGATCTACACCGCTGGTCAACAGCAGTCTTAACCTCTTTGCTGATGACTGCCATCAGGGCTTCTTGTGACTTTTTCTTTGCAGTTGAATTCCAATTATTGGTTGAGTGAGTGGTTGCACAAAAGCATTAAAGCTGCTGCAGAAAACAGAGCAATGAGGATAGAGAGGGACTTTTTTTTTTTTTTTTTAACTAGCGCTTTTTTATACAATTCATTCTACCTTTCCATCCATGTAAGAAATAGCTCATCTATTCTACAGCAATTAGTTGGAGCAAAAGGAAAGTCATTTTGCATATTTATGGCCATATGAGATTATTTTTGCCTTGAGGAGATAAAATCAGATCTCTGTTTTGCACTCAGGAAGATTAAAATATTTTCCTGCTTTTCTGTGGGTAAAAGAGGCCTCTTAGAATTCATATGAGGCCTCTGTGCCTTTGGGACTTTGTAATCACCTCCTGTTAACGTTCTTCAACAACCTCGGAGGCAGGGTCAATATTGCTTTCATTATTTTACACGAAGAGGTCTGTTCACACAGTCCTTCAACCTACACCCAATCAATTAATTTAAAAGAAAAAAAACCTCTCCATCCCTGGGATGAGGTCCCAGCCCTGAGATATCTTGTGGGCTGAGAACTAGAAAGTTTAAACCAAAATACTGATTTAAGCTTATAATCCACTGATTTCATTCATGTGGGGCCTGGACGGGACACCGTCTCATTGGTTGTGATGACTTGAGAAAGAAATAAACAAAGTTAATTAACATTTTCACCACAAGGTTCTCATCAGGTACCTCCTGCTGGTGTCTGAGGGAGAGCTGTGTGTGCTTCCGGTGGGAAGATGGGCTGGGTCCATTTCTTCCTCCTAGCAGGCACTTTGGCAAATCTTAGAATTCATTTTTTTGTAGAGCTCTCTGAATGTATACCCAATTCCAACTTAAAGTGATGTTACAAATCTGATCTCACATTCCTTTAGCTTATCTCAGCCCCATCTCTACCAGATCTTAAATGTTTTTTTATGATTTTATTTATTTTTTTGAATTTCTAAATTTTATTTTATTTACTTTTTTATACAGCAGGTTTTCATTAGTTATCCATTTTATACATATTAGTGTGTATATGTCAATCCCAATCTCCCAGAGAGGGACATTAACGTAAGATTACCAGTAAGCCTTAGACATTGCCTTTTAACCAAGATCCTTTTTGAACTGGGATACTGATTTACCCAAAATGGCACAAATAGGGGAATAAAGTTAAAGAATCTCACTTTTACAATCAAAATCCTTAAACCAACAGAGAAGGAAAATGAGAGTTAGGAATAGAAAAAAAAGGGGAAAGAGATGAGAAGGAGATGGCCATCAACTGCTCCCAGCATTAATGGGTTTTGATCTGAAGTTCTTGAGAAAGACATCTACTTTTTGATGCCATTTGCTTCTGGAGAACCCCAAGAGATTCTCAGCATTTGAGCTTACATTGGCATGGATGTCTGGGAGGTGGGTGTATGCTGCCTTTTTGACAGAGACATGAATTCAAGGGCCGTTCCTAGGAGTTTCACTGCAGTGTTTCTCGTTAAGAGTTTAAGGGCAATCTTCATTGGTCTCATTTTTCGTAGAAGAGGTCTTCAAGCTGAACATCATGCAGTACTGCACATGATTTATCTTTGGGTAAAGCCATGTGGGCTTCACGGAAATAAGCTTGTCCTTAAGGTTCTACAACATTTGGCTGCAATGGCCTGTGAACAAGCACAGTCAAGGATGGAGGTGATATCGCCATATGCGTAGGCATCCAACCACATGGGGATACTAAGTTCCTGTGACAATGGGCCTAATAGGCAAAGGAGCTAAGAGTAAAGGCTTTGGCCATAGCAACAGAGAGTTTTGCAAGCTTCCCTTTTAACGGGTCATTCAATGCTCCTGATGTCCCTAAGGACTGGTGGTAGCAGGACCAATGAGGCTTCCGGGCAACAGGCAAAGCCTTAGAGTCTTTTAATTACTGTTCTGGTTACATGGCTGTAGATGAGTATTACTCCAGTGCGGAACATAGAATCTCTAAGTTTCTTTGCTACTGCCAGAAAAGTTACTTTATGGAAAGGAAATGATTCCAGGCAACCAGAAAATAGACAATACTCTGTGATTAAGAATGTATTCGTAATCACATTAGGAGCAACTGAATGAAATCCATTTGCAGATGGATTTGATATTAACAGATTTGTTTTAAGTGGTCTAAAAGTTTTGGCTCATGGCCTTGGCCCACCTTCACAGTTTTCAAAACAATTTGGGGTTTGACAACTGGAACGTGCACCAAAGACGTGTCATCTCACTGAGACTTCCCTGTTAATACTTATTTAGGATATTTTAAAATTTTCTTTTCTCTGGACAGTTATAGCTTATTTTGGAGACACTCTACTTCAGAATCCCAATGCAGACCGAATAATCTCGGTGCCACCAGATGTCATCTGGGTGAAGCAAACAATCTGATCTTTACGAATGTGCTATTTCAGAATCAGGTGCTGGATAATGGAACTGGCTGAAGGCCTGATGCCGATAGGAGTGCATCTTGGCTTTGAATTTTGGACACGGTGGCCAGCCTGGATGTGTTCACACAGCTTGTTCAGTATATTAATCTGTTAAAAGGTGAACCTTTGCTTCTTGAAACTGCTTTTGGATGATGGCTTGTTTAATTGGAGTAGACCAGCTACAATTAAGAAGTGCTTTTTCTTCCAAAGCAAACTGAAATCTTGAACCACTCCGAAAGCATTTCCGTATAGACATTTGCTCTCTTTTTCTAGCTAACTGGCAGGCCTTAGTAAGGGCTACAGTTTTGGCAATTTGTATGGATTTCGTGTCTCGGAGAGGGTTGGATTTGAACAAGTCTTAGGGGGTTCTGACTGCATATCCAGGTTGATAGCTTCCTTGTTCGGTTCTCAAACAGGACTCACCCACAAGTAATTCACAATCAGGGTTGTCCAAAGGGGGTTCAAGGAGGTCAGACAAAACCAAAGGAAAATCCCAAATAAATTCGTAGCAATCATGAGTTCCTTGCTCTTCTGCGAGAAGAGTGGCAGGTTTTAGGGTGTTTCAGCAATGGTAGAAATACATGCAGGTAAGAGATAAAGGATTTCAAAGGAAGTCAGTCTAGAAACAGAAAAAGGCCCTGTGTTTTCAATCAAAAGGCAGCTCTGAATGGTGCGAGGGGCCAGGGGTTAAGTGGAGATCCTAAGACTAAGTCAGCAGGACCCTCTGTTGACCTTAAGCTGCTGCCACTGTGTGCAAACAAGAAGGGCAGGCTTTTGTCATGAAATCAATGTGAAGCTATAATAGCCATGGGTCTCAGATATCTGTTGTCTTGTTAAGGTAGAATCCGCAAAACTTGTCTCAGTGTACAAATAGAAAGAAAGATTTATGATCACTGGAGAGTCCTTCAAGCTATAAAAATCATTCTCTAGTGAGTCTCTGTAAGGCAAGGGCTCAGGGGTGTCAGCTTTCATTAGCTTCTAGGAAGGAGCAGCTGGTCCAGAAAAGTCAGGAATCCAATGTCTACAATACCCTACGGGACCAAGGTAATCCTCTAAGTCGTCTCTTGTTAATTGGCCAGGAAAGTCATGGATAGGTTCCAGTCTTTAAGGGGAAAGGGACTCCTAGTTTTTGTTTGATGTCATGGCCAAGAAAATACACTTGGTTCTGGTAAAATTGGAGTCTGTCCAATTTTCGTCTCCAAAATTGGAGACTTTGTGTCCCTGTACACTAGTAGTGTCAGCAAGTGGAAGAAATCAATTCTGCAAGACTCTCAATCTGGAGAACAAGCAGAAGATCATCCGCACATGGTATAAAAGTGTAGTCCTCAGGAAACTGGACGTCTCTAATGATTCAGGTATAGTTGAGTATTTGCAAGAAGTAAGAGGACGCTTCTGTAAACCCTTGGGCACAACTGTCCATGTGTATTATTACTATTATTATTATTATTTTTTTTTTTTTTTTGCGGTACGCGGGCCTCTCACCGTTGCGGCCTCTCCCGTTGCGGAGCACAGGCTCCGGACGCGCAGGCTCAGCGGCCACGGCTCACGGGCCCAGCCGCTCCGCGGCATGTGGGA
>NC_041232.1:81484252-81519730 GCF_002837175.3 Physeter macrocephalus | reverse complement strand
CTGCACCGGCAGGCGGACTCTCAACCACTGCGCCACCAGGGAAGCCCTGAACCATTTTTGCTCAAGGACACATTCAAAGTCTGGGATGTCCCAAATGAGCCTATCTATGAAACAGAAACAGACTCACAGACAGAGAGAAGAGATCTGTGGTTGCCAAGGGGGAGGGGTTTGGGGGAGGGATGGATTGGGAGGTTGCGATTGGCAGATGCAAACTATTATATAGAGAATGGATAAACAGCAAGGTCCTGCTGTACAGCACAGGGAGCTATATTCAATATCCTATGATAAAACATAATGGAAAAGAATATTTTAAAAAGAATGTATAAGTTAATCAATTAATTAATTAAATTTTAAGAAAAGAAACAAAACAAAGTCTGGGATGTCCACACAAGAGGCATCGGGGGTGGTAATCAAGCTATGCCATTTCCACGTTGTAAGCCAGGGACTCTTCTGCTTCTAGAGTTCCAGAAATACTCCATCTGGTGCACATGTAGTACTAGAACCCCATTCACAAGTAAATCTCATCACAACAGACTCACCACCGGCTTCCATGGCTCCAGAGCACCAGCATCCCTGTGGATGGTACTGACCCGTTTCTGTGGGTCTGCAGAGGAGGACCACCACTGACCTTGGTGCTGCTGGTTGGTCCCCTACTGCCAGCGAGTCATCAATGCCTTCCTGAATGTTGTGCCCCCCGGGTCCTCTTGGGGGTCTCCTGGCCTTACCTAAAATATCCGTGACTGCTGTCCGCTCCCCCTCAGCCTCTTTAGCCCTTCCTCTGCTGTCTGCCTGAGTAACTCAGACATTTCCCCTTCCCTGGGGACCGGCCGTCACTGTTTTCCAGGATTCTAAGAGCTATTCTAGCGATAATTTCATCCCGTGGCCTGGGTTCCTTGCCAGGGTGTTAAATGCCAAGGCTTGAGAATGTGCCCTTAAGTCAATGAATTCTTGCTCATTCAACGTTACATTCGAGCCCCTTGATGCAACAGCCTCAAGATCCACGCCCAGGCTTCTCCCCTGGCTTCTGCAATACCACCAGCTGAACTCGTTCTTACAGCTCCTGTGGTGTAGAGTCTCCTGTCTCCCTTTTCAGACTCTGTACACCTCCAGCTGGTCATGCTGTGATTTACCTTAGCCACTGGCCAGACACTGATTTAAAATACAAATTTTCCATTAATAGAAAATTTGAGGTATAATAAGGCTAACAGATCAGGAAATGATTGCCATCGAAAAGACAGATTATTACTCATATTGCCAAGAGGGGGGGACACGCCCTGACATTGGGGGTGACGGGGAAGTGCACACGGGGAAGCTCTGGGGTCGCTCATGCGGCAGAGGAGAGGAAGGAATTGTGGGCAAGAGCTTTTACTGTGGTTTCTCCAGGAAGGAACAGGCAGAGCAGGGTAAGGATATGCTGCTTTGAATCATATCAGGGGGCTCTGGGGCTCAGGGGCTGTCCCTAGTTGTCTGGTACCTGGCCCTGGGGTGATTAGGGCAGGTGGATAGTGGCCCTGAGCGTGAGAGCCCCGTAGAGAAGGTGGTGGCGAGCGTGGTGCTGGACCGCGCGGTTTGTATGAGAAAAGGACTCCTCCTAAGGGGTAGAGGGGGGAAGATGAGGGAGGCTGGAAGCCAAGGCAGGTGACCAGAAGAAGGTGTATTTAACTTATGCATGCAGAGCACGTGCTAAAGCGTCGAGGTTACGGAAGTCAGAAGCATGGCTCACACAGGCACTCGTGAGAGGGGGTAAGGACCGCTCCTAAGGTAGACACTTATTTCCTTACGGGGAGAGGCATCTGCACCATCTCCCCACAGGTCTTAACAGGGAAGGATGGGCCCCCTGCAAGCTCTGAGGTTCACGGCGTCTACGGAGCCAGACCTTCAGAGGCGTCCATCCAGATATCCCCACCCCGTATTTCAAGGTCCCACATTTTCCCAATTATGCACCTCACCCCAGTGTTACAGACCTACGCCGGCTGAGCATCCAAACATGTCTGAAGCTCTGGGATTCTAACTATAAATTCTTTAGTCATCTCTTCTTCCACTGCAGGAGAAGCAGCTTTGTTGTAAGTCACCTTGGAGGCTCTCAGGAAGTAACAAGTCTTCACCTGCTACTGAACAGCCCTGTGAGTCTTTATTTTTCCCTCTGCAGGGCGTGTCCACCCAAGTTAGCCTGAACCTGTTGTCTCTGCTGTCCTTGAAGCACTTAGTCTCCCCCTCCCCCCCTGCCTTTCAAATGCCTGAGTCATGGCACCTGCGAGGCACCACTGCAGGGGGGCTGCCACCGGGTCCCAGGAATAACCCAGGCCCCATCCACCACTCAGGATAACGTGTTCTTCACCCACTGTGCGGTGAGTGAGCCAACCCCAAATCTGGACCATTCTTGGTACCATCTGCATTACTTTGAGTCTGCCAAGAAGCAGACACCAAGATGAGATGAGATATTCAGGAAATTTATTGAAGGAGGAGGCAGGAGAAAGCAAGAAGATGATTCAGATCACAGTGCAAGTCTGCTGCCTGAAGAAGGAGAGAAGGAAGGAAGGAGCATTGAATAGAAGCACTGCTGGACCGCAGCGCAACTCAAGAATGTTCAGCCAAGTTGACGGGCGCTCCTCGAGTCAAAGGCAACCTCAGGATAAGCCCTGCCTTCCCCCTGTCTCAGTATTCCTGCCATACTTAGTCACTGGCTTGGAGCAGCCGGTAGGAAGCATGGACTTGACGTGAAAGTGATGGAGGATTCAGAAGGCATCAGCTAAGGCCGTTCTTAACTGAATCATCAAACGTACTCTAACAAATGCAGAAAGATGACAATACAACCTAATTAGCTTATGCAAATTCAAATTAACCTGTACAAAATAAAATGTAAAATGATCCTTGAATATCTTATATGATGGTAGACATATTGAATAATAATTATTACCTTACCTTTGTCCAAAAAAAACATCTTTCAGGGTTACTATCACATCTGCACCTGCAGTTGAATAGACGGGCATATCAGAAAAGATTCCCTCTACGTACCTCACTCTGTGTCTTTTCTCTGAACATTGTGTCTTATGTTTCCATCTCAGATATCCTCAGACATGCAGTCATCCAAAAGCCTGCACTCAGAAATAGTAGACATTTTACAAATCATGTGAGCTACAATACTATGAAGTTTCATCCATTCATTTATTCACTCTTGTACATTTTCATTTCAGGCAGTACCACCATTAATCATTCGTCTATGTACCAGACACTGCTAAGCCCTGAAAGCCCATAAAGCTGATAGCAGGTAACTATTGAAAACACAGAAGGAGCAACTACTTCTTAGAGTCTTTTCCCCACCCACAGTCCACCACTGATGGGCCTATATCCTCTACACATGATGTAAGCTAGGCTATACTAAGAAGCACATCAGACATATGAGAAGTAAACAATTTCCAACTGTTTTTCCTGCAAAGAACACATATGTATATTTTGCCATCAAACTCCCAGCAAATGAATGAAAACCTTCTATATCTCAGGAAAGATTTTCTAAACTACTTACTGAGTCAACTTTGGATGGAGTCACAGCAAATTGCAAACCAAGAAGAGAAGGTTTCTTAGCAGAATAACCTCAGGGCAATTAAAAAGGTAAAAACTATTTCTGAAATGATTCAATGGGTGGTCAAAGAAACTGGCCACAATTAATCCTCACCTCCTTCAGGGCCAGGCTGAAAACCACAGAATATAGATACCATGTTAGTATAACGGAACTGCACGCTCGCTGATGTTTTGACATTAATTGAAAAAGAACGTTGCGTTTGCTAGAGCTGAAATTTCTGAGACTGTCAACACACTTACTGAAAATTCATTTGAGAATTCCCTTCTGATGTCGGTTTAACCTGAGTTTCAAACCCCCAGGAAAACCATGATCTCTTCATCTGTATCTTATACAGCAGGAGGCAAGACACAATAAACTGAACAAGAATTTAGAAAGACAGGAAGTCTTAAATTTGAGTTCAACTCATGGCTTACTTGCTACAGACACTTTTTTCCTGGAGGAACCTCGGGCTGTTACAAATGAGAAGCAGAGGCGGTAACCTCCCTGGCACATACAAATGTTTCCTATCTGTTTGAGGGCTGCGGCTGATTGATTTGTTTCCCCTAAGGCAGACCACGAGCAGTATATCTTTCCATAAAGCCGTTGGATGCAAAGTGGTGATGGGTCAGAATGATGACACCTCCACCACTAAAGGACAGAAGAGGGCCAATTAGCAGGAGAACCAATTACTATAAAATAAACGAGGGATTTAATTTTGTAATAAGTCGCTAAAATGTTCAGGAGAGGTATATTTTTATTTTGTCTTTTATTTAGTATTTTTAAATAATCTTGGAACTTTTGGACACATTTTAATAACAATAGTTTTAAATGTCTACTGTTCAAAGATGCTTATTCGATTTTTTAAAACACAAACTAAATTAGCTACTCTATTTGAAAAGCGATTATTATCTCACTCATCTTTGAGTTTCCTTTTTATTCATCTTTGTTTATAAACACACACACACACACACACACACACACACACACACACACGTGCGCGCGACCCTGCCTCACATCCAAACCATCAGCAAATCCTGCGATCTCTACCTCCGAGTATACACAGAATCCAAGCACCTCACCCCAAGTCCATCACCAACATTCTACATGAGGCCACGGTCATTCTTCGGCGTACTTCTTTGACAGCCTCCTCTCTGGTCTTCTTCCAGGAGAGGTATTTTTTTAATGGAGGCGTCACCAAACAAATCCATGAAACAAGGTTTTCTCTAACTCATGATCATTAATTTCACGATCCCTTAAACTTCCATTTATACAAATGAATTGGTTTATATATTCACTCATTCACTCATGCATTCATTCATTGTGTTCTTTGGATGTATAACTCATAAAAGATGGTATTCTTTTTTTTTTTTTTTTTGGCCGCGTTGGGTGTTTGTTGCTGCGCGCGGGCTTTCTCTAGTTGCGGCGAGCGGGGGCTACTCTTCATTGTGGTGCGCGGGCTTCTCGTGGCGGTGGCTTCTCTTGTTGCGGAGCACGGGCTCTAGGCACGCGGCCTTCAGTAGTTGTGGCTCGCGGGGTCTAGAGCGCAGGCTCAGTAGTTGTGGCGCATGGGCTTTGTTGCTCTGCGGCATGTGGGATCTTCCCGGACCAGGGCTCGAACCCGTGTCCCCTGAATTGGCAGGCGGATTCTTAACCACTGCGCCACCAGGGAAGCCCCAAGGATGGTATTCTTGAATGACTGCCACTTTTTAATGCTCAAAAGGTAATGAGATTTGCAGCTGTTCTTTGCGTGTGCAAATATAGGCAGATGCTGAAATAAGTTTTTGAAACAATAAGACCAAAACCAGCCCATTTTACTCTTTCAACCCTACTGACAACATAAATCTATGCTATGATTTCAGGTCAGGCAGTTTGTCTCTATGGAGTAACAATAGATTAGAAACGCTTACCAGGACTTTTATTGAGCCAGTGGTCTACAAATAACCCATAACATTTGGTATCTGTAAATAATGTGTGAACATGAACATTTAATGCCCCAAATCTGCTACAGGAAGACTGGAAAACTACACTTCACTCTATATCATCAAGGTCAAAGAATAAATCAAATCCAAATAAAATTTTTTTCTAAAATCCATATGCACCCAGAAAGTCTAAAAATCCCTGGGGTAAAAAGAACTCTTTCTAGTCCGGCTTTGTACTTCCTCTGTCCCTAACTGTTCAGAAACATACCCAAACGATTCAGTATCATCACAGGCTCCTCGCCGCCTCATTTCCACCCTTCAAATAGTTTACACCGTGAAATCACAAAGGCACTGACTGTCATTCTCAAAAGACAGAATCACTCTACTATCACATCAAAAGCATTTGAATAGCTCCTCCAGTATGGAGAAGATTAAAGCTAAAATGTTGAAACTGTTGCATTATTATTGGGAAATGAAATAGCAAACCACAACACACAGCTCAATAGGCAACAAATCCTGCATGCCCAGAAAACTAAAGACAAATGCTCAGACTATGCTCAGTAAGTCTTACACTTGATTTATGCTTATTTTCCATGTGCAAGTCTCCATATGTTCTAGTTTTCCATTAAGAAACAATAGGAGAGTCCTTCCGAAGCTAATTTAACACCTGTGAATTCCCATCCGCGGCAACCAGAGAAAGTAATCTGTTTGATTAAGTGACTGCCTTAAATTTCAAAGGTACTAAGTTCAACTTCTGTGCTGGGATTCTATTTCCATGAGAAGTTCATTTTTAATTTTAGTGATTATATGCAATGGGACAGAATTGCAGAGGCTAACAGATGTTCCTTTTAAATTTTCCGATAACAGAACTATGAAAAGTTCCTCAACTTTGACATCAATCCGACTTTTTGAAATTTGTACATCACCACAAGAGTCAAAGAACCAAGCAATACTTGGTTAAAGATGAAAAGATCTTGTAACACAAGGCTTCCTCATGGGTCGTTCACTCCTTGGGCACCTTGTACACATGGATTATACACAAAATACAACATACTCCATTTTTTGGATCTATCTTCCAGCTAAGTAAGAGGTGGGCTATTTCCCCCACGCTTTTAACAAATTCCAACAAAAGGCTTCTAGAGCAAACTCCCAAATAAGGTAGGCCACTATGAGTCTCTTTTTCCGAAAATACAGATTACTTTATGCGTACCATGAAAATATATCCATTTTTCTCCAAGTAATTCAGCACCGCGCCGGGCTGGGTTGGCTGCTACAGAGGAACTTAAAGAATTTACACAGTTGCAATAAAATACTAATGTTTCCAACAGTATAATTCATCCAAGGGAGTGCTCATTGGTCTAGGATTTTTTTCATGAAATAAAACTAAGAGAATGATGATCTGTCCGAGGGGGACTCTAACATTGTTTCTCAGCGCTTTTAACCCATTGCCGCTTCTGCAAAACCAATCATTAATCCATATCTGGCTTTGTGATTAATTCCGATTTGGAAATAAATTAAAAGCTTTGTGATGCGAGCACACGCCTTTTCCACCTTACACATCTGCCACCACAGTGCCCGTTCCTACCTTTCATGGCAAACCGTCCTCCCAGAAAATGAAATCACAGAAGTTACGACAAGAGTGAATATAACCTACCGTCAAAACCAGAGAGAAATCTTCAAGCAGCAATCCAAAGAATTTATTATCCACATAATATAAGCTAACAGTAGAGGTCCCCAAAATGATTCAAAGAAGCACAAAATACAGACTCATGAGAAAGTAGGGAAAGAACATTAGAGGTAGGGTACGGTTGTGAGCTTGTAGGTGAAGCCACGTGAAGCTAATCTTCTGAGAAGATTCATTCCCGGATCTTCGCAAAACATTCCTTCCCTCCCTCCAGTTCCGTGTTTCAAAACCAGAGAAGCCTGCCCTGAAAATGGCATCAAACATAACGCCTCTCCTCACTGCATCACTCTCTAGACTCTGCGTTTTTCTCCTGGCTTTGATTATTATCTGACTTTGCATCACGTATTTATTTGCTTTCTGATTGTTTCTCTCTCTCACTGGAACGCAAGCTCCATAAGGGATTGGTCTGTTGTATTCATCTTTCTTTTTTGGGGGGGGGGCTGCGTTGTGTCTTCGTTGCTGCGTGCCGGCTTTCTCTGGTTGCGGCAAACAGGGCTACTCTTCGTTGTGGTGCGTGGGCTTCTCGTTGCAGTGGCTTCTCTTGTTGCGGAGCACGGGCTCTAGGCGCTCCAGCTTCAGTAGCTGTGGCACGTGGGTTCAGTAGTTGTGGCTCGCGGGCTTAGTTGCTCCGCGGCATGTGGGATCTTTCCAAAGGAGGATCGAACCCGTGTCCCCTGCATTGGCAGGCAGATTCTTAACCACTGCACCACCAGGGAAGCCCCTGTTGCCTTCATCTTTCACCCCCAGTCCCGAAAACAGTGGCATTGGTAGACACTCCATAAATGGACATTAAAGGAATGAATGAATGAATTCCAAGTGTAAAAGCCCTCACACCATTAGTGCAATCACCACAGCGGGTAAAACAAATTAGAAAGAAAAGTCCTAATGTAGTATTTCTTGAAGAAACAAACAAATATTACCGCAAGGATTATGCCGCAAAATCTAGAGAAGTAAATAAAATTAAACTTTGCAGCTTCTAAAACATACATAGATCTATTCACTTATATTCATATTTTCCTACAAGCATAGCAATCCATAGTTTCAAAATCACTTGCATCATTTTATAGTACATAATTATTTTACAAACATAACTTAAAACATGAATAGGCTGGTTGCAACAATTAAGCACTCAAGATCTTAGAACCTCTAGCTTATAGTATGCATCTGAGTCTCTTTGTCATACTGATTATCGGGTTGATTTTAGGCTTCCAAGAAAGGAAACTAGGAGCCTGGGAATGAAACCAACTTAGGCCAGGGACCAAGCTGTAGGATTCCCAGCTGTTTCTCTATGCTTTGAGAGTAAAGGCACCTGAGTCATTCTCTATAGCAAACTTGCTAAGGCTTTCTGTCTTACATGTATGGGTTATGCTGATCAATACCCCCTTGGCCAAGCAGAAGCTTACCCTCAAAAGACATGCCCTCTTTCAGTCCTCCCAGGGAGCAGCACCCACAGTTCTCTTCGACCGGGAGATACGCCCCCTATTTCATAACTTCCTACATGAGCATTCCCAGCTTTTAGTGTAGGATGGGAACACAGTTGGGAGAGATATGGACAGTAGCTTTTGTCTCTTTTACTTACTGTTTTCTACCAAAAAAAACAAAAGGTAGAACGCCAGCGCACTTCGTATTTTCCTTTTACATCTCAATATTACATAGAATCTCAACATTGTTGAGTAAATAAAATCATTAGCAGCAATTGTAAGTTACTTCTAAGTCTCTGATTGGATGCATCACAGGTTAGTTATAGTTATAAGTGATATTAAAATATTCTAAAGGATACTTCTTAACACAGCCCTTAGGAAGGGCTTTCCTTCCTCCCAATTTATGCCTCCCCTGAACACTCAATCTGTGCGTAATGGCACCCTTGCCCCGTCTCGTGCTTATTCTTGCCCTAATTTTTCTTCATCAGTTGGTCAGGTTAACCTTTAGCGAGGGTCTGAGCTCATCTGGGTTGCTCTTCCATCATTCCCCAAGTGCTGTCTTTAATATTTCCACCTTTACCACCTAATTTTATTATTTGGTGTTAAAGATAATCCTGCCCGCCAGCGCCTGGCAAGTGGTCGCTCTGATGGCTGTGTCACTCACACCGCTCCACAAAGCAGAGTCTGTGCCCCCGCTTGACATAGTCTCCAGCCTCATTTACAGACCTAACATCCCGCATGTAAATTCACAAAGAGGCCACTCATCCCTTCAGATCCCGGATGTGGGCATTTATGGAACAGGGCACTTGCAACTTTAGCTGCCAAAACCTAGATAGGAGGAATCCTCAATTTCCCAAAGCAAATTCTTGAGAAAAGGAGTCATTGACTACTTTTTTTTATGAAGGAGAAGGAGGGTAACGCAAAACAAGTGGAGTGGTAATGAAGTTGGAGACCGTTAACCTAGGGATAACCTGTTTCCATTGCTTAATTAAAAATATCCATTTTTACAGGGGCTACGTCAATGATATGGCTGTATAAACACACTAGAATCTTCATGAAAAGGTTCTAATTATACTGCAGAATTGCCTAGGGTTTCTACAGGAAAAGTGAACGTATTCTTACCTTTTTGACACCATATAAGCAAAGATGGTTTCTTGCTTTAAAATATCCCTTTGCATTATTTGCTACCTTAGCAGTAAAAGCCAGACCTGCCTGCTGTATAAACATGCATCCTTGTTTCTAAGTCCCCCGTGTTAAAGCACACATGAGCGTTATTAATGAAATAAAATAGAACACCATTCATACAAAGAAAGCAAAGAAACAACAAGCACGTAGCAAATGATTCTTGACAAATAGACAAATCATTAATGACCGACTATCAACAAGGTACAATTATCTGGGGCGGTGTCATATGACTGTAGGTCATGCTGGTGAAAGGGGTGTTTTGTCTTTCTTGACCCCTGGGCCAGTACACAAAGGCAAATGAGAAAAAAAGCATCTTTCACATGCTTCTCTTCCATCTACTCATCACCACATCTCCTATTGTCACTTCTTGTTGGTCCTCGGGAGAACAGCCTCATGGAAGCAAGGCAAGATTTCTAAATAATATATCACAACTGGGCTCATCGTTTACCTTCATCTTTATTTTTCTATGTCACCAAGTCAGAATTCTGTTTTCATGTTCTTTTCAAATTTCCATAGTCATCCTGTGTTGCAAGGCAGGGGAAGAATAAAGGGCCTGGTGAGACAGAATGTCATGTGGAAAGAATTGTTTGGGATAAACAGGCAAACAAAGAACTGCAGTGAAAACTGCAGGTGGAAAGAAAGATGTTCATTACCCCCTCTGACACAAAAATATATGTCTTTCCTGTCTGTGCCCCAGCGTGGTCCACAGGGACTTGGAGACTATCAGATGAGTCTGACACCGTGTTCTGTCACAGCTGCAGAGAAACGGCTGTAATACGGCAACCGCAGAGGGAATGGCATCTCATAGATGGAAATGAAAAATCCTATGAAATAACACCCGGAAAGCCAAGCGCTGTCAGCGATGGCTTTGGGTGTCATTTGCATCCCAAACCCTGTTATTAGTCAGTATTTTCCAACAGTTATTTTTAACTATGTCATGAAGTATTTACTTGATAAGACAATCATTTGACTCTCTATGGAACAAAGGTTTTGATAAATCTTTGAAATCACACTGTTCTTCTTATGGATGGTATTCTCTCAAGAACAGTGATACCATCAGGAAATTGAGAATCTAATGAAATGCTCAAAACAATAATTTTCACTCCTTTTAACACACTGAATATTTTCCAGTAACGGTGCTCCCATCAGGAAATCTGGAGTATAATACAAATAATGATTTATTTACTGAAAAGTTTTTATGTTAGCACTCTTTAATGCCAAACTTCTTTTCTGCTAAAAGAGCTTAAATAATATATTTATCACTATTAATCCTCACTAGGATATAGGGAAGAGGAAGTGAGAAAAATCTGCTACTATTTGGCAAACCTAATACTTGGATAATAGTTGCTTTTTGCTTCTCCTAGAAAACATCGCAGCTTCTGGCTTAGGTGGTTGCACAATTTCAACAATTAATTTCAACCAACGTTAACGGCAAAGGGTACAAAATCCACCAATAACAAAATTATAGTAAGAATTAAGCAGGAGTTATTTAAGAATTTCAACATTTTTAAGTTGTCTCTCCATTTTAACTACCCTGTACTCTCACTCTGTAATATCTAAATCAGAAGAACTGCCCTAGAAAACGCTTTGAAAAAAGTAAAGGAATTCTGCCAGCCAAAGTATTGATAAATACCTGCTTGGGTGCCTCTCACTCTCTTATGCTCTCAAATGCTTAGCGTCTCCCAGAGTATAAATACACTGGTCCCAACCAACCGAAAACACCAACGTTCTTCCCTAGCCGTCAAAATGTCCATTGATGTCTCTCTTTATAATTTAACTCAAAATCTAAACAGGTAATCCATTTAAGTAACAGCTTAGTCGACCTGAGTTTACCATTCCAAGTTAAAGTGATATTGGTGGGTAATGACTGCCTCTGATGATGAGATACACGAATATTATTATCATGTACTGACCGTCAGTCCGTCAGAGGAGATCATGTCTTGCAAAGTTATACAGGAAATGCATGTATTATCTCATTAATTTAATGCAAAATGATATTATATATGTCAGATTCTAGAGTCTTTGAGAACCTTAAAGGTAAATCCATATATTAAATTCTCTTTCATTACACCCCCCCATATCTGAGAGCATAATGGAATTGTCTAGAACCTTGAGGAAAACATATCATCAATAAACATTTGCTGAATTGACTTATATTTGATGTTTAGTTCTCAAGTGGGTCAGAGATGGATTTAGCCTGGGTTTAAAACCTGGTACAATCAGCTACTCTGTGTGTGGCCTGGGAAACTTACCTACCTCTCTGTGCTTCGGTTTCCACCTCTGTAAAATGGACCAAATACCGGTGCCTGGTTTGGTTAGTTGGTGTGGTGATCAAATGAGATCAGGTGTACACTGTGCTGAGAGTGAGGCCTGGCCAATGAATCTGACCTATGGTTCTTCTTTTTATATTATATGCTGGCTTTTATTTTATTTTAAAAAGGATATTAGTATATTTAGCTTTTAGTATGCTGCATACATTTACTTCGATGTGATCTTGCTCTGACATCTTCCTTTAAAAATAAGAGTCTCTCTACCTTATGCAATAAGGACAAATACTGCAAAGAAAATAAGTGAGAGAAACTTTTAGTAGGCTTCAAATTTCATAACTGAAATCATTAAATAGTATGTGAAGTAGTACTAGATCAGCATAATTTCTCCTATTGAGAAAATACCAAGTTTTCTATGACACTGCATGATTATAGAAAAATAACAAGTGTAGCAAACATACATTGTGTTTTCAACATATATGGAGTGGATTGAAGTATAGTTTAGCACCTTGCCTAAGGTCACATAGCTAGTTAGATCTAGACCCAGTATTAAAACCTAAGCAATCTGACCCTAGGTGTCTCACTACTGATCATTATCATTCCTGGTTACCTCTACTGCCCTGGTGCCTTGGGCACTGCCATGCTAAAAATGTCCCTTTGTAAATGAACTATCAATACAGCCACCTGTTCCCACTAGCTGCAAAGAAAACCAGCGAACCTTGAGACATTTAATATGATGATAAACCATCATTCCCAGGAAAATAAATGCAACTTTTCCGATAAGAATTGCATTAAAATTCCAAAAAGCTTTCAATTATCCAATCTTTTTGGAAATTTTTAAAAAATGAATTTGTACATAGAGTAACATAAACATACCATTAGACCTTAACTTTAAGAAACAACCTTGAGGAAGAAAATAGTTGCTGATATCAGAGAAAATATCAAATTTAAAACCTACTACCATGATAAGGAGTACTAATAGTCAGGTTATGAAATATTTCTATTCCAAATCTTTAAAGGAAAAATGGAAATGTCAGAAAGCTAGCTAGCTTTGGTTCTGGGGAAATCTTTTTTAGCCATGGAAATAGAAAGTCACTGTGTCAGTGGCCCCAAATGTGGAGGATTTTCATCCCCAGAATTGGTTCTCTGTTCATCCAAAGCAGATATATCAACTCATTTTACTGTCATATTAAAATTAAAAATTTAAACTCAGCCAGAAGAGAAGACTCAAAATTGTACTTCCTCCCCCTGGAAATAGTAATTTAGGCCCCTTCACATACACATGGCATTTCAGGTGAGCACAGATTTCTCAGGGGTGTTGGAACAACGCTTGATGTGATATAACAGTTATTATAAAGAGAGAATGGCAGAGAGAGAAAACGAGGGGGCCTCCAGGATCCTCTTTTTTTCCAATTGTCATTTTTGCTTCAAAGTAAATTTTGGTCTCTAACAACAGCACTATGAAATATAGAGTAAAACACAATGCTAGAGCTTGGTCTATCCCCACTCAAGGGGCCAGAATGTGCATACGTTGTGCATATATACGCTCCTTTATGTGTTCAACTGTCCACATCTATGTACACAGCAAAAAATATTTTTGTATCAAAATGCCATGAAAAGACTGCCTTTAGCATGGCTTCTATAAGACCAAGGTATTTTAATAAGTTTGGGGTTTTTTTAAAATTTATTTATTTGTTGTTATTTTTGGCTGTGTTGGGTCTTCGTTGCTGCGTGTGGGATTTCTCTAGTTGAGGCGAGCAGGGGCTACTCTTCGTTGCGGTGCACGGGCTTCTTGCTGTCATGGCTTCCCCCGTCGCGGAGCACAGGCTCTAGAGCGCAGGCTCAGCAGTTGCGGCACACGGGCTCAGCCACTCCGTGGCATGTGGGATCCTCCCCGTCCAGGGCTCGAACCCGTGTCCCCTGCATTGGCAGGTGGATTCTTAACCACTGTGCCACCAGGGAAGCCCTTTTAATAAGTTTTTATTACTCAGATAGAGTAAGGCCAGCAGCTCAGCAGACAACGGCCATTGCAGAGGTTACTGAGGGGTGATGTCAGCAAGATGGCCAAGTCGGAGACACCAGCCTTCAACCCCCAACAGGAAAACAGCAATGAGACAGCGATCCACAAAGGAAAACAGCCCTGGAAGGGTTCAAGAGTCTAATTAAGAACTTGTAGCAACATGGTGGGACAAAAAATGGAGACTACCTGCACAGAAAAAATTGCAGGGAAGGTCGGCTTGGCTGAGATGACTGGAGACGGCTGAGGACAAGAAGAAGCTCGGGCATCCGTATCAGCCATGCGGCAGGTACTACTGTGGTCCCCAGGGTCCTGTTTGCAGAGAGAGGGCGGGACAGCCTTTGCTGCCTAGGACCTCCACAGCCTCTATGACAGCCACAGCTCCCCGCGGCTTTCACGGCAGATGCCCCTAGTGTGCGTTGGCGTGGACCACAGTGCCCGCTCCACAAAGGTCACCAGCTGCTTTGGTTACCGCATGTTGCCAGCGGCAACCAACAGCCATGGTTGCTGCAGACCCCCCACAAGGGGACATGCTGCTGTACCACCCCAAGAAGGAGTCGATGCTGCATCGCTCCAGGACCGTGGGTGGCCTCCATGCTCCCCTAACCTCTGTAACCCCCGACCCTAGAGCCGTGGCCACCCCCCAGAGTGCCTGTGCCTCACAACAATTAGCAACGCTGCGGGAGAGGTACCTGCACCCTGGTGTCATGGTCCCCCTACGCGCACCCGCCCATCAGACCCAGCCTCGCGGCCACTTCATGGTCATCCACCCGTCAGACACCAGTGCTACCAGCACCACGAGCCTGACCTAGCATCAAAGGGAATCCCTTCAGCCACAAGTTCCCCTGCGGGCAAGAGAGAACAGGAGGGTCCCAGCAGCCTGTGCCACCCAAGACCCCAGGAGCCCTTGCAAACGCCCAGGACCTGATGGTTTCAAGGGTGTATGCTACCGAACACTTAAAGATTTAATGCCAATCCTTCTTAAACTCTTCCAAGTATCTGACTTCCAAACTCATTGTACACGGCCAGCATTCCCCTGACACCAAAACCAGACAAGGACATGATCCAGCATGCCGCTTCTGGGTGTAAACCGAAAGGAAATAAAATCACTGTTTCCCAGCGCTATTGGCTCTCCCACTGCTTTGAAGCATCATTCACAGCAGCCAAGATGTGGAAGCAACCGAGGTGTCTATTGACATGAATGGATTACGAAAATGTGGTATGTATATGCGACGGATTATTCTGTCTTAAAAAAAGAAGGAAATCCTGCCATAGATGACCACATGGATGAACCCGGAGGACATTACGCTCAGTGAAATAAGCCAGACACAGAAGGACAAACACTGTATGCCCTCACTCGTATGTGGAGTTTTAAAAAGTCAAACTCGCAGTAACAGAGGGTGGAATGGTGGCGACTGGGGGACGGGGGATGGGGGGGAGTGAGGAGATGTTGGTCAAAGGGCACAAACTTTCAGTTATAAGATCAACAGTTTCTGGACCTAGAGATTATCATATTAAGTAAGTCAGACAGAGAAAGACAAATACCATAAGGTATCACTTTTATGTGGAATCTAAAATATGACACAAATGAACTTACGAAACAGACTCACAGACACAGAAAACAAACTTACGGTTACCACAGAGGCAAAGGGAAGGGGGAGGGATAAATTAGAAGTTTGGGATTAACAGGTACACACTACCATGTACAACATAGATAAACAACAAGGACCTACTGTATAGCACAGGGAGCTATCTTCAATATCTTGTAATAACCTACAGTGAAAATCTGAATCTGAAAAAAAATACTTTGCTATACACCTGAAACTAACACCATTGTAGATTAACTATACTTCAATTAAAAAATATATATATATAAGAAATACGAATAGTTTCTGAAGACCTAATGTACAGTATGGTGACTATAGTTAATAACAATGGACCATATACTTCAACTTTGCTAAGAGAGTAGATCTCAAGCGTTCTCATCACACCAAAAAAAAAAAAAAAATAGTAACCATGGGAGGTGATAGATATGTTAATTAGCAAGATTGTGGTCATCACTTCACTATATATAAACATGTTGATATATATATACAGAAACATCATATTGTACACTTTAAATATATGGAGTTTTTATTTGCCAAGTATACCTCATTAAAACTGGGGAAAAAAGATAATTTATTTTCCTGAGAGAGGGAGTCCATGTCACTCCAGAAGGAGCCACACAGGGGATCGCTGGGGTAAGACACAAGGCTGGGCCCAGGGGGTAGGGGGGGCTATGGGAACAAGTGTTTACAGTGGTCTCCACTGGAAGGAACAGGAGAGGTAGGATGAGGAGGCTGAGCATTGGCTGGTATGAATACAGTCGGTGGGCTCTGAACAAAGAGGCTGTCCCTGCTTGTCTGATGCCTGGCCCTGGGGTGATCTGGGAAAGACCATCAAGCCTGGGGTGTGAGAGCCCAATAAGAGACCTTCCTGGGATGGACTTAATCGGCCGTCAAGAAGGGGCACTAAAATAGATAACTAATTAGGACCTACTGTATAGCACAGGGAACTCTACTCAATACTATGTAATGACCTATATAGGAAAAGAATCTAAAAAAGAGTGGATGTATGTGTATGTACAACTGATCCACTTTGCTGTACAGCAGAAACTAACACAACATTGTAAATGAACTGTACTCCAATTGAAATTTTAAAAACAGGTAAAATTAATGTTAATGATATACTTTAACCCAATATATTAAAAATATTATCGTTTCAAGAAGTTAAAGGAAAAGAAAAAACAGAAGGGGCACTGACCAGCCTCTATCCAGGGTCTCAAAGCTGGGTCAAGACGGCATTTAAAAAAATTATATAACACATTGTTTAAGGGATGCAGGAACAGGCAATCTAGTTCACTGTAGTCCATGAGAATGCTTGAAAGTCTTTTTTGAAAAGGGGGGAAAAGACATTTTAGCATCCAGCCTACAAATTCCCTCTTAAACTACTCACATCCAACATGGCAAAGTTCCTTCCCATCTCCTCCCCAAACTCATCTGTTCTGATAAGCAATGAATGCAATCGAATCTATTTTATCTTTTGCTCTCACTCGACACATAAACATTTTTCTATAATCAAAATGTGTGTAATGAATATTTGACAATATAAGAAAGTTCAGTCATCCTAACAGAATGATGCTATTAAAATAACGGTTACTATATTGTTATTCCCTTCCACGGGTCAAATGCTGTGCTGGGTGCCTTACAAAGATCGAATCTAATCTATTATCGTCTCCATCTTACAGATGAGAACCAGTGCTCAGAGATGTCAAGTGGAATAATCACTGTTCGTCAGCTATCATGAATCAGAACTGCTTCTCAATACTGGGTGCATCTGGTTCCAACGTACATGCACTTCTAACTACACCAAACTGCCTCTCAGTTCCATTTACCTACCTCAGTACATTTGCTTGAATAAATGACTATCTGAGCGTATCATATCAAAAGTTCTTTGTTTCGTTTTGTTTGCTTTCACAGTTGCTGCATTCTTCTCCTTTGGAGATTTTAAAACGATTAGGCAGTATACAGATAAATCAGTTTAATCCTAAAGCGATAACAGAGATAGAGTCTCTCTCGCCATTGTCATAACTCTGTTAAGTACCGAATGTAAGTCAGTGTTTTCACTTGGTGTAAATATGTCTCGAATGTGTACGTCAGGGGCTCAGGACATGATCCAGACGAGAAGGAGGCTTCTCTGGTGAGGTGGACAGATAACTATGAGGTGGACAGATAAGGAACAGGCCATTCAATCTTCCCAGCTCCCAGGAAACTGAGACCTGGATCTTAAGCCCTTGCCCTTGGTATCTGTGTACCTAACAAGGAGCTGGCCTCTCGGGGTGCAGAAGCCCTGTTCTTTCCACTGAGCTGGGACGCTTCCAGAAGAAAAAAATTTTTCCTAATATTAGCAATGCCAAATTAGTCCAAATTTGAGTTTCCACAGAGTAAAACCATAGACTAAGAAACATAATTTTAGAGTCCGATCTCCTGACCCCCACCCCCTGAGTGTGCAAATAAGACATCCTCTTGTAATAGGAAAGAACCTTTTGTCTTCTATTACAAGTTAATCACTAAAGGGATGTTGCCTAGAAGCTTAAATTATACATAATGGCCCATCTCTGGGAACCCTGCCTCCCAGGCAATGAGCATTAAGCTAAAATACCTTTGTTTTGCTCACCGGAAACATCCTGCCCAGGGCCACCTGTGAATAAGTGCAGGGAGGAAGAAATTGACACGTGCCCTCCGGAGGCTGATGGGAGCCAGGAAATGTTTGACTTTACTCCCTCCCTCCCCTTTTAGTATAAAAGAAGGCTGAATTCTAACTCAGGCAAGATGGGTCTTTGGGGCACAAGTTCACCATCCTCTCCGTCTGCTGACCGTCCAAATAAAGTGTCTGTTCCTTGACCCAACGGCTTGCCTCTCGATTTATTAGCCTGTCATGCATCGAGCAGTACCAGCTTGAACTCAGTGACATTCCAGCACTGAGAGGACAAAGGAAGATGCCCGAGCCACCCAGTTCCTCCGCTGTCACCCAAGGTCACCAGGCAGGCCCTTCCTCAGAGAGCCAGCTGTCTCATTCCCGCCAGGACAGAGGGAAGAGGTGCAGCCTTTGGACCAGCTGCTCCCAGCAGACGACCAGATGCCCTCGAGGCATGTTGAATTTCGATGGCCAGGAAATCAAGAACAGCAAATAGGAGAAGGATGAGGGGGAGAAGCAGCGTGGATGATAAGGGAAGGGAAACAGTGTAATCCTGCCTGCTGGCCTTCACACTTCTCAAAGGAGAGGTCGGTAGGAATTCTTGCATAACAGAGGAATATCAGGATCGATGTGCCATTTCCGTGTTAACATTTGTAAATGTAAGCATACGCAAATTTTAACCTCAAGTATTTTCCTCATAAACTTATCCTTGCCTACAAGTGAATACTGAGCTATCTGTGCAGCTGTTTTGTCAGTATTTTTAGAGCCAATGATTAAAATATTCAATTCATACAAACGATTATTTGACAAAATCCGATGACTGAAAATTCCAGTGGATGTGTAGAAAGAGTACTGAGAAAATCAAAACTGAAAACCAACCACTCGAAATAGCATTTCAATTATTAACGGAACTTGTTCACTACAAGCATCGTATTTTACAAATTGGGGCCACTCTCTAGTTGCTAAATATCACACTTAGCGGGTAATTCCCAAAACTGGGTCTATTTGTCATAAAACATCTGGCATACCCAGTAAACAGAAGAAATTAGACCTTTTCCAAGTATCCTTTGGACATGGACACCAAGTAAACTATTTAGAGGAGACCATAAATTTTAACAGCAGTTAGTCTTTTGTGAAAGATTCAATGTTGGAGGCAGGAGTGAGATAGGGTCTGCATATTTAATAATGCATATTCAGGCATTTATTTAGTAATATTGTTGGATACTATGAAGTCACAATATCGAAAGCTGGAATTTTACTTAAGTAAAAGAAAAGCTCCTACCTTTTTTTTCTATTCTTTTTTTGGGGGGGGTGGGGGGGCGGTGGGTATGTTTTTAAATTTTAATCCTCATCTCTATCAAAAATGTGTTTGGCTGTGCTGTTGTTCGGTGCCCTGACCAGTTTCGACATAAGCCAGAAACCACTCGGCACCCTCCAGGCCCCCTGTTCACCTGGGTGCTCATCATTTACATCTGTGAAAACCTTCTTCCCCCACCTCAATTCTCTCTCACAGGATCTTTCAAAACTTTACCTTACAAAACAGCTTTCTCTGGAATTCTTACCTGTTTTTATTTTTTCCCCAGTCCTTACCTTTTTCCCAGGTCCTTCGACACTCAGGACAGGCCCAGGTGCCCTGGCCAATGTGGGGATAAGAACAAGAGCTTCCTTTTCCTTCGCTTTAAAATCTTCTCAAGTCAGAGCAACCTCCGTCCTCCACCTGATGCTGGAAACCCAACTTCAAGCACAGGTGCCCTCACTGCTCTCCTGGGATTAGCGTTCAACAGCGAGTTGTAAGATAGAATTGCTCACGATGGTCTATCCATCTATCGTTCTACCTGTCTTCTTCTCAGAGCGTGTCAAGGGAAAATCTTGAGACAGAATGTAGGCATCTTTAAACTTTTATATATTGGATATACTGATTCATAGTTTAAGATGTCAGAGCAATGGAAAAATAAGAACAAAGGCACACTCACAGTATCTGTCCCCAAGCTTGCCTTCTAAGGTGGAGTTCACTACCCTCCTCCAAGCACTCGGCTTCCTGTTTTGGGTCCCACTTTCTGAAGAGCCTGCTTTTACAGAAGCCTATCCGAGCCTTAGTTAAGCACAGAACTAGTCAGGATGCATCGGTGGGGATATGGACCCTGACCTCCTTCACAGGCGATTTATAGGAGATGGAGCCTCTGTGAACCTAAAAACCTGGTCGCTGGAGCAGACTGCAAGAAGTAGAACCAATGTCCTATTTGACACTGTTAGTATATGACAGCATGACCTAAACCACACAGATCAGAACCATGACAATACTCAGATGATGCCAGACGCATTTAATTACAAAAGGAAAAATGATTCTTAGTAACATTTTCACAATAGAAAAATTAACGTGGAGGGGGTGTTAGTCTTTTTTTTATATAGATCTGCAAAGTGTCTGAATGTTGAACTGATCATTTGGTTTCTTATGAATAAATATTTTTAATACCACAAAGAATTGGGCCTTCTGAATACCCTGGTGAGTAACTTCCTTCTGGAAAAATAAAAGATATGTATATTTCTGTACCAAAAAACTAGTGAAAAACTTAGCCCACAACATAAAAGAGCTGCTTTGTGGGTGTCTCTTGACCCCCAGAGAGATGCTAATAAGTTCACATCTGAAGAATATTATGTTCTAGTCTATTCTTCTAAAATTGCCTTCAGTGCAGTCTGCCCCAGGGGAAAATGTGACAAGCTACGTAAAAATTTGAAATATTGTCATTCTCACCTGCTACTTCACTTCAACTTCTATAGGCATAGTCTTACATCCTTAAAAGACCAGAAAGTTATTTTCGGGTGTTGTTGATAATAGTGCCTAGGGTAATGAGCGCTCTTAGTGATTCACCTGATGTAAAATCTCTTCACAGGGACTTCATGGCCTAGACCTGTTTGCCAATAGACCAGTATCACAGTGATACTGTGATCTGAAACTTAAGTTTTATGGTTTCTGGTCCTACCTTCACTCCCCTTTACATTACGTTTTGAAAAGGCTGAAGATTGATGGATAAATAACAACACACCAAGAATCAGGCACAGCATCAGAGACTAGGAGTCTATAGAACAGAGTTCTAGCCCTGCCACCAGTAAGCTAGCACGTGACGTGGTTATAGCTGCAACACCTTTGCTCCTTTACAGCCACAGTCACACTAGTGCAGACGCCCATCCTCTCTCACAGGTACTAATGCGATAACCGCCAGGCCCCCCAGTCTAACTACCTCCACCCTGTAACATCATGCCTCTTCCTACTTGAAACCCTTCGATGGGTTTTCCGTGCTCTTAAGATAAAATCCAACATAAGCTCTGGGTTTACCGCATGGCCTACGCCTCCAGATTCCTCTCCAGATTCAACTCTGGATATCCTAACACATATCTTATTCCCAAAATGTACTGGAATTCTTTCACTTCCTCTATCTCACTAAGCTGTCCTTGTTCTTTGCCAGTGATCTTCTTTCTGCCAAGAACATTTTTTTCCCTAAAACCTTCTTCTGGCTAATTCCACTGCTTCTCCACGTCTCAACTTAAGCATCAGTTTCTCAGGGAGAACGTTTCTGGCCCATTGATTAGCACAGATGCCTCTTGGAGGCCTGCTTACCACCCTGCATGCCCCCATCAGAACACTGCACCCCAGTTCATTATAATTACTTTAGCGTCTGTTTCCTCACTCTAACGCCACTTTACGAGTAAAGGGATGATGGTTATATTCACACTGGGGTACCAAAGACCATCCTCATCCCCTGACACAAAGTAGGCACTCAAAAAATAGTTAATGATTAAGTGATTTAATAAGTATGGCAAATCATATATCCTAAGGCTTTCTCACTCTTTATTCCTCAAAGCATAGCCTAGACCCAGGGAATCAATGAATTACACTAAAGGAAAGTGTAAGCGTAAATCACAAGGCATATAACTGAGATTCTGGATTGCTGGAGGAGAGGGGAGGGCTGCTGGAATACAGACTCTCCTTCCTTGTCCTCAGAATGAGAGTTGGATGTTTCCTTTTCTAGTGTCTTTACTTGTTCTTATTGACCACTGTGATACTTAACTAGTCAACATTAATCATTTTGAAAGTCTTTGGAAATCAGAAAGCTGAGCTTATGTATGAAGGAGTTTGTTTAAATTGTTTCCAGATGATCAGGCTAAAAAAAACTCTAAGTATATCACTGAGAATGGTGCTATTTATCCCATTTCTCTAACCACTGTCTGAGCAGTTTCCCAAGTAGGGAAGCTCTAATGGATTTAAATCGGTGTATCTGAAACTTAAGTTTTATGGTTTCTGGTCCTACCTTCACTCCCCTTTACATTACATTCTCCTCCGCACCAAAGAACGTTCAATAAGCCAAGCAGTTCTTGCTAATTTCCTCCTGAGTTGTCTGTGCTTTCGTGTTTCCTACATAGTGTACCACCTGCCCCTTTGATATTCTCCACCCCCAACCCTATTCGACCTTATAAATTAATTGAGGATCCTTGGGAGGATGTCCCATACTGACCATAACTGCCACTGCTCAGGAAACATCCTGAACGCCAACTTGTCCCCCTTCTGCGACATTAGGCTCCACGCTATACAGTCATGCCTATAACCCTCCTTGTAAGCGCTTAGACCCAACTGTAATTATGTAATTGCTCTTGAATATCTGTCTTTCTCATCAGACTCAGAGCACAGTGAGTAAAAAGACCATTACAAATGCTGGTCAAGCAACCTCAGTTCTAAAGAATACATGTCCACCATTTCATAAAACTAATTAGGCAATTTCTTGGTACGCAGAGAGGCAGTTCAAACTAATTGTTTCTGCCTTTTAATTTTTATTTACAAAACAGAAGAAAATCCTCAGGATTTAAATTTGACTAATGGGAAGACAAGAGTTCTCTTCATAGCTAGAATAGCCATATCTACTTTCTTCTTAACATTCTTTTTTTGTTTTTAAGTTCCTTTACTCTTTTTTTTAATTAATTAATTTATTTATATATTTTTGGCTGTGTTGGGTCTTTCTGCGGGCGGGCTTTCTCTAGTTGCAGTGAGCGGGGGCTATTCTTTGTTGCAGTGTGCGGGCTTCTCATTGCAGTGGCTTCTCTTGTCGAGGAGCATGGGATCTAGGCACGCGGTCTTCAGTAGTTGTGGCACGCTGACTCAGTAGTTGTGGCTCGCGGGCTCTAGAGCGCAGGCTCAGTAGTTGTGACACACGGGCTTAGTTGCTCCGCAGCATGTGGGATCTTCCCGGACCAGGGCTCAGACCCGTGTCCCCTGCATTGGCAATCGGATTCTTAACCACTGCACCACCAGGGAAGTCCATTAACATTCTTGATCTTAGTAACTCACATAAAACTAGTTCTGGATTCTCTTACCCGGACTTCCAGGAAAAGTTCATTTTGGCCTCAAACTATGTTCACAAGATTGAGCTTCTTAGAATACTACTTTATTGTGCCAGTAAAATTTTCATTTTTTTCATATTTTTTTTTACATTTTCATATATGTATATATATTGCCAACCTTATGAAATCAAAATATTTATCCAACTATTAAAGGTCTTCCAAAACCTGGCTCAATCCTATTATCCATGCTTTGAACTACTCTTAAAATCTTTTTACTTTGCCCAAACTGATTTGTTTGTAGCCCTTCCAAACCTATTTACACAAAAAGTTCTCCTTGATTTTTGTTTTGTATTATCATATATCTTGCATATCCACCCCTACTTCAGCCAATTCATATCCTACCCCGTCTTTCAAGATCCAGTTAAAATCCACATCTTCCAAAAAGTGTACTTTAGAATATCCAGCCTGAATTAAACACTTACTGTGGTACTGTATCAACCAGGTAAGCTATCAACTGTAACAGTTGTAATGGAAAGTTTGTTTCTTGCTCAGAGAACAGTCCTGACGAGACACAGGTGGGGATAGGCCACCTCAGCACTGTGATTCATTGACCAGGAAGACAAAGGGTTTCAGTGAATCTTTTCCAAGGTGACCTTGGTGGTGGTCTCCATTCTAACCCACCAAAAAGGGACAGCACTAAGAGGAGACCTAGGCAGAATTTTAGGTAAGGGACATCATATATACTTACAATTTCATTGGAATTGTGAACTCAGTCACATGCCATTCCTAATCTCATGGGAAACTACAAAATGTGGTCTAGCCATGTGGCCAGAAAGAAGAAGATATGGACTTTTATAAACAGCTAGGTTTCTCTGCCACAGAAATAGTGTAATGGTGCTTCTTCAGATACATGTAACATTTCTCCTTTAATTACTAGTTATATCATTTTTATGATTTAACATTTTCCATTGCTTATTTACTTAAAAACACAGATCTTTACAAATATTAAAGATCTTAGGTAAGATTTTGCCAGATCCTGACTTGTTGTCAATCCTTACTGAATTCACTAATGGGGGCTTCTAAGTGCAGATATTCTGAGAGGTGGTGAAGAGCCAGAACTGTACCCTTTATGCACCAGATGTAAGGAGACAGAGTTGCCATGACGTTGTGAAAGTTGAATAGAGAGATCTGTGTTCTCAGCCAAACAGGAGGCTTGCCCACTCCAGCAAAGAGGTGGAATTTAAGGGAAGAGGTAGACAGAATTGCCCTTGAGATCTCTCTCATGTATAGAAGAAATAACACTCAATACCCATCAAAAGCATCCGTTTTTAAGAAAAATGATGTAGCCTTACATGATACCGGTAACGTGTAAGCAGTTCTGAATAGTTGCATGAATTGAGGCAACTTGATGGGGATATTTGTTTAGATTGGTAGTAACATCATTGATGATTATCTGTTACTTATCCTGAGCAAGGATTCATTTAGATCAGGGATGCCTGATGATGAAGAGTCAGACCGAGAAGCAAGAAAGAACCACTAGAGTTAAACAGGAGGATGGGCTAACCAGGAAGCAACTGGAAGGTAGTTAAAAGGCACGTGAAACATAATTGAAATCTGACGGGTGATGGTATGTGGAGATTCAAGTATACATGGTAGTTAACTTGAGGAGGTGTATGGAAATAAAGAGCAAAATCCCAGAAGTGGACATGTGTTCAGAGGCAAAACGTCCTTCCCCCGCAAATGTTGGAAAAGCCAATGCTAAGAGCCATTGTGGTAGCAGACATGGGTCCCAAGGTAGCAAAAGGGGCAACTATTACAGGCAGGAAATTAATCCAAATATTTCCCCACTCAATATGCAATCAATTTTGTACTGGAGATTCCATCTCTAGAATTTGCCAATGCCCAGCCACAATCCTTGCCTAAACCACTGCATCTTTCTCCTGAATGACTAATACTTTCCTTATTGGTCTCTCCACATTCTCTCTGGGTCAGTCGACTCCGTCCAGTCCACATCCCTTATTGCACCTAGAATGACCTTTTAAAATTCTGTTAGGATGGATTCCTCAACTAGACCCTGAAACAAGGACTTGGGTCTAGGTAAGCTGTCTGGGAGGTGACCACCAGAAGCACAGGTGAAGGAGTGGGGAAAGGAGACAGCAAATGTCAACGAGCCCTGAGTAGACGGCTACACGGGGCAACTGGTGGGCACTTCTGAGCAACCAAACAGAGCACATCTCAGAATCACAGAGCACGTCTCAGAATCACAGAGCACATCTCAAGCAGAGCACGTCCCAGTGAGGGATGGGAGAGCCAGCATTTGTTGATAGTTACTCCAGGGGACATTAAATATCAGCCATTTCCAAGTCTATCCATGGGTGTGGTGAGCTTTCGTGTCGCTGAAGGCAGCTGCCAGGGAGAAAAAAGAGAGATGAGGATGCGAGAGATTGGAAACTGTCAACATGACCGGGTCAGGGTTAGGGTTAGGGTTCATTACTCTACAGGTGAACTGTTCAAATGAGACTTTGGGGGTTCCAGGTTATCATGACTCCACCCAAAAGTCCCCATGCCCTGTCTCAGGGTCCTATTACTTTATTATTAGGACCCTGACTTTTACATGAGAGAACTGCCAGGCTGTGCATTCCATTTCCTTCCGATTTTCATCTCCTGTCAGATTTGCAATACAGTCTGTCCTGTGGCTGTAGGAGTATTCCACTTTTCAGAGTGTTCCGTAAATGACAGCTGTTGATCTGAGCCTGTTATTTTCTTTCTTTAGGCTTCAGGGGAGGTTAACAAATAGAAGACAACTCTACAATCCATGTAATTACCGCTGCCCCCACACTGGACTCGAATACAGAAGTCATTGCGTAAGTTACTTGTTCTGCTTCAGCCTTTACCTCAACCGATGCACAGGGGTGACTGGGTAATGATGATGATACAACCTTCTGGGGATTATCACTACCCCATTTACTACTGTCAGAAATGGTCAATATCACCAGTGAAAGGTCCCGTTTCCAGAACCCTATTCTTAGAGTCTGCTTTTTATTGTAACTTCAGTGCTAATCCTCATTTGAGTTCCCTAAATAGAAAACACTGAGATAAGGACTATGATTCATGCAGGCAGTTTATTTAGGATGCGACTCTGGAAATACAATTGAAGCAGTAGAGAACGGAGAAATCTGATCAGTAGGTTACTCAGAGGAGTAACTGGAGCTCAGTCCCTTTAGGGCTTTTTAAAGGATCGCAGAGTGATTCCTCAGTATTTTCCCTCTGAAGGATGAAAAAACTCCACTCTCTCTCCTTTGTTGAGAATCGATGGTTATGGCATGAAACGCCCAATGCTTTGCTGACTCATACACCAGCTGAACACATACTGTGCTACCAAAGAAGTTCCCAGGGAGGAAAGCCCATTGAGAGGGGCACCGGGGAGCCTGGGAGCTCTCCAACACAGAGAGCTGCACGTGAACTTAGAGCAGGCAAGGAGGCAGTGCTGTCTCACTGATTGTGCTTTCCTCTGAAAAGCATTCAATGGGGCTTCGCTGGTGGCGCAGTGGTTGAGAGTCCGCCTGCCGATGCAGGGCACACGGGTTCGTGCCCCGGTCCGGGAGGATCCCACGTGCCGCGGAGCGGCTGGGCCCGTGAGCCATGGCCGCTGGGCCTGCGCGTCCAGAGCCTGTGCTCCGCAACGGGAGAGGCCACAGCAGTGAGAGGCCCGCGTAACGCAAAAAAAAAAAAAAAAAAAAAAAAAGCATTCAATGACTTCCCATGGCCAAGTCAAAAACCTTGTTCTGAGTTATAAACCCGCTATCCCGTGACTCCCTTGTCTCTGCCCTTCAATCATGCTTGTCTTCCTTCTGTTCTTCCTGTAAGTTCCTCTAACATGCACTGCTGTAGCTAAAGCACTCTGGCCCTTCTCTTCACTTTGCTGTTTCCATACCCCTCAGGTTTCTGGAATGCCGTTTCCCTTGGGATGGCTTCCCTGAAGCTTCAGGTAAGACGAGCTCCTATTGTAATTTACCTCCATGGCGTCCTGCATGTCCACTTTTATAACACTTGGCATCCTTATTATTACACATTCGATGTCTGACCTTGCTCACTTGGTTAGACATTCCATGAGAAGAGGAACTGTATTTGTTTTGTATCTCGAGCATCTTAACTAATATATGTTGACTAAATAAAAAAAGAACTTAGAGCTGAGCTATTCTGACCTGAAATACTGAGCTAGTGACTAGGGGGCTGATTTCAAAGCCACATGTGACACTTAGACAGCAGGAAGGAGTAAGAGGGCCAGATATGGAGATAGGAGACGTCAGACCTGGGCAAATAGGTTTAACACACATTCTGGCAACTGCCAGCCGATACGTGCAGTTGTTCATTACAATTCCTCTTTGGAAGAGACAATATCAACATGTCATTCACGTAAGAAAACACACCTTCCCACTCACTATAACATTAATTCAACATGATCACCGAAGTCCTATCTAATGGGATCAAAGCTCTTCAGGAAAACTTGATAGTTCTCAAATAGTTTACAATCTCCTAAAAGCACTCAACCATTTTATCACATAATTTGGATACAGACAAAATTAGGCAGTATTAGGACATAATCCTCCTTGTAATAATTCAACATAATTACAGTACCTGCTATTTTTCCATATATCTTTTATAGCTATAGAATGACAATAAATGCATCAAATAATTATTATAGGCCTAAGATGTAGAGTTGAATTTGCTCATAGGCATTTATAAACTGTATATTTAAAGGCTTATGTAATTCTGATGAATGAGACAAACAAAACACTGCTCCTGTTTTAACAGTGAAATAGAAAAGGGTACAAATGAGATCCTTGGTAGAACAGTTGCTTCTGAAACCTTGCATCTCATCAGGCATTCAGTGCTCCAGGCTAGTAACAGAGATTTTGATTGCCTTCCCCTTTTAATAGCAAATTCTTATGGCTTAGGTATTTATAAATCCAAGAGTATGGTTATTTAGAAGAACTGAAACCTACAGAAAGGTTATATTCTATTTACCAGCTATTCAGTCACGTAGGCAAATACATAGAAAAGAACCCAACGTAAATACATGCGCTGTGGGGTTAACTCTGCATTCCTCCTCACATGAGTGCTGGTGAACGCTTAGCTAAGACTGGTTACTAGAGAGACTGTTGTAGTCCTTGGCTGCATCCTTTCCTGTTACTCTGAGTCTCTGATCTCCCCGCACCATGTACCCACAGGTGCAGCTCCAGCATCAAAGATGATATGATGACTTTGACAGCTCTGATGGATTTCGGCTGCCACCAAATGCATATCTGTTGTTCTATTAGTTCTACTTATGTCTTTGTTACTACACCAAATCAAGAGAGACTGACAAAGAACATTTAGAAAAGAATATATGCTTTGGCCACACACAGTACAGAATCCAAATCTTTGACCAGACACTGATTTGCTCAATTAACCCTCTGAAGCCTCTGAATTTCAGTTCCTCACCTGGATGGTTGGGAGGAACATGTGGGAAAAGTCCTTACTTACACGTAACAGCCACTCTTCACATATCCCGGCATCTTTACCATGCTTTCAGCATTTAGTGGCACTAGTGCTACTTCTGAATGCTTGCACATGCCTGTGAATGCCATCTGAGTTGTGTCTATGGAGTAGAAAAAACTGATTCTGATGGACAAAAAAACTTAGAAAACCCAACCTTATTTTTTATATGTAGAAAGAAAACAATACAACTAATACGCAAAGAAACTGAAATAGGATAGAGCACCTATTGATTCTTTCCTGGAGGGCAATATATCTACAAAGATAATTCAGCCAAATAGTGTAGGAAAGATTTAGGAGCATCACTCGGAACAGAACCTCAACAATTTTCATTACACACGTCGTTTTTTTTTTCCAATTTTGTGTGTTTCAGAACACATGTAACAGGGAATGGAGAAAATGAATCATGGATGAGATCTGGCCCATATGAGATCAACTTCATTTCTCCCCTCTGCTGAGTGTGTAGGATGACTGCAGCCGTGCTCAATTCAGGGACAGGGGACGAGATCTGGCTGCCGTTCTGCCATTACTCGCTGTAGCGGGTTGAACGGTGGACCCCAAAAGTTATGTCTACCAGGAACCTCAAAGTGCGACCTTATTTGGAAAAAGGGTCTTCACAGATGCAATGAAGGATCTCATAGTGAGATCATCCTGGACTTAGAGTCAGTCTTAAAGCCAATAACATGTATCCTTATTAGAGACAGAGGGGGAAAAAACATGGGGACAAAGGCCATGGAAGATGCAGACAGATTGGAGTGATGATGCCATAATCCAAGGAAAGGCTGGAGCTATGAGAACCTAGAAGAGACACAGAAGGATTCTCTGCTAGAATCTTAAGAGGGAGCTTGGCCCTGCCAACACCTTGATCTTGATCTTGATCTTGGAAACTCTAGAACTGAGAGAATAAGTTTCTGTTGTTGTAAGCCATCAAGTTTGTGGTCATTTGTTATGGCAGCCCTAGGAAACTTAGTCCAGTGGGGCTCAGTTTCCTCATATATAAAAATAATGGTGTTGGACTAGGTGATTCCCAAAGCATCTTCCAACTTTGATTCAGTGACTATGATTAGCTGGCATATAGGCAGACAGCAAAAATCTCCTGAAGCTATAGAAAGGTTACTAGGGAATTTGAAAGCTTCTCATTCTTTTTCAACTCCAATTTCTGTATAATTTCACCACACTAGGTGTATGCAAATTCCAACTCAGAACTAAATAAGGGTGAAAAAAATCTGTCTCATCATGACACAGAATGCACATCTACAAGATATTTATACAAACACTGGTTCAAAGCTGAGAAAATTTATTCCAAGCACTTCTACTTCACACTCTATAGTTGTAGTGAAAATGAGTTTAATCTGTTATTTTCTCTTTGGTTAAGTGGTCACTTGAAATTCATTCAATTGGTCAAATAGCATTTATTTTAGGGGTGTCTCAGAAGATGTGTAACACAGGAGATGAGCACTGAACTCAACACAGGAATCAGGGAAAGCTGCTTAGATGAGGAAACATGAACTATCTCATAAGATGAATAGATGTAATCAGGAACAGTAGAGGGGAAACATATGATAGTTAAATGCGTAGTTATATGGAAAGATGCTCAGAAAACTGGACATTAGTGAGCTTAGCTGGGACACAGTGTGCATGTAACTACGTGGTAGGAAATAGGTCTACCGAGATGGTCAAAGATCATCACATATGGACCAGATATCCTGAAGTGGGTAAACGCAAGGGGGGTGGACAGAAGGTAGAGAGTTGACAGAGCTTCGTAACTGGTCTTATTGGAGCTAAGGCACCTGGTAATATCTATCGCTGACATGGTGACTAGGAGGACAGCAGCATCATTTACCACAACGGCAGGGACAGATTTGGCAGAGAATATGGGGAGATGAGGAGTTCTAGTTAAAGGCATGTGCAGGGTATCTTCATGGAGCTGTCTAGCAGTGCAGTACATTTGAAATAAGAAAATAAACCCATGGTTAAATATTGACTTTCACATCATCTGTAGGTGAGGTCTTTCAAGGATACACATGGTGTTAAAGAAGAGAGAACCAGCACAGTAATTCCAGGGAACACCAGCACGTGAAGAGTGATCTGAAGAAGGGGGTCCATGAACCAAAGAGAAGATACTGATAGAAATGAGGGAAATGCAGCTGGAAACGGTGTTGACCTATGAGCCACTGGAGGAAGTGATTCAAAAAAAGAGATTCCAGCAGCATCAACTGCTCTGAAAGATAAGAAAAAACGGCATCCATTAGATATAGCCATTGGAAGATGACAGGCAAACTTAGAATGAGTAGTCCAATGGAAATGTGAAAGAAAAAAAAAAATCCAGATGACAAAGTGATTTAGTTAGAAATTGAACCCAGGAAACACAATTGGCAAAAAGCTTGGTTCTAAAAATAAATATACAGGGATTTCCCTGGCGGTCCAGTGCAGGTTCGCAGGTTCAATCCCTGGTTGGGGACTAAGATCCCACATGCCGTGCAGGGTGGCCAAAAAAAAAAAAAAAAAAGAGAGAGAAAAATAAATAAATAAATATACATAGAAATGGGGTGTCTAGAGATGGGAAGGAGAAAATAAGAGAGGGACCATGCCTTCGAAAATGACACAGGAGCTGGGATACAGAACACAGAGGGAGGAATTAGCTACAAACAGGGAAGGGCATCAGGCAATAAAACAGAAGTCCTTTATGGAGGTATAGTTGGTATACAAAAAACTGCACATGGTTAATGTATACAATTTGATGAGTTTGCACATATGCATATACCCATGTAACCACTGCCACAATCAAGGGAAAAAACTAAGGCAACAGTGGCCAGAGATGATGGTATATTTATAGTGACAGTAATAATAGACTCCATGAGGAAAAAGCCCTTTCTGTTCTTCAACTTCCTTTTTTGTAAAAAGAAATAATAATAGTACCTACCTCATAGGTTGATGGTGAAAATTAAACTAGAGAATACATGTAATTCAGTAAAATTGTACTTTAGCACATATTAAGTAAGCTCACAAATGTGGATGATTCTCATTATTATTATTATTATTATTGCTGTTGGTATTATTTGTTTCTTATCAGAAAGAGGAAGAGTATGAATGGCAGTACTTTCTGGGAATGTGGTGTTTCAGGGGGAAGTAGCCGCCTGAGAGGATGATGCAATCTTGAAACAGTGGTTACATAAATAAGAAAAGCAGCTGTCTTAGAGAAACACTGAAGGATGGGCTAGAAACGTGACACCCCGTTGGTGATTGGAGGCCAAAAATTTGTGATTTTCTAAAGTGGAGAAAAATAGGAGCATGGAAGGAAGTGGGTTGGAATGATCTAGAGCTGGAATCAGGAAGTACAGACTCAGAGGAAGGACCAAAACGTAGAGAACTCGGAAGCTGGCAAGAGGGTTTGTAGTTCATGAAGTTCCCAGACAGTAAGAAGAAAATTGGGCCCCCGGTGGCTGTGGGTTGAATTTGTTTTATGGGGTTTTAAACATATACATTAGAAAAGTAAATTACACACAATGTATATTTTCTAACAATTATTAATATGTTTATATACTTAAATCTATAAGTATACACATACATTCTCAGTGCATGAGTGGTAAAGATGTGCTAAAAACACAATGGTTAACCTCATATAGTTGGCATAAGTTCAATGGATTTTTTAGACACTGTTACTTGTATCTAGAAAAAAGATTTTTTTCAATGAATATTTCAAAACTGGATCTGCATTTTAAAATTGATGAAGAAAACCAGAACAGATGAATATAAGAAATAACAGCATATATGGTAATGAATATACATGTGCTTTCTCCCAGTGTTTCTCATCCTTGGACCTTCTATTTTTCATCATTATACCCCTCACTCATACTCCGAACATATTGTCTTTCCTGGATTTTGGCTTATCTCTATCTTCAATGAAATACATAATTGTTCCTGACACATCATACAGGTTGAATAATGGGAGACCGGGTTTTGATTAGGTCTTAAGATCTGAATCTAAGAATAGTAAGACAGGCTTGCATCTATTCTTAGTTGTCATAATGAATTATCTTATTGCCTAAACCAGGCAATTTGATATAGTATATTTGACTTTAACAGAGGTTGAAAAATAGGAAATGATATTCTCATGTTTCATGACTAGTTCACTTAGATCTTACATAAAATAAGTCCACTTGGCATTCCATTGCTCAACTACTTCCTTTAGGCTGAAATAACCCTCTATTATCCCAAATAAAGCACTTTATCAGAAGATCACAATTTGTCTCGGTAATAAAGCTAATTGCATAATCAATCACAATCATATTGTTTGAATACGGTGATTCTAAGTCTGGGCGACAGTTCAGTCTTTCACATGAAAATGAGACAAATTATGTAACACGTTAACAAAATTTGTTTTGTCTTCCTAAACTTCCAACCATCTACTGATTAAACCATTATGCTGCCTGAGAGAATGGATTAAATATATATAATGACGCTTATGATTTTTCTTTAATTTCAGAACCATTACAACTGGTTTTCTGGGTAAACACTATTGCTGAATTGAAACATCTATTAAAATAATAGATGAGTTGTTCATCACTAGACTTACTTAAGCTTAGAAACCCATGTTTATATTTTCTTGTATTTTTACAAGGAGCCATAGCTCACCAATTCAAGTATGTTTAAAGCAACCTTACAAATAATATAACAAAATGATAATACTAACCAAAATTTTCACAGGCCTGAACACTGGCATGGGCTATGCTCATTTTAACGTGTTTCTGTACAAGAGTCAACCACAATCTCATATAGAGACACATGTATTTATTCAACAACGATTTATTCAATTAATTACATCCTAGGCACACTGCTGAGCATTAAGAAAACAACATTAAATGAGATACCCATGTTCCATGTCCTCCTGGAGCTTAAATTCATAAACACACTGGTGTTAGAGGAGTTTTCTCAGCAGTAGGACTAATTTGCTGAATTCACCAATTTACTGATTTGCCAAGAACATATAGACATATATTCAATATTTAGTAAATAAATCAAAAATTCTTACTAAAGTTGTTAAAACCTTGTTTTTAAGTTGGTAACAATCTTGTCAAACCTATCAAAAATAACCTTGTGGTAAGTCAGTACATTTCGTAAATTTGGTGATTTGGCCATTGGACAAGTTAATCATTCAGTGAGCGGAGAGTTGGGTGTCACTGAATGTTTCTTCCTACCCTTGCTGATGTCCAAATCCCAGGACTAGCTTGGTCGTCCTTTACTAATTCTCATTGAATCTCACCAAAAACTGTGTGTAGCTATTGCAGGAGGAACTTAGATCTGCCTGGTAGATGGTGATACAGGGTCTCAGAACAGTGTCATGCCTTACAGCCAGCCCCTAAGGTTGGAAATTCAGAGCTGAAACCTGACACTATCTGGGTACTTATGCCATGTTTAGATTCACAAATCAGCACCACAGCAAACCAAACGAGGAAGGGCAGAAGGTTCTTTGGAGGCATGACACATTCTGGCAAAGTCAGGTGTGACGTTCTCACAGCAGCAATGCTCACTGACTTTACAGAAAGTTGTGAGGGTGAAGCCACTATCAGATAACATGTTATGGGTAAACTTTTCATTTCCCCAGCAAACGTTAGAGCTACACTTGTTAATTATTAAACTTGAACAGGACACTGTCTCTGCCTTCAAAATTTCAGCTCTAGTGGAGATGGAATGCCATATGACCACAGGCAAGTTTTAAACTTTTGTGCCTGTGTCTCCTCAATAACAAGCTAGGAATTATAGTAATAATTATCCCAACCAGTAGTGATGAGGATGAAATGAGATAATGAAGATTAAGTGCTTAGAAGCTACTTCAAAGAGCTGATACCTGGATTTCTTCCAGAACAGGTAAAAAGGTAAACAGATATTGTCAATGACACATGTCCAGATTGCAGATGTACATCCAGGGAGCTTCCCAGCTTTGGGACCTCTGTGTCCCTGTAGAGGAGACAGGAGAATTCAGCGAGAATCAGATCAATGGCCTTCCAGACACTCCAAGGGTTCTGGATTTTATCTTCTAGACTCTGAAGAGATACTTGAGTGTTTTAAATCAGAGAAGTGTCATAGTGAAATGTACATTTTAAACAGAGTGTCAAAAATCCAGGAATAGCAAAACTAAAACCACCAGATCCTGGCATATACCCTGAGAAAACCATAATTCAAAAAGAGACATGTACCACTATGTTCACTGCAGCTCTATTTACAATAGCCAGGACATGGAAGCAACCTAAGTGTCCATCAAGAGATGAATGGATAGAGAAGATGTGGCACATATATACAATGGACTATTACTCAGCCATA
>NC_041232.1:81481698-81484242 GCF_002837175.3 Physeter macrocephalus | reverse complement strand
AAAAAAAAAAAAGGTACTGATGAACCTAGTTGCGGGGCAGGAATAAAGAAGTAGACATAGAGAATGGACTTGAGGACGTGGGGTGGGAGGGCGAAGCTGGGGCGAAGCGGGAGTAGCATCGACGTATACACACAACCGAATGTAAACTAGTTGGCTGGTGGGAAGCAGCAGCCTAGCACAGGGAGATCGGCTCAGGGCCTTGCGATGACCTAGAGGTATGGGATAGGCAGGATGGGAGGGAGACGCAAGAGGGAGGGGATATGGGGACATGTGTATGCATATGGCTGATTCACTTTGTTGTGCAGCAGAAACTATCACAGTATTGTGAAGCAATTATACTCCAATAAAGATCTATTAAAAATATTAATAATAAGTAAGAGTTTATTGTGCAGATAAGGATAGTTCTGGAACTGGGAGCTTTGACATGCACAACTGACATGAAGCTCAAAGGCATAACATTCCAGGATGGCTCATAAAGTGAAAATAAGGATCGTTTAACCTTAACACTGATTGGCTATTAAAAGAGGATTTCCACACAGCAGGGAACTGGTTAAAAGTGATTATCTTATACCATTTTCAGGAAGAGGACTTAAGTTTCTTTTACCATTACCAGAGGTATTTACAAGAAACAAGCTAAGTTTCGCTTATGTTCATGAAATAAGCTAGATTCAGTTTTGTTTATGTGGCTTAAATGGTTTTGTCTGCTTGGGAGATTTCTAAGCCTGGTCTCCATGTTATATTATTTTAACAGGATCATTCTCCTAATGGTGTAGATGACTGGATATAGATAGGGATTTAGATATGGATAGAGATAGATACAGATACAGGCGTAGGTATAAACAGATAAAGGTATAGTATAGATATACATAGGTGTAGGTGTACATGCAGATGTAGGTGTAGACATGGCATTTAACCAATGAAAGAAGTTTCTTGCTAGAATCAGGCTCAGTGCTAAGTGCTTCACACATATTATTTCAGAAATTAACAAGACAGCCTTTTGGCCTCCAAGGAGTTCATATTCAGGAGTGAGGGAGGGTTTTGCCATGAGAAGTTTCAAAGAGGAATAATACTGAAGCCCAGCCTGCAGGGAGCAGTAGGGAACCCGTGCTGTCTCTGCAGAGCAGTGTGGCAAAGACCTGAGGGCAAGGGGTTGGGGGCTTTGCTACATTAATAACAATATACTTTTATTACAGGACAGGCATTATATCCATCATCTAATATAATGCCCACAATGAATAGGTAGGACAGCTTCTACTGCTAGATAAGTTTCCTTATCTATTTTATAGATAAGGAAACCACAGTCAGTGGGAGGTATTTCATGAACTCACACTGGAGAATCACATATTCTGATTTTCTTTTTAGAAAAATAACTCTGGCAAGAATAATGTGAGTATAAATTATATCTCATTCTCTTTTCTTTAAAAAGAACAGGGACAGATTGTAGGACTATGAACTTGAAAGCAGAGAGATCAAACTCAAAACTATCATAGCGGTTCAATGCCAAATGATAGGGGGCCGGAAGAACGCCATTGACATGATAAAGGTCAATGAGAAACGGAAGGAGAAGGCCAGAGAGAAAAAGTCTGGGGTGACTCCCGGACAGCTCTTTGTAGAGTGGGGGAAAAGGTAAACATGGGATTTGGAAGACCCAGGAGATTTAGTGGGGGTCATGGTAGAGCTGATTTCAGTTTTGAATGTTTTGAGAATAAGGCACAACTGGTTATCCTCATAGAAATGCCACTTGGAGAAGTTTGTCTGGAGCACCAGAGCAAGATCTGTAAATCTTCATCATATGGGTGGTAGGTGAAGCTGTAGTGGGGCTCCTTGTAAAGAAGCCATTGAAAAGTAAGTGATAAGAAGCATGTTTACTTATGACTCCACAGCTGTGCCACCTCCTCCTTGAAGCATGCCATGACGACATAGCTCAGCAGGACTGGACCTGTTCAAGGAGTGAGAGACCACCAGGTGTACAAGCATCAGCTAACATGATGTCATCACAGGGTCCAGCAAGTTATCATGATAGGCAGTTTCACACAGTTCCCTGACACCAGGTACCAACAGGAAGTATTGCCATTGCCATGAGACTGAAATCTAGGGGAGTAAGTTACTCTACGAAAGAAAGGCTTAAAAACTCAGGAGTGGGAGAGGCTGCTTTGCCACAGCCATGAAGTCTTCCTGGAGGGCACCCACATGACCAGAGGCAGCTAAAGTCGGCGAGTAAGACAGAACCACCGTGAAGGAGAAGTTGCTGTCTTTCCACATCATTCTTGGAAAAAAGCATCAGCAGAGACAGCTTTTAAAGTAAAGGTCTCATGCTGGGAAAACTGGACAGGTACATGTAAAAGTATGAGATTAGAACACTCCCTAACACCATACACAAAAATAAGCTCAAAATGGATTAAAGACCTAAATATAAGGCCAGAAACTATCAAACTCTTCGAGGAAAACATAGGCAGAACACTCTATGACATAAAACACAGCAAAATCCTTTTTGACCCACCTCCTAGAGAAATGGAAATAAAAACAAAAATAAACAAAAGGGAC
>NC_041232.1:81475903-81480790 GCF_002837175.3 Physeter macrocephalus | reverse complement strand
AGGGAGGGAGACGAAAGAGGGAAGAGATATGGGAACATATGTATATGTATAACTGATTCACTTTGTTATAAAGCAGAAACTAACACACCATTGTAAAGCAATTATACTCCAACAAAGATGTTAAAGTAAAGGTCTCAACAGTTTTACACAATACTTTACGGTCCTGTCTTCTCTGAATGATCAAAATAATATGCTTTACTAAGACAGAGCTTGATACTACTTCATTTTGCCTTATTCTAAAGATACAGCATCTGTGACCTGAATATTCTGCCTTTCAAAATCATTAAATAAAAAATATTCTAAACCCATCATTATAAAGTCTGTTAAATTAAGACAAACTATGTTCAAATGAGAACAGCAGTTGATGACTGCTGTTTTATTTAAGAAGTTAACATTTTTTTCCCTTTGAGTTCAAAACACTCGGAAAACAAAACCAGCCTGCTGTCCAGATAGGATCCTCCCGGTGCTGAGTGTATATTATGAACTTCTGAGGGTAGATTATTACTCTGTTTTGGATCCTTAATTCAAAGCATGTCTAAGTGCTTTGAGGCTTACAGGCAGATTTTCATGATTATGTGGAGAACTGGATATAAAAGATAAAAAATGTAGAATAAACAAAACCACTTCTGTGAGCAAAGAGCAACACACGACAACCCTCAGGAAGCTAGTCGGTAAAAACAGAGGATGACGGCTAAATGGCCTCAAGTCTAGTAGAAAAGAAAAATGGTTTTAATTCCCCCTGCTATGAAACTCCCAATTCCATTTTAGTTAGTCACCATTAAAGCCATTTAGAATTTAGCTTAACATTTTTTTAAAAACATTTATTAACTTTATCTTTTCAATGTGTTTCCTTAATATGTCTGTATATATCATTATGATATTATATTGAAAGCTGAGAGGGGACATTCTTAATAACATCAATCTATATCCTGTTAACAATTGCTTTCTATTTTTAAAGCTACTTCCTTGTATACCATACACTTCTCTAGGCAAACTCTCCATTCCTAAACACACACTTATGCACATATACAAACATATAAGCAAACACATACACAATATTTTATGCTTTGCTAACAGGTCCTGGCCGAATCTTTCAAAGCTGATAGAAATAACTTGAGAGTCCCACTAAGAGTAATACTGATTCTAGTCCACATATCTTGCCCTAAATAATTCAGTAATATTAGAAAGATATCTTTAAATGATAGGGATGTTTTTGGTATAGAAAAATGTAGAGCACAACAAGTATACAAATGTTCTTTTGGTCATGTAACTTGATCTATTCTCCTAGACATTGTAGTTGGCATAAGGAAATATTAAAAATTAAAATTTTAGGGCTTCCCTGGTGGCGCAGTGGTTGCGCGTCCGCCTGCCGATGCAGGGGAACCGGGTTCGCGCCCCGGTCTGGGAAGATCCCACGTGCCACAGAGCGGCTGGGCCCGTGAGCCATGGCCAATGAGCCTGCGCGTCGGAGCCTGTGCTCCGCAACGGGAGAGGCCTCAACAGAGGGAGGCCCGCATACCACAAAAAAAAAAAAAAAAAAAAAAATTAAAATTTTAAGTGGCTCACAGGTTACATCCACAAATCCAGCACTTACCCAAGATGTGGCTCAGTTCCAGAGACTTTTCTTTTTTTGCTCTCTTATACAGCTCTCTGAAACAATGTGTCATCCTAGAAGTTGACATCTCTAGAAGTTGACAGTCTTTTGACCACAAGGTGGCTGTGATTTCTTCAGATTTCCATATTTGGGTTGGTTATTTATTTGGTATTCACTGTGTTTTTAGTAAACATCTTTCAGTTCTGCTACTCAGTGCTAGATCAATATGGGAAAAATCTAAATATTGTGATTATATGAATACCAACCTCAAAGCAAATATACTCCTCTAATGCTAGTTGTTGGGTCTAGAAGAGCTTTTAAATAAAAAGTGTAATTACATATTACCATTAGTCTGAGTTCTTAAGGGAGCTATGGATCTCACAACCAGGTTGCATCATATCTGTTCATGCAATTCAACAAATCAACAGATACAAGCAAATAACACGTATGTTAAGAAATAACAGAATGTCATTTGGTGGCGATACATGCCAGGAAATAACCGTTAGAATGATGCTGACAAAAATGTTTTAATGCTTCAAGTATTCTACATTAATAAATTTTAAAGTATTTAACAACTCAAGAAACTGGAAAGTTCAACAAAAGTGTATTCACTTGCATATACATATATATATACATATATAACTAAGTATTTAAAGTACATATTTATACAGCTAAGCACATGTTTATATAACTGAGTATATATAACTAGGTATATATAAAACTTACAACCTTTAGTCACAGTTATTAGGCATTCTGTAACCAAAACAAAGAAACAAATAGGTTTGAGACCTGGTTAAAGTCAGACTACAATTCCCATAAGAACTCCATCTGTCACTCCTTTTTTTCTTCCTTCTTGTATTTGTCTGCTCAGATAGCTTTAACAAAATGCAATAGACCAAGTGGCTTAAACAGCACACATTTATTTCCCACAGTTCTGATGCTGGGAAGTCCAAGATCAAGGCTCCAGCACATTCCGTTCCTGGTGAGAGTTCTCTTCCTGGCCAGCAGGCAGTCACTTTTTCTCTGTGTCCTAACATGGCAGAGAGAGCGGGCTCTCTCTTTTCTTCTTCTTATAAGGCCACTAATCCCATCGTGGGGGTCCCACCCTCATGACCTCAACTAACCCTAATTACCTCCCAAAGGCCCCATCTCCAAATACCACCACATTGAAGATTAAGGCTTCAGTATATGAACTTGGGTGGGGGGGAAACAATTCTGTCCATAGCGCTTCTTATCTCTTCATCCATCACTTCTTTTATCTTCAAAAGAAAATTATACAAGAGCTGTGAAAACCTTGGGTGGCTAGAGATGTAAACGTATGTGCCCAATGATGCCCGAGGTAAGTGCACTTAGGCAGAAAGGTAGAAGATTCTGTGGGTGACAGACATCATAAATTAATAGTGATTGTCTGAGAAAACTGTTTTTATATCCGGTTAAAGTTGGCTTTGCAATACTAATATTCCTATATGTCTTTTTATATGTTCTGTATTAAACTAGTAAAATTATATGCACAAATGGTATTAAAAGGCACTTACAAAATGAACACTCCTGGTAGCAGTTACAAGCACAGTCTCCAGAGCCAGATGGTTTAGTTTGAACACCTGTTCTGCCACTTACTAGCTAACTCTGGGCAAGTTAATAGACCTGTCTGTGCACCAATTTCCTTGTCTGTAAAAGAGGAATAACAATGCTATCTATCTCATATGATGGTTGTGAAGATTAAATGAGCTAATTCATATAAAGCATCAATATATATATTATATAAAGAACAATTTCTGGTAGATAGTGAGCACTATATGTTTGTTATTATTAGCAATAAATAAAAGGATTGTTAAATATGAATATAAGACCCAAAACATGCTCTCAGAGGAGTTTCGATTACAAATAAGCCTGGAAATAAATATGGAGTTCAATACCAAGTCATGGAACAGTAACCCTAAAAATGTAGGGAGTTTCTGAATTGGTTAAATCATGTCGTTGTGTACCAAGGCTAAAAGCTTTTGAGGATAACCAGAGCAGCCATCAAATCAAATGTAAAGTATATGAAGACATATTTGGCTCATTGCTGAATCCCCAGAACTCAACCAACATCTGTTCAATGTACAAATGAAGAAATATAAGCACCAACGGAATCATGTCTGTGTGAGGAACATTCAGCATAAACAGTGGCAATGAACTGGGCCAGTCAAGACTTCAGGGAAGCCCACCAGACATCTGGTCAACAATAAGAAGGGGGGCTTCCCTGGTGGCGCAGTGGTTGCGCGTCCGCCTGCCGATGCAGGGGAACCGGGTTCGCGCCCCGGTCCGGGAGGATCCCACATGCCGCGGAGCGGCTGGGCCCGTGAGCCGTGCTGTGTGAGGAACATCCAGCATAAACAGTGGCAATGAACTGGACCAGTCAAGACTTCAGGGAAGCCCACCAGATATCTGGTCAACAATAAGAAGGGGGGCTTCCCTGGTGGCGCAGTGGTTGCGCGTCCCCCTGCCGATGCAGGGGAACCGGGTTCGCGCCCCGGTCTGGGAGGATCCCACATGCCGCGGAGCGGCTGGGCCCGTGAGCCGTGGCCGCTGAGCCTGCGCGTCCGGAGCCTGTGCTTCGCAACGGGAGAGGCCACAGCAGAGGGAGGCCCGCGTACCACAGAAAAAAAACAAAACAAAACAAAAAAAAACAATAAGAAGGGACATGTTAGTCTGCCTATTTGTGAAGTCTTTATGTTAGCATTAAAGAAAGTAACAAACTCAAATGCTGGCTAAATATATCTAAGAATTTAATACCTAAAGGCCTTGAACTCACCTACACAGAACCTACCTAGAAGCCAGCTGTCAAAGACAATATGAGAAGTCTAGTAACAGGCAATAATTAACCACTCTCTCCAACCATGTAGACAAGAGAGCTGATACAGATAAGCCTTCTGCTTGTTCAGCCATTGAAGCCACTTCTTTTAAAAACACCACATGATTCACCTTGGAATAAAGTCCTCGAAAATAAGAGAATCCCAGCTTGAAAAGATATTAGCCCAAAGTTTGGACCTGTAATGGAAGCTCTATAGAAAGACAGCTTTGCTCTGTTAAGAACCAGCTCTGTCTTTCATTGTTGCAAATCACAATCTATGACTTGCAGCTATAGGTCTGGATTGCAGAGGGTTTTGTCACAGTGTGATTTTAATGTATAAATAGCTAAAATTTCCAAATCTACAGCTGTTTGAGTATGCCATTAAAGTCTCCAATAGCCTTTTTTTTTTTTTTTTTTTTTTTGTGGTATGCGGGCCTCCCTCTGCCGTGGCCTCTCCCGT
>NC_041232.1:81439020-81475687 GCF_002837175.3 Physeter macrocephalus | reverse complement strand
GCCACCAGGGAAACCCTCCAATAGCCTTTTTAAAGTTTTTTTTCTAGAGTAGTTAAGTGACAGAAAGTTTAGTAAGCATTTCTGTGTGGCTCTATTGTTTTGGCTACTTTAAAGTCTTCCAAATATCCATCTTTTCTACATGTTAATATTTCCAAGTTTTCATATGTTAATATGTTTTTAGTGTGCCGAATAATGTGATAAATGGCTAAAAAATCCCCTGTTTATTGTCTCAGGAAAGCTGCTTAATTCCTAAAGAGAGACACAAGTAGTATTGAGCAGGTGAGCCAAGGAATGAATGGGAATTGAAAAGCAGAGATAGTGGGGCTTCCCTGGTGGCACAGTGGTTAAGAATCCGCCTGCCAATGCAGGGGACACAGGTTTGAGCCCTGGTCCGGGAAGATCCCACATACCACGGAGCAACTAAGCCCGTGTGCCACAACTACTGAGCCTGTACTCTAGAGCCCGTGAGCCACAACCACCAAGCCCATGCACCACAACTACTGAAGCCCGTGCACCTAGAGCCGGTGCTCTGCAACAAGAGAAGCCACTGCAATGAGAAGCCCACGCACCGCATCGAAGAGTAGCCCCCGCTCGCTGCAACTAAAAACAGAAAGCCCACGTGCAGCAACAAGGATCCAATGCAGCCAAAAATAAATAAATAATTAAATTTATGGAAAAAAAAGAGATAGTGAAAGCTGGTATTTAAGTATATTATATATACATTATATATATTATGACTAGTCCCTTAGCCAGTAAAGGATTTTCAAACAGACATAATGTGATTTGAACTCATAAGGTCTCTACTAACAGTATTTTATGTCATAAAACATGTAATTTTTCATTTCTTTGACCATTTTGTCCAACAGCAGAGTGTGACACAACGTAGAGCATAAATGAAAAATGAGACTGATACTTACATGGAATTTCCTTGCTCACTAAAAATAAAGTAACTGATTAAGGAAATAAAATAAAAGGCAAGTTACTAATACTTCCAGAATACCTACTGAATCTGAATTTCTCATAATAGAGCATAAATGCATTTTGAAGAATCTTCCCAGACGGTGCTGATGTACAGCTTGGTTTGTGAAAAGCTAGTGCAGACAATCCTGGGAGGTAAGTTAAGGAAGGAAAAGAATCTGAGCAGGTTTAAATACTGTTTGGGAAGAGCAAGTTGAAGAGAGATAATGAGAAAAAGAGATAAAGGGGTAATCATTGCAAACAAGTTCTCTACAGGGACAGGGTGACACAATGATAAGCACGGAAGAACCACTCGACTGAGACAGGAGAAGAAACCCACATCTGCACTGGAGCACAAGGCATGGAGGAAGCATGGACACACAATTCAATCCATAGACTGAGTGGCAGAAAATTGATATTTCCAGGCTTTTCTCAAAGCCAAGCCATCTCCTGAGAGTGAGGAAAGATGCCATGAGTTTGGACATTCAATACAAGTGCAGAAAGCCTGAAGTAGCTTATTGCTTTGTAAATTAAGACACTATGTGTTCTTTGTTCTGGAGAGGTAAATGAAGAAACCTCTCATTATTATTTTGTATGTGCCTTAAACTATTACAACTACCATCCATTCAAATATGAACTCTAGGATTGATGAATTGGTCTGGGCAACTAGAATAGCTGAAGAGCCATGTTGAAAGAAATTTATCAAGTTCCAAGGCAGGGCTGGTTGTGACAGCCTTTGTTAGTTGTGGGTGTCATATCATCTGTGATTACCAACCTCTGTAATGAATCATTACGATTTCCACATCACAGCTTATTTTCAAAACAGTCATTCTGGGGGAGGATGAAAAATTATTCTCTCTATAAACAACGTATTTCTGTTGAATCAGCCCAGCTCTTTCATTTGTTTTTGGAGGCTCCAGCAAAGGATGCCTTTTCTCACCTTGCTCAGATTCCAGAATCTGCCCACATTCCTAGGCTCATGTTCTCCTACCTGCATGTTCAAAGCCAGGAACAGTGCATATCTCTGGCAGTTCTTCCTTAGTCATGTCTCTCTCTGCTTTGATGGATTCCCATGATTAGATTGAGCTCACCCTGATAATCCAAGGTAACCTCCCATCTCCAAATTCTTAACATAATTACATCTGCAAAGTCCTTTTTGGTATGCAGTCTAACATATTTACAGGTTCTGGAGGTTAAGATATGGACAAATTTGGGGGAAGGGAGCATTATGTTGTCCACCACACTTACTTATCATTTCTTTTCTTTTCTGGTAAGTACTTTTAGTGTGCTTTCTAAGGAATTTTTTACCTAATCTGAGTTTGGAAAGATTTTATCTGTTTTCTAGAATATGTTTTATAGTTTTAGCGTTTATGCTTAGATCTATATCTGTTTCAAGTTAAAACTCGTCTATTGTGTGAGGTACGGGCTGATGTTTATTTGTCCTATACATAATTAGGTGTTATAACATTATTTGTGGAAGTGATTATAATTTCCTACTTGAGTTACCTTGGCAAGTTTGTCAAAAATTAATTAACTATATTTGCCTGGGTATATTTCTGTATTCTCTACTCTGTTCTATTGATTTGTATGTCTACTTTTATGTTGATTACTCTATCTTGATTACTGTAACTTTTCAGTAGGTCTTGGAATCTCTGGAGCTTTTCCTAGAACTGTTGGTTAAATATAAAAATTTTCTGTGAATTAAAAATTAATGACAGGGCTTCCCTGGTGGCACAGTGGTTGGGGGTCCGCCTGCCGATGCGGGGGACACGGGTTCGTGCCCCGGTCCGGGAGGAACCCACGTGCCGTGGAGCGGCTGGGCCCGTGAGCCATGGCCACTGGGCCTGAGCGTCCGGAGCCTGTGCTCCGCAACGGGAGAGGCCACAACAGTGAGAGGCCCGTGTACCGCAAAAAAAAAAAAAAAAAAAAAAAAAAAAAAAAAAATTAATGACAGATTTTATTAGGTAATGGTAATAATGAATCGCTGAAAATCTGGCACTTTTATCTCCACTTATACAAAAACTGTTCTTTTTTCAGGATCCAGCTGAAAACATTCCCCAGCTGAGACCATATACAACAATTGCTCCTTATTAGGACAACATAGTATTTACCATCTGTACCAACCATGACATATATTTTATATACTACCTCGTACTTTAAAATAATATATGTGATAATTCCCATTCTAAGTGGAAATATCCTCAAATGGATGAAATATACATTTGTATCTCTAGCGATTTGCATTTAGCAGGTGTTCAGTAAATAATAGTCAATAACATAGAAGGCTATCTGATAACAAAAAAAGAACTCTTTCTGGGAAGTATAAGTAGTATACTAACATTTGATGTTAATAAAAGATGCTTCCCGTACATAACAATATTCTGTAGCACTCACCAAAGCAGAATTGGACAAGAATGGAAAAAATCAGCAGAATGCTATTTCAATACTGGAGAATAACTGAATCACTTTGCTGTACACCTGAAACTAACAACATTGTAAATCAACTATACTTCAATTTAAAAAAAAGATCTAAAAACTTACAGGCTGCTGTCAAACATGGGTCCTTGAGGAATCAGTATGGTTCATCTAAGATACTGACTGCTTTTCTTGCTGTCCCATTATAATAATTATCCTCATTCCTTGTCCATTGTGTTCCATTATTCTTTGAACAGAGTGTTTCAAACTTCTTGAAATATACCTAACAAAACTATTTATGCTGCCCAAATTTCTCTGTCTTCACTAAAAGGATTTTAGTTCAACATTTCAAAAATGTGTAGAATGTGCCCACTCCGATCCCAGGTGTGGTGCTTTGGAAAGATAAGGCATGTGCACAGCCTGGTGAAAAGACAGACACGCGCGGACAGGAGGATCGGCGTTCCAGCAGACTTGTGTATGGAGCACAGACTGTGCATCAGTGACGCCCTACAGGGGATAAAGCCGAAAGCCGGGTGACCTCAGAGACAAGTTGGATTTCCCAGCAGAAATCCAAGGAAATGAAATTACATTTGAGGTGGGACTCCTGGAACTTGCCTTTGGAATACAGTTGTAGTTTTTCGTATTCTTCCCTATTCGATTTAACATCATCTGTTTTGGATGACCTTTCAGCCTGTTGAGTGTTTTTTGAAGATTCTTAAAGAATTACCTAGCAAATCAGTATGAGCTCCTTTGTGAAGGTGATATGGGTGATATGCACTTGTTCCTATGTCAATTGGACAAGCCGAGGGCACTCAGGAGGCACGCCTGTGTTAAAGTATGACCCCAGGAACCAAGAGGTACTGACTCGGGGCTCATTAAATACGGATGACTCTGAGAGTGTCAGGAACACAAACACTGAAACAAGTTTCCGGGGGCTGGGAATGCGAATTATCGTCCGTAGGTAGTTGGGATGGGAGGGCTGCAAACAAAGTAAGATTGCCACGGAACAAGGGGGTGGGAGACTCTGATGTCATGACCTTGCTGTGTGCTGTGTCAGTTTCCTAGAGCTGCCATAACAAAACACCAACAAGGGCTTCCCTGGTGGCGCAGTAGTTGAGAGTCCGCCTGCCGATGCAGGGGACGCGGGTTCGCGCCGCGGTCCGGGAGGATCCCGCGTGCCGCGGAGCGGCTGGGCCCGCGGCTGGGCCCGTGAGCCATGGCCGCTGGGCCTGCGCGTCCGGAGCCTGTGCTCCGCAACGGGAGAGGCCACAGCGGTGAGAGGCCCGCGTACAGCAAAAAAAAAAAAAACAAAAAAACAAAAACAAAACAAAAAACACCAACAAGAGAGTAGCTTAAAACACCAAAACGTATTGTCTCACAGTTCCGGAGATTCGACGTCCAAAATGAAGGTATCAGGAAGGGCGTGCTCCCTCTCTGGCAGCTCTAGGGAAGAACCTTCTTTGCCTCTTCTAGTGTCTGGTACTTGCTGACAGTCCTTGGCGTTCCTGAGCTTGTAGATACATCTCTCCAGTCACACGGCTGTCTTCTCCCTGTGTGCCTTTATTTCATCTTTTCTGTGTTCATGCCTGTCTCTGTGTCTTAATTTCCCCTGTGTATAAGGACACCAATCATACTGGATGCAGGCCCTCCGTAATGACCTCCTTTTAACTTGATAACCTCTGTAAAGATTCTGTTTTCAAAAAAGGTCACATTCTGATGTTCTAGGAGTTAAGACTTCAACATATCTTTTGGGGGGGGAGAGACAATTCAGTCCATAACATATGCCTTACTGAAATCCAGATATACAATGTTTACGAGAGTTCATTGATCTATATAGGACATAAGTTTCATTTGGAGTAATTAGTACTTATTTAGCTCCAACATGGTTATCTTTTTCAATAAGTAACTGAAATCCTGTTTAATAGTATGCTTAAGATCATATTTACAGCTCCACGTTTGATTATTATGCATATTCTATTTGTTGGTGTAGAAACATCTGACAGTTTCCAAAGATAGTGAAGATAGTGTGCCTTTTGATTCCTCATTGCCATTTCCTGATAGTTAATAATTTTTCTAAATTATACCTTCTGTACTTTGTGATGCGTGGTTTTACATAGTAGTTTTAACCTTTTCTCATTCCTGAAAAAATTTCCATTTCAAGCTCTCTTCATAGGGATGGTGGTTCTTCATTCCTAAACCACTGTTTGGAATTTTTATATTTTGTAAGTTTTATAAATCTTTGGTCAAATAGAATAAATGGTGTTTTAGGGCTTATTTATCCTAAGTCACTTCAGTCTTTTGTACACTAATGTGTATTGAAAAGTTTGAAGAGAAGGATACAACACACAATGTTTGCCATATATATTAGCTCATGGAAACCTGTCACTACATAATATCACACAGGAAACAAACTTAGGAATTACTGTCCTAAGCCATATACCTACTATAAATAAATTTTTAAACCCTATTCCTTAAAATCATCTCTAAAATCAGATACTCGGTTTTCACATTGTCCTATCTCTTTAGTGTTATGACCTTCGATCCCTAAGAAGAAATTAAAATATTACCTTGTTTTCTGTTCATCCCATCTTCTACTTACATAAAAAACAAAACAAAACAAAAAACCCACCAGTTTTTTCCATCTCTTTCTCCTGAGTAGTCGTCTAAACTTGGTGAACTTAAGAAGACGCATGTGCGTGTACCTAGAATGACTTTCTTTGGCGAATCTCCTTTCTCTCACTTGAAAAAAATACTTCTCAGTCTATTAGGTTTGGTTGGGGCCAACCCTGCCCAGGAGTGAGTCAGACCAAAGTATTCCACCTTCTTTGAATCGGGGTTGTACACATGACACAAAGCAAGACAGACAGATTTATCCCTGGAGGTTTTACAGTCAAAAGAAAAAGAAAGAAAAGAGAAAAGAAAAGTAAAGAAGATCCTTGGTTTGCTTGAAAACAGCAAGCTGTGAAAATAATGTAGATATTTCATGTTCCGCAATCAATACGTGCATATCCTTTCCGCCTTGGGAAGTTTCAGTTCATTTTCTAAGTCAGGCAACGGAGAAAGTCGTAACACATGTGTTTCAGGTATTAGCAAGGCATCAATGATTCCTTTAGTTCATACTTACCCAAACAGTACTCAATATAATTGAATATTTCTCCATTTGGAAGAGGTCCTAAATTCACACAGAAATAACAATAACTAGCTTTCCCGTTTAGTTCAATTTCTGTTTATTTTAGGAACTGCATTTGCAAGTACAACTAGGCTTTTTCTTCAGAAAGAAAGTCACCTAAGAGCAGAGACGATATGTGGCCTCATTTGCATCTTCCATGAATCTTAGCAGAGTGTTCAATAACTATTTGTTACACTAAATTATTTCTTTGATATCTTAGTAGATAGTTATAATCAATAGACTCTATGATACATTAACTGCTCCATCTCCAATTAAAATGTATCCACTGTATCTCAAACACCATACCCATCTTAAGATATTTTACATAAATTGCTCACAATTGAATATCATGTTGAGGGATTTCCTGTGCTTTTGTTTCTGGCAGCCTGTTTTCCCTTAGTTTGAAATATTCGTCTCTAAAGACTAGTTTCCCTTGAGCAGATTATCAAGATTAACAATCCTGCTGCACTTTCTATTCCACGAGGAAAGCTTTTTACTCAGTTTCTTCTGGGAAACAAATGCAGTCTCTACCCTTCCTCATTTGTTTGGCTAACTTATGTTATTTCCAGTTGCCTCTGCTGCTGCTATTATTGTTATAATGTCCAAATTTTGGAGTTAAGTTGTCTGAATAACAATGAGAACATCCCAAGAAAGCGTGTGTTTTTTTTTTTTTTCTTAAAATACTGGGAACAGTATTCCTACGGGAACTTTTGGAACAAGAGGCCCTTTCGATCCCTCTTTATTTCCACTCTATGGGGTTATTAAGATCTTCCTACCCCACCCCTGCCCAGGGTTTCACTTAACATAAGCTTCAGCAAACATTGTTCCAGCACCTGCTTTCCACCAGTTTCTGCCTTTGACATTGTGAAAATAGCTGAAAAACACACCTTGTTTTCCTTTCACCAAATGTTTTTTTCTTCCCTGAACATCAACCCCTGTGGTCTAACTGACTATTTCATGATGCTTCTGCTATTTTATTTTTTGGCCTGGATTTTTTACAACTTTCTGTGTTGGTTAAGATTAGATTTGGCTGCTAGAACGGAGAATTATAATGGTAGCTTAAACATGATTGACTTTTTTTTTTTTTTTTTTTTTTTTTTTTTTTTTCATGGCTCCCGGGCCCAGCCGCTCCGCGGCACGTGGGATCTGCCCGGACCGGGGCACGAACCCGTGTCCCCTGCATCGGCAGGCGGACTCTCAACCACTGCGCCACCAGGGAAGCCCAACATGATTGACTTTTTTCTCACTCATCCAGTAGTCTGGGTGAAAGTTGTCCAGGGCTTGTAGGGCGGCTCCTGGGGTCTGGTACATGGGCACCTTCCTCGGCCCGGTTGTTCTGCCATCCCAAGAGGGTTGCTTCATCCTCGGGATCTAAGAGGACTCACTCACACCTGCGATCCTGCCGGTAAGCAAGGAAAAGGGGGATGGAGGGCAGGCCTCATACCCTCCACTCAAATCCCGCCTGGCCAGAACATGGCTACACTTCTTTGCAATAAGAGTATAGAAAATATCATCCTTATTCTTGGCTGCTAAGAACCAGAGGTTGTACAATTATAGGAAAGATGAGAAAAGTTATTGGGACAATTAGTAACTCAGCAGAGTTTATCTACTCTCTCATCTTCTCAACACAATTCACCAGGTGCTTGGCTATTAACAAGACCTCGATTGAAATTATAAGGTATTTCACATGAAACAGAAGTTTATCCTTGGTTACAGGATAGGTCATTAGTTGTTAAGAACCGTACATTAATATAAGGTTTTGCAGTTAAATTTCCTTTAATCACCAGCCGATAGCTTCTATTGAAGCTGAACTCTGCTACGCATCTTAACCAACCGCCCAAGCACTCCCAGGAGGTGCAGACTCTATTTTTCTCATTAACTGAGCAGACCATCACATGGTGAGTAATCCCAGTCTCTGGAATCCAGAGATTATAACAGACACCCAAAAATTCCATATAAGTTTTATCCTCCTTGCTTCTACAAATCGTTATACGTGTCTCCATGGGAAAACAGAAGAAACACACTTGTGTGATAACAACGTAATTGTAGCACAATTGGCTCTGCTCATTTCAGTCCTGTCTTTATTATGAATGCCTTCTCATTACTTTTCGTTTAACACCTGATAAGAATAAAGGAAAAGAAATTAGTGCGGGATACGGTTGAGATTTTTTTCATGTACTCATACAAAGGTGATATCACAGAGAGACCACTTGTTCAAAAGATCTTAGCATCGACTTTGGGGAGAGAAAGTGAAATAATTATCAGCAGCTGAGAAAAAAGAAAGCTACGAATTGTTCAATGTTCAGAGGCCATCCCAAATAGCAATGAAAAATCAGGATGTAAAAATGAGTTTTGCATAGTAAGTGTGTTTTATGGTATGAAAGCACTGCTTTGAAATGAAGATACAAGGTACATCAACTCTAAGTGCCCTGTTCATCACACGCAAGGCTTCCGCAGTCGGGTGGCATTAAGTCTACAGTTCCGGATTGCAAGTCAGGCCACAGGATACATATTATTTTACAAGGAAATATTGCAGGTGGTCGGAGATGCCTGCAAACATACACTCGAGAGAGAATAACGATGCCTGGCACATTTATTCTACGCACAGAATTTAGAGATGGGAAGGAGAATCCTCGCTCATCTTAAAGAATCAGCCCACTGGTCCTCAAGTAAGGTTGACGCACTGGCTTCATACAGCCACATATGGGGAGGAGGGAGATGTGCACCAAACAATTAATTCAAAACCTTGAGGAACGTAAGCATCCCGTGAATGGCCCGTCCACAAGAAGCCCACTTCTCACCACAGAAACCAGGAAGAGCTGTCAGAATTTTCATAGTTCAGGCCTCTGTCATTGCTCAAGGGGAAGCCATGGATGCCATCATGTCCTCTGCTTCTAGACGTCTTTTCCAAAAGCGAAGGCACTTCTTTTGTTTTTCTTTTTTTTTTTTTTTTGGCTGCGTTGGGTCTTTGTTGCTGTGTGCGGGCTTTTCTGTAGTTGTGGCAAGCGAGGGCTACTCTTCTTTGCGATGCACAGGCTTGTCATTGCGGTGGCTCCTCTTGTTGCAGAGCACGGGCTCTAGGCACAGGGGCTTCAGTAGTTGTGGCTCGTGGGCTCAACAGTTGTGGCTCATGGGCTCAACAGTTGTGGCTCATGGGCTTAGTTGCTCCGTGGCACGTGGGATCTTCCCAGACCAGGGCTTGAACCCGTGTCCCCTGCACTGGCAGGCGGGTTCTTAACCACTGCGCCACCAGGGAAATCCTGAAGGCACTTTTTAAGGGTCATGTTTAAAGTTCTTTTTTAGTATCGAGAATAAAATCAAACACAGCAGACCTAACTGAAAACTCTGTGCAACACGTTAGAACTTACTACACAGGGTTAGCTTCTACATCCCATAACTCCAGTGAAACGTGAGGAAACACAGCATGGTGCCCTGGACGGCAAGAATGGGTCAGAAGATTGGTGCAGGGGGACTCTGGGGAACCCGGAGCTGAGCTTGCTACACAGGCATCATTTTCACTATCTGGGTGAAAAGATGTCGAGGAATTGAAAGCACTTTCTGATTCTAATGGAGAAGCCATTTCAAAGAGAATGTGCAGATGTTCAATTGCAGCCCAGATGGATAATGGATCATAATAGCTTGTCCATCAAAGAAAGGTTAGGTCACAGCTATGCATGGAGCACATCTTGACGGCAGTGAAATGGCAAGGAGATGGCTGCTTGCATGATCTACTTATAAATACATTTTCTGCCTCAAAAAGATCTGCTCTCCCTCCCACCCCTGCTGTTCTGGCTGACTGTGAATAACCGTGGCTCACGGACTCCTTGTGTTTATCTTCTCAGTTATTAAGCCTTAAGCCCTACATGTTTTGGTACATGTTTTCTGCTTGGGCAGTTGATATTTTCAAATGTCTACCACAGTGACAATTGGAGCCAGTGATCTTATATCTAAAGGGCCCACAGTGATATGCTCTAAATGCAAATGAGAGATGGTTCCTGGTCCCCCAAGGAGGAAAGATGTGTCTTCCAGGGCCCGTTATCCCAGACTCCTCTCTTTACTATCTTTATGATAACTAAACCTATAGGTGAAAGATTTGAACATACAGTATTATAGACATACCGTATCTTGATTCCAACAGGACACTTTTTTTTAAAGACAAGATGTCTTTGGAGACGTATTGATAAATACAGACTAGAAAACAATGTGATTACATATACACATAGTTGGGTAGACATCCTATCATAAAAAATCTTGGTCAATGGGCTGATGCAGAAATTTTTTAAATGGGAGAGTGTTTCTAAAATATTTCAAAGTTCCACCCTTGGCTTTTCCTGTTTAACATAGAGATATAAAAGGATATTTATTTCTAAAATTTCAGTGTAACAGATTTCAGAGCAGTAGTTAATTGGTCAGATGATTATTTTAATTTAGAATAACAGCTTGAAATTTGTAACATTAAGCTCCTGAAATAGAGGGAGAGACAAAGTTGACATCAGTCCATATGGAAAGGGCCAACACAAGTCAACAGAGGAGTATGATACCCAAATAGCAAATGCGAAATAAGCCTAGGTTCGTGGAAACGAAGCACTGAAATCAAGAAAGATGATTCAGTAGAGATTACGAAAGGGAATGATGAACTTTGAGAGATCACAAATACGTCCATTACCCTGATTTTGGCAAGGATTTCATGGGCATATACACATATATGTCAAAACTTCAGTGGTATACTTTAACTATCTACCATTTAATATGTGTCCATTTTACCTCAATAGAGTTGTTCTTTAAAAAGAAACAAAACAATTTTTTAAAGAAAGATGATTCATTCGCTCAAATTCAATGAGCATTTTCGGCACCCGTGCAATCTGAACGTGACTGGGAATCAAAGCGTGAACAGGGCCGAGACATCAGAGAACTTTCAGTGTGACCTGTGTGATGGTGTTGACAGATCGGTAAACATAAACGTCAGAGAGTGTGACGCTCAGAGCTGCCGCCCCACAGGGCTGCCCGGCAGCGCCCAGGCCCATGTTAGCCCTGCCTCGTGACAGACGCCCATGCCACACTGACTAATACACGTTTTGAACGTCCCCTGAACCTGGTCATAAAGTTCTATAGCATCACTGTGCCGAAAGATAGGCTGAGTTTCTAAGAAAGCAGGAGCCAGGAAGCGACACTGAAGACTAAGGGAGCGCTGTGAACACAGGCCGACAGATGTTAAGAGTGATGGAGTAACCGCAGGGGGATGTGGCGGGTCCTCGGAAGGGCTCTGATGGAACGCGGGCCCGGAGGGGGAGGGAGCGAGCCCAGGCATGCATTCCGGTACCATAGTTACAATAAGAGTGAGTACAACCTCCAAGGAAGAGAGTGCAAAAGGGAAAGAAGACCCCATTCCATGAAAATACGATTTGTATTCTAAGAAAAGCAGTAAGAAATGAGGAATCACTGAAGATCAATGATGTAGCGTAAGTTCCTTTTGTAGAAAGTAGAGGATAAAGAGCTCACATAGCACGGTCCTACCTACAACCCACTTCCGTATCCTAGAGCAGATCTCTGAAGGATGACGTAACATCAAACAGAACATAAAGCAAAAAGGGGCTTTAATTTGATTTGTCCCACAGTAGGCACTGTTCACATGACCCCAAATATTCCACTGAAAAATGTAAAACTTCAGTTTGCTATTGACATGTCTCCAAATCACAAATTAGCTGAATTTATTCCTTCCAAGGGCTCCTGGGGCTTCATGAAGGCAACCTCAACATGTGAGTTTTCTCACTCTGGTTTTCCCAACCTTCTTTTTTCCCAGTAACTTCCTTGGTAACCATGGCAATGTCTGAAGGGTGGTGACGGGGGAGGGGGGAATGAATAAACAACTTCTACAGGATTTAGCTCAGAGGTGGCCAGAATTCTAAATTATGATTTTCATGGACATGCACAACAGTCATCTGATTGGAGCTTCACGCCTGGAAAATGAAAGGGTCGCTTCGGCTACACCCCCCCGTGCTGTCCCAAGGCCCCCACTGACGTCCTACATTTGGGCTCCCGCAGCAGCCTCTGTCACCTAATTTAATGCCGAAACCTGAGAAGACCCACGTCTCCCTTCCACAGACAGAGTATCATTAAGAACGGGAACTGCAGCTCTGGCAGGAGGTCACAGCCAGGCACCTTTATTGTTATTACTGAAGACAGTGATCAGAGGCTCCGCCGTGAACATCACCCTCGACGGAGATCATTGTGAACAGCTAGAGTTCCATTTTATGGCTCCTCTTAAAAAAAACATGCATATGCTCGGGAAATGGCCCTTCTGAAATCCAGCCCTATCTTGAGTCAATGCTTCTGTATTGTGTGACTGCCTCTGATTGTTGTGTGGTATAGTGGCAGAAGCTGAAAATAGCCTCACGTCCAACTTAGTGAGGCCAGTTGCGATTTGTAAGTGGAAACAGGAAGCGACGCTTCCCAAGAACAATCCCTTATGTCAAACCAACTGTTAGAGCAGGGATGACCACTCTCACCGCAGTTGCCGTCTGCATAGTCACAGCTGCCCTGCCCCCCGAGGCTGCTGGGAGCCTCGCCTGGAGGGGCCGTGCTTGACCTTGCACGTCTGGCTGCGGTGGCTCACGTCTTATTAAGGTTCACGTACGCTGAGATGCATGCTGCCCAGGTGCTGGGCCTTTTGCTGTGGTACGTAATATGAGACCCAGTCACACCCGTGTGACAGCCCTCAGGTTGAAAATGCAGGCTGTGCTATTTGCAGAGGGTTTATTGTCAATAGATTTCGCCTTGTCTAAAGGCACTGCTCTGGCATTAGGTAAAGTCAGAATGTCCTTTGATCCAGAGGCACAGAACCCTGAGGCCGCAGAGACACGCAAAAACTTTCATCCAGAACAATCCCCAATTCTCACTTTATGAAAGGGATCAGCTGTGTATAGCTTTTGACAGTTATTATTGAATTCATGGTCGTTAAACCTAAAGTTCTGTAACTTCCTTTTTGGTGGTTCTTCTACCCACCTCTCCACTGGACGGTTTTACAGCCTGTATCATTGCTGGGGAGCTGAGAAGTGTAAAATTATAAAACATTAGACAGAGGAGCTGGTGCAACATTCTCACTCCATTTAAAGGTGAAGAAGCTGAGTGAATATTTCACTATTTTTGTTTATATCTTTTTCCAGCCCATTGATTTTTTTTTTTTTTCAAAACCTCACTGCCTTTTTCTGGCTCCCTGTTTGCCTGGAACATTCAGTCTTTCTGTACGATTTCAAAAACTAAGTCAGCTTCATTCTCATAGATATTCTTCTGATGACGTTCTTTCTGTATCTACTCTGTAATCTGAGAAAGGCATAAATGAAATGCTAACTCTCCTTTCTCTCATACATCAGATCATTTTAAATTGGAGAAGGAACACAACAGGGGATATCACAGTTTGAAATTTATGTTGTTTTCCACTTTATTTTACCTGCCAGGAAGAACTAGAAAGATCAGGATTCAGGGGCAGATTTTAGAAGCATCAAGTCCTCCAGATCACTATGTGAAATATAGGATTTTTGAAACCTCTAATTTACCTATACGTTTAGAACTAAGCAATGAACTAGTGAAGGCATGACCTGCTGGAAGAGGACTTCTTGGATGAAAATGTTATAAATGTTCTGGGAATTGCTCCATGAGCTTGGACAGGGTCTGAATGAAAAACCTGGGAGTTAGAAGCCAGGGTAGTTCAGCAGAGTCAGCCATGACCTGGATCTCATCCCAGAGCAGTCAGACTAATACGGGGAAGTCCCTGAACAATGTGAACCCCACTGTTCATTTTTCAATAAATAGAATTGTGCCTGGTAGTTTCAAATGGTGTCTGGAAGACTCACAGTCATCCATGCAGCCGAGGCCTTTGGCACCTGACTAGGCTAGGCTCCAGGCAGGGTTAGAAAAACTCCTCTCCCTGGTTCAGCCGAACAGCAAGCAAGGGACACGGGCATCGTTCACCCGGGGGTTGTGTTGAAAGCATCTGTCACTTTAAAGTTATGGTGCTGTTTTAAGGTTTCTCTGTCATTCAAATCTGTGCTTCTTGAATTCTCATCCAGCAAGAGGCTCTCCCTGGCACATGGCGTAGAGGAGAGCTATACTGAAGGTGTCCTTTCTATTACATAAAATTCCCTCCACGGGTGGAGCTCTGGGAGTGTGACTGCAGACTTTAGCAGTGGCCTCGATCTTGTTTGTCCTCTGTCTTCAGAAACAGCACTGTGAACGCTGCATCGCAAGTAAGGGACAGAGGCTCTTCTTAGCTCTGGTTCCAACGAGATCATTATTTCCATCCTATTTCCTGTTCAGAGCAACAGAGACAACAAAGCCTTGACTTCTGGGCCTTTTTCAAGAGCAATTAGTGGAACAGTGAAGCTTGAATGCATTCCAACTTAGGGATAAAAAACAATATTTGTTAAAGTTCCGTCAATGAATGTATTCACTGTCTCAGATAGATGTCTAGTAGACGGGTCACTGCAGACATGAAGACATGTAAATGAATGCTTCCTGCATGCCAGGCCCCATGCCAAGGGTTTTACTGACACCATTTTATTTAATTCTTAAATTATATCTTGAGGGGCTTCCCTGGTGGCGCAGTGGCTGCGCGTCCGCCTGCCGATGCAGGGGAACCGGGTTCGCGCCCCGGTCTGGGAGGATCCCACATGCCGCGGAGCGGCTGGGCGCCCGCATACCACAAAAAAAAAAAAAAAAAAAAAAAAAAAAAAAAAAAAAAAATTATATCTTGAGATAAGCAAAGCTATAAATGAACAACCAATTGTCCCCAAGTCACAAACCTAGTAAACGGTAGATTTAAAAATTCTAACTCAAATTTGTCCCACTTGAAACCTTATCTTTTCGTTACGCCATTACTTCAAAACATGTATTTTTAAAAATTCTGAAAACTAGTTACTAAACTTGCAAGAGATTTCACATTTTCTTACGGACACTATCATATATTTGAAAAAGTATACAGAAAAAGCTTAATAGAATAGAAGATAATTACGAGAAACTATTTAGGGAAAAAAGGACTAGAATACAAACATGCTGAAGTCTTTGCCATCAACACTAAAAACAGTATGTATGCAGCCACATCCAAAAATTATCAGAGCATTCCATTTTTCTACCAGTTTTGGTTTTGGGTTGTTTTTGCTTTTAATAACTGAATCCTTAGGAACAAACTACTAGGTATAAAATAAATAAGATACAAGGATATAATGTACTGCACAGGGACTATACCAACCTTTATAATAACCTTCAAATGGAATATAATTTATAAAAATATTGAATCACTATGTAGCACACCTGAAACTAATATAACACTATAAATCAACTGTACTTCAACAAAAAATAAAAATAAAAAATTGACTTCTTGCTCATGAAATGTTACAGAGAGTTCTCATTAAATTTCTAGAACAATTTTCTAGAAATAAATAAATCTATCCAACTGCACTGGAATCTCAGAAAACAGATTCCTCTGCAGTTCTAGGCTGTTAGACTCTGTACTAAATCTGAGAATTTGGAACAGTTATCAGCACAGATTTTCCATCGTTGTGATGCCTGGGGAGTCCGACAAGAGAGCTACAGGGGCCCCACACACTTGCTCTCAATAGATCAGGGTCTGTCGGAAAGACAAGACACCTTCACAGGAGAGTTCCAGAAAGGGAGTGTCTATATAGTAGGGGGACCCGGCAAGCAAGAATGGGGCATGGGGCGTCTGTTACCAGGGAGAGGCAAGGCTGTGAGGGAGGGAGCCCTTATGTTCCTTACTTAAGGAAAACTCTCATATGAAATGGACTTGTTCAACCCTTTTTGATCAGTCTATACAGTCAAGTTGGAAACTATTCTGAAGGGAAAGGGACATAATTGGTGTTTTGTAGTAATTTTGATGGAAGCACCAGCGTGGAAACTTCTTTCTGCTCTAACCTATGGGGAAGGTTACCTACTGAAAGTCATGTACATGTATAAACTTGCCTAGGAATTCCACAAGTTGACTATCTTGTTGGTCATTACACAATCTTAAATTTTGGTTTGCTTCTACTGTCTTCCTATAGTCATGAAGGAGCAACATGGATACATAATACTTACTGGGCAACAGACATACATTAAAATACTGTGTCACCGGGCTCTTGAGGAAGAGCTCTGGCCAGGAGCCCAGGCGCTGCCCCTCCTGTTCCTGGCATGGAGGAGTCCTCTGACCACGCTCTCCTGTTTCCAGCTCTGCCGACGCCACCCACTGGCCAAGAAGGACCAGAAGCCGGAGGACAATAGCATCCCTTGATGCAGCCAATGAAGGTCAGACTCTGACAGGACACCGCAAGGAGCAACTGGAAAATATCCAGGACAACCCCCAGCAAGAGCAGGTGACAGTCGGAGACTCTCCCCTAGAACAGGTTTGGGAAAGGTGTAAGGAGAATAACAAAAACACGGCCAAGAATGACCGAGATGTGAACACGGGAACATGGCCAAGTGACACTTCACCTAACTTGACATTAACGTCGTGCTCTGTGTTCTGCACAGACATGATCATCCCAATATCACAGATGAGAACACTGAGGTGCAGGAAATGTAAGTAAATTGCCAAAATTCATTCAGCTGGCAAGTGGTAGAATTGGGATTTGAAATAAGGTCTCCTGATTTCAAATCATATGCTTTTCCAGTAGGAAGCCCTCACCCCTGCCAATAGGTGAGGAGCTGTTTGATTTCCCACTGGTCCAAGATGTAGCCCTAGTAAGGAAGATTAGATTTTCATCAACTCTATTTGCACCTATATTAGAAACAGCTGAAGGTCCTTGAGACTTGGATATCCAAGAAATTCTTTAAATAACATGAAGAACAGGACTAGTCATTGAGAATTTGTTTTTCCTTCTCCTTTTAATCTATTGAAGACACACATACAGGAAGAAAATCTGCCACCCAGGCATTTTTTTCTCTTTGCCAGAGGCATTTCCGCCACTTGAGAGAAGAGATTGTCATTTATATAATACTAGAGTGGTTAATATTTATGCTCAGTTGTCTGCTACTATCTGGCCCAAGACAATTTGAGCTAATTTTTAGAGTATAACTAGCAATGTGCTTTGTAAAACTCAGATAAAAAAATACATGTCACCAAGTTTGGGGTTTGGCCTGAATAAACTTCTCTTCCATGAACCTCCTTCAATAGTCCAACAATTCCCAAGAGAAAAGATAATTTCCCATATGTTCCTTATCTTAAGGAAAACACTCATATGAAATGGACTTGTTCATCACTTGTGGTAAGTCCATATAATCTTTTTTTTATTTTTTACTGAAATATATTTGACATATAAAATTGTGTAAATTTAACACGTACAATATGTAATTTGACATATTTATATATGTAATGTGATTGCCATTGTAGTGATAATTAGCACCTCTATCACAATACATAATCATCATTTGTGTTTGGTGGCTGGAATAATTAACTTCTAGTCTCTTAGAAAGTTTGATGATTACAATGCAATACTGTTGTCTATATTCACTCTTCTATGCATTAGGTCTCCAAGGCTTAAATACCACCCTTTGAAAATTTATACCCTTAAACATCTATTCTTTTCCTCCCACTGTCCAGCTCCTGGTAACTGCCATTTTACTCTGGGTTTTTTGGGGTTTTTTTTTTTTTTTGAGTTTGACTTTTTTAGATTCCACATATAAGTGATATCATACAGTATTTGTCTTTCTCTGTCTGACTTATCTCACTTAGCATAATGTGCTGAAGGCCAATGTTGCCACAGTGAATAATGTTCCAGTGTGTATGTATATGTATATATGAATAAAATCACAGTGAGATATATGTATCTCACATCTTTTTTATCCATTCATCTACTGACTGGCACTTAGGTTATTTCCATATCTTGGCTATTGTGAATAGTGCTGCTATGAACATTCAGGTGCATATATCTCCTCAATACCCTGTTTTCATTTCCTTTGGGTATATACCCAGAAGTGGAATTGATGGATCATATGATACATCTATTTTTTTATTTTTTGAGGATCCTCCATACAGTCCATATAATATTAATTAGGAAACTATCCTGAAGGAAAATGAATATAATTGGTATTTTGTAGTAATTGTGATGGAAGTATCACTGTGGAAAGTTCTTTCTACTCTAACTTATGAAGAGGGCTGCAGACTGAAATTCCAGTGCATATATGTCATTTGCCTAGGAATTACACACATTAAATATGTTATTTGTCATTACTCAGTCTCAAATTTTAGTTTGCTTTATGTCTTTCTGTAGAAATGAAGGAGCAACATGGATACATAATACTTAATAGGTAGAGACATATATTAAACTATTAACTATGCAATGGTCATCATCTAAGCACTGCTGGAAGGAGTGGACAAAAAGGTGCAAAAGGGATAAAATGAAACACACGTATGAACACACACACACACACACACACACACACACACACACACAGATCATCTTTGGACCAAAAGTTGTCACCATCTGATGGGATGGGTGGAACTCTCCTACAAGTTAATAGATAAGACAAATATGCAAAGAAATCACCAGTTTGCAGAACAACACATGCATTGTTGTCTTCTTTTAAGACAAGCTGCAATTATTTATTTATTTATTTTTGTTCTTCAGCAAACATCTAAGAGGGAAGGAGAAACCAAAGAATAAGTAGTCAGTCAAATAATAAGGTTTGAACTTAGTCTGATAACAGCCAGGCTATGTATGGAGGTCAGATTCTTCTTGCTTGATGCAAATGGTAGCCGGGATACTTGCAAAGTACAGTGAAACTGGTGATGCAAGACTCCTAGTGTCTCTGAAGATTCAGTTGCCACCCATGACTGGGGAGCATCATAAGTTCAAAGGAGCCTTGTCGGCCCCACGTTCCACTTATTCTGATTTTCAATTTTGTGGTCTCTGCTTTTATGGATGAGTTAAAAGGCAGATAACCATTCAGTAATAATGAAGTACAACATGGCTGGGGCTGAGATCATATATTTCCATCAGAGTTTATCTTTGTCCAAATTTCTTTCTTTTTTCTTTTTTAACATTGTTATGGGAGTATAATTGCTTTACAGTGGTGTGTTAGTTTCTGCTGTATAACAAAGTGAATCAGCTATACATATACATACATCCCCATACCCCTCCCCTTGTCCTCAAGTCCATTCTCTACATCTGTGTCTTTATGCCTGTCCTGTCCCTAGATTCTTCAGAACCATTTTTTTTTTTTTAGTTTCCTTATGTGTTAGCATATAGTATATGTTTTTCTCTTTCTGAGTTACTTCATTCTGTATGACAGCCTCTAGGTCCATCCACCTCACTACAAATAACTCAATTTCATTTCTTTTTATGGCTCAGTAATATTCCATTGTATATATGTGCCAATCTTCTTTATCCATTCATCTGTTGATGGACACTTAGGGGTTGCTTCCATGTCCTGGCTATTGTAAATAGAGCTGCAGTGAACACTGTGATACATGACTCTTTCTGAATTATGGTTTTCTCAGGGTATATGCCCAGTAGTGGGATTGCTGGGTGACATGGTAGTTCTATTTTTAGAACATAGTGGCTGTATCAAATTACATTCCCACCAACAGTGCAAGAGGGTTCCCTTTTCTCCTCACCCTCTCCAGCATTTATTGTTTGTAGATTTTTTGATGATGCCCATTCTGACCAGTGTGAGGTGATACCTCATTGTAGTTTTGATTTTCATTTCTCTAATAATTAGTGATGTTGAGCATCTTTTCATGTGTTTGTTGGCAATTTGTATATCTTCTTTGGAGAAATGTCTATTTAGGTCTTCTGCCCATTTTTGGATTGCGTTGTTTGTTTTTTTGATATTGAGCTGCATGAGCTGCTTGTAAATTTTGGAGATTAATCGTCAGTTGCTTCATATGCAAATATTTTCTCCCATTCTGAGGGTTGTCTCTACATCTTGTTAATGGTTCCCTTTGCTGTGCAAAAGCTTTTAAGTTTTATTAGGTCCCATTTGTTTATTTTTGTTTTTATTTCCATTTGTCTAGGAGGTGGGTCAAAAAGGATCTTGCCGTGATTTATGTCATAGACTGTTCTATGTTTTCTTCTAAGAGTTTTAGAGTATCTGGCCTTACATTTAGGTCTTTAATCCATTTTGAGTTTATTTTTGTGTATGGTGTTAGGAAGTGTTCTAATTTCATTCTTTTAAATGTAGCTGTCCAGTTTTCCCAGCACCACTTATTGAAGAGGCTGTCTTTTCTCCACTGTATATTCTTGCCTCCTTTATCAAAGATAAGGTGACCATATGTGCATGGGTATATCTCTGGGCTTTCTATCCTGTTTCATTTATCTATATTTCTGTTTTTGTGCCAGTACCACACCGTCTTGATTACTGTTGCTTTGTAGTATAGTCTGAAGTCAGGGAGCCTTATTCCTCCAGCTCCATTTTTCTTTCTCAAGATTGCTTTGGCTATTCGGGATCTTTTGTGTTTCCATAGAAATTGTAAAATTTTTCCTCTACTTCTGTGAAAAATACCATTGGTAATTTGATGGGGATTGTGCTGAATCTGTAGATTGCTTTGGGTAGTATAGTAATTTTCACAATATTGATTCTTCCAATCCAAGAACATGGTATATCTCTCCAACTGTTTGTATCATCTTTAATTTTTTCACCAGCATCTTACAGTTTTCTGCATACAGGTCTTTTGTCTCCTTAGGTAGGTTAATTCCTAGGTATTTTAGGCTTTTTGTTGCCATGGTAAATGGGAGTGTTTCCTTAATTTCTCTTTCAGATTTTTCATCAAAACTATGTTGAATAATAGTGGTGAGAGTGGGCAACCTTGTCTTGCTCCTGATCTTAGTGGAAATGGTTTCAGTCTTTCACCATTGACAGCAATGTTGGCTGTGGGTTTGTCATATATGGCCTTTATAATGTTGAGGTAGGTTCCCTCTACGCCCACTTTCTGGAGAGTTTTTATCATAAATGGGTGTTGAATTTTGTGAAAAGCTTTTTCTGCATCTATTGAGGTGATCATATGGTTTTTCTCCTTCAATTTGTTAATATCATATATCACATCAATTGATTTGTGTGTACTGAAGAATCCTTGCATTCCTGGGATAAACCCCACTTGATCATGGTGTATGATCCTTTTAATGTGTTGTTGGATTCTGTTTGCTAGTATTTTGCTGGAGGATTTTTGCATCTATTCTCATCAGTTATATTGGCCTGTAGTTTTCTTTTTTTGTGACATCTTTGTCTGGTTTTGCTATCAGGGTGATGGTGGTCTCGTAGAATGAGTTTGGGAGTGTTCCTCCCTCTGCTATATTTCGGAAGAGTTTGAGAAGTTTAGGTGTTAGCTCTTCTCTAAATGTTTGATAGAATTTGCCTGTGAAGCCATCTGGTCCTGGGCTTTTGTTTGTTGGAAGATTTTTAATCACAGTTTCAATTTCAGTGCTTGTGATTGGTCTGTTTATATTTTCTATTTTTTCCTGGTTCAGTCTCAGAAGGTTTTACTTTTCTAAGAATGTGTCCATTTCTTCCATTTCTATTTCTTCCTCGTTCGGTCTCAGAAGCTTGTGCTTTTCTAAGAATTTGTCCATTTCTTCCAGGTTGTCCATTTTATTGGCATAGAGTTGCTTGAAGTAATCTCTCATGATCCTTTGTATTCCTGCAGTGTTAGCTGTTACTTCTCCTTTTTCATTTCTAATTCTACTGATTTGAGTTTTCTCCGTTTTTCTCTTGATGAGTCTGGCTAATGGTTTATCAATTTTGTTTATCTTCTCAAAGAACCAGCGTTTAGTTTTATTGATCTTTGCAATCATTTCCTTCATTTATTTTTCATTTATTTCTGACCTGATCTTTATGATTTCTTTCCTTCTGCTAACTTCGGGGGATTTTGTTCCTCTTTCTCTAATTGCTTTAGGTGTAAGGTTAGGTTGTTTATTTGAGGTGTTTCTTGTTTCTTGAGGTAGGATTGTATTGCTATAAACTTCCCTCTTAGAACTACTTTTGTTGCATCCCGTAGGCTTTGGGTTGTCATGTTTTCACTGTCATTTGTTTCTAGGTATTTTTTGATTTCCTCTTTGATTTCTTCAGTGAACTCTTGGTTATTTAGTCATGTCTTGTTTAGCCCCCATGTGTTTGTATTCTTTACAGACTTTTTCCTGTAATTGATATCTAGTCTCATAGCACTCTGGTTAGAAAAGATACTTGATATGGTTTCAGTTTTCTTAAATTTACCAAGGCTTAATTTTTGACCCAAGATATGATCTATCCTGGAGAACATTCCATGAGCACTTGAGAAGAAAGTGTGTCCCAGGGTCTGAAGTGGTCTCTTATACACAGCATATGTACAGGTCTTGTTTTTTTTATCCATTCAGCCAGTCTATGTCTTTTGGTTGGACCATTAATCCATTACATTTAAGGTAGTTATTGATATGTATGTTCCTCTTATCATTTCCTTAATTGTTTTGGGTTTGTTATTGTAGGTCTTTTCCTTCTCTTGTGTGTCCTGCCTAGAGAAGTTCTTTAGCATTTGTTGTAAAGCTGGTTTGGTGGTGCTGAATTCTCTTAGCTTTTGCTTGTGTGTAAAGGTTTCAATTTCTGCATTGAATCTGAATTAGATCCTTGCTGGGTAGAGTAATCTTGGTTGTAGGTTTCTCCCTTTCGTCACTTTAAATATGTCCTGCAACTCCCTTCTGGCTTGATCTTTCTGCTGAAAGATCAGCTGTTAACCTTATGGGGATTCCCTTGTATGTTATTTGTTGCTTTCCCTTGCTGCTTTTAATATTTTTTCTTTGTTTTTGATTTTTGATAGTTTGATTAATATGTGTCTTGGCGTGTTTCTCCTTGGGTTTATCCTGTATGGCACTCTCTGTGCTTCCTGGAGTTGCTTATTTCCTTTCCCATGTTAGGGAAGTTTTCAACTGTAATCTCTTCAGATATTTTCTCAGTCCCTTTCTTGGGACTCCCTGCACTTCCTGGACTTGATTGACTATTTCCTTTCCCATATTAGGGAATTTTTCAACTATAATCTCTTCAAATATTTTCTCAGTCCCTTTTTCTTCTTTTCTTCCACTGACACCGCTATAATTAGAATGTTGGTGTGTTTAATGTTGTCCCAGAAGTCTCTGAGACTGTCCTCAATTCTTTTCATTCTTTTTTCTTTATTCTGCTCTGTGGTAGTTATTTCCACTATTTTATCTTCCAGGTCACTTATCCGTACTTCTACCTCATTTATTCTGCTATTGATTCCTTCTAGAGAATTTTTAAATTTCATTTATTGTGTTGTTCATCACTGTTTACTCTTTAGTTCTTCTAGGTCCTTGTTAAACGTTTCCTGTATTTTCTCCATTCTATTCCCAAGATTTCAGATCATCTTTACTATCATTACTCTGAATTCTTTTTCAGGTAGACTGCCTATTTCCTCTTCACTTGTTTGGTCTGGTGGGTTTTTACCTGCTCCCTCATCTGCTGTGTGTTTCTCTGTCTTCTCATTTTGCTTAACTTACTGTGTTTGGGGTCTCCTTTTTGCAGGCTGCAGGTTCGTAGTTCCCATCATTTTTGGTGTCTGCTCCCAGTGGGTAAGGTTGGTTCAGTGGGTTGTGTAGGCTTCCTGGTGGAGGGGACTGGTGCCTGTGTTCGGTGAATGAGGCTGGATCTTGTCTTTCTGGTGGGCAGGACTGCATCCGGTGATGTGTTTTGGGGTGTCTATGACCTTATTATGATTTTAGGCAGCCTCTCTGCTAATGGGTGGGGTTGTGTTCCTGTCTTGCTAGTTGTTTGGCATAGGGTGTCCAGAACTGTAGCTTGCGGTTTGTTGAGTGGAGTTGGGTCTTAGTGTTGAGATGGAGATCTCTGGGAGAGCTTTTGCCTTTTGATATTATGTGGAGCTGGGAGGTCTCTGGTTGACCAATGTCCTGAACTCGGCTCTCCCACTCAGAGGCTCAGGCCTGACACCCAGCCAGAGCACCAAGACCCTGTCAGCCACATGGCCAGGTACATGGGGAGTTTCTTGCCTTTTGGAAGTCTGAGGTCTTCTGCCAGTGTTCAGTAGGTGTTCTGTAGGAGTTGTTCCACATGAAGATGTATTTCTGATGTATTTGTGGGGAGGAAGGTGATCTCCATGTCTTACTCCTCTGCCATCTTGAAGGTCCCTCAACACAGGTATTGTTATGCCATTTTTGTAACTCACACACAAGATAATATTGTCTATTTTACATAGAGACATATACATGCATATATCAATAGAAATGGCCTAATAATACATTCCCCACACTGAGAATAGTGTTTCCATCTAAGGAATGTGAGAAGGAGGAATTGAGGTAATGGTTAAAGAGCATTTACCTTCGTCTATAAGACTTCAACTTTTATAAGATGTATTTTTGCAAATTTCATGTATTTTTCAAAACCTTTACAATAATGCAAGTACTCTAATAGTGATGTGTAAAAAGTTGTATTAGTACAGATGAAGGAAATGTTAAATGTGTTTGTGTAATCATGGAAGCCATCTCAGAGGAGATGCCATTTGAATTTTGTCTAAGGATAAACAGGAATTCTCTGATTACAAATGCGAGGGTGGGGGCATATCAAGAGAAAAGTAACAGAGCGTGCAAGGACAAAGATATGGGACAAAATATGATGAGCTCACATTTTGGTGTGATTAACAGGTAGAAACTGTGTGCAGATGGGGGGAATGGTGGAAGAAAAATGTGGTTGTATTTGTAAGAGGCTTGCCTGCAAGACTAAAGAGCTTAGATTCAGGATTACCAACTTTTAACCCATGACCCTTAGATAAACAGAAATACCTCCTGCCCTCCTTTAATGTTAATTGAAATGTCAAAAATAAATTAAATATTGCAACTAAAAATGAAACAAAGAAATAGCAGCTTTAGAATCACAAACACACATATAATTTAATCATACAATCTGCTTCCTGGCTACAAGTTTTCTATTCTATGAATCATGAAAGAAAGACAGAAAACATATCTTACATTCAGTACTGACCTGTTTATACTGCTTTATTTCCATAGCCCACAATACAAATAAAGCAGCTTCCTGATTACATACAGAAAAAAAAAAATGAGATAATACCCAAAGCCAGCAAGAGAACACCAGTTTATCTCATAATCAAATCCTAAAAGAGATTTTCTAGAAGTTAACCATGCCAAATTAATCAAACATTAATGTTTAAAAGTTAAATTTTTGGGACATTTGACAAAAATGACCATCTCTGGCCAGGGTTTTGCACAGGCTTCCTTCTCAGCCCCGCATGGGCAGCTGTGGACTTGTTCTCTGGATTTGTTCTCCCCCAGATGAGGTGTGCTTCTCTTCCTTTCAATCACTGTCAAAACCAGTGCCCTTGGAGACCTTCATTAAAGGAGAAGGCACTGGCACCACAATGTTTTTATCTGTGGCTGGAACTTATCTCCAGATGCTGTAGGTTTTTCCCCGCAGTTTCAGGTTCAACATATTCCAAGTTCAATTGTATTTGCCGAATATGCTAAGCTCTTTTGAAAATTATCATTTTGAGAAGTTGAAAGCACTTGGTATCTTTCCCTCATGTTCCAAAACCAGAGCAACTTCAGGTCGTAAATCTGGGCAAGCATATTTCCCTTTGACAAGATTATGGCATGTTTTCTATGGGCTAATTTCAATAATTTATAAGCAGCCTATGCCAGGTCTCCTGAGCCAACCTTTATGGTTCACCAAATTAAATATTTTTTTTTCCTTTAACACTGGATGTTAACAAAAGAAGCCAGTACATTGGATGGATGGACAAAAAGGAAAGATTTTGGAACGGTGTCTATCACCTGATTCCCCCATTGTCCAATCCATAGACGGGCTCACGAGGAGTCTGTGCTTCTGGAGATTCTTTGTTGATGACTCCTGGAACAGGGCTCAACTGTGCATACACCATCTTATCAACCAAGCCTGGGGGCTGGGCGTTGTGTCTCACTGAGGAGAAAATTATTGCATGAACCACAGTAGAATGTGGCAAAGTGACAGTTTTTTTTTTAATAGTGCCTGTTTTTGCCTATCTAAGAAAAATAAAATCAGATTCTCACCAAGCCATTAAAGTAGCCAGAAAGAAGTTATCAATTGTATTGATGATTTTCTTCTAAAACCCTGGCAGAGTACAGAGGTTCTAAGTGTCTTTGGATGAACTTTTCTCTTACCTATAAAGAAGGGCTAAATAACTCGGAATATTCTTCTTACAAAGTTATCTTTTGATTGTTAATACACTGGGGCAAAATACATTCATCACGTCAACTCTAAAAAATGAGTCAACCCTTGGTTTTATTTTTTCCCTTCTTGGAATAGTAAAAGCATCTTCAGAAAAAATACCTGTACACAGGGAGAAAATAGTTTCACCTTTTAAAATTTCAAGTCTAATAGGAAGATATTCATACTCTGAATGTTTAAAATCCTGATAGATTTTCAAATGATGTCGTTATGGAAAATAAGCAAATTGTGTTTATCACTTAGAACCTTCACAACTGCATCTTGAACAATATACTATTCAATATAAGTTTGTAATTAACCACATTGATGGCAAGAATGAACGCTTCCTTTGGATCACCAGACAGGGTTTTCAAAGCTAATATTCTATGGTGAACAATCTAACGCGTTCCAGAATAAAAACCTTGGTCTTTCCTTTGACTTTCTACTGAAAATCCCTATTACAAAGCCAGTATAGCTGGCATTTCATCAGTTAATGCTCCAATCATTTTTTTTCCTAAATTAATTCATTACATCAAAGAATTGTATTCAGCTGTAAAGCTATCATATCATCAGCTTTATTGTGATCTTCAGTGCTTGAGACAAATTGGGATTTTTGTCAGTCTTTTTTTTAGCCTCATATGCATAAACCAGAAGTTTGGGGAAATTGCTTTGCTGTAAAATTCATCACAATGAATAACATAAAAGGAATGACATCATTCTTGAGATAGCTAATAGTTTGATATGCTAAATTATTAATTTGGTGCTTGAATATGGTGATAGTTAATTTTACATGTCAACTTCACTGGGTTTCGGTGCCCAGATATTTGTGAAACACTATCTAAGGGGTTTCTGTGGAGGCATTGTTTAGATGACATTAACATTTAAATCAGCAGACTTTGGGAAGCAGCCGCATAGCACAGGGAGATCAGCTTGGTGCTTTGTGACTGCCTAGAGGGGTGGGATGGGTGGGTGGGAGGGAGATGCAAGAGGGAGGGGATATGGGGATATATGTATACATATAGCTGATTTACTTTGTTATACTGCAGACAGTAACACAACTTTTTAAAGCAATTATACTCCAATAAAAATGTTAAAAAAAATCATCCAAAGTTATACTTTATTGAACTTATCAAGATGTTGGTGGTTCTTTGAAATGTATTTGATATTTGAACTGCATGAATTATTTCAAGTACGGAAAATATCTTTGGTATCATTTCATAATCTTTTGTGTTCCCAGAAATCTCACAAAAAATAAAATCTTAAGAGCATGAAAAAAGTCAACATAAATAATTTTTATTAGCTCAGGAATTTTAAAAAAATACATTACAGTTATCTTTTATTCCAAATCTCTATTGTCAGGAATTCAAATAAAAGTGCTTCTGTGAAGGGTTATACTTATTAGAATTACTAAAGTAAGCACTGGGTACATATGCATGGTGATAACCTACTTCTTCCAAGAATAAATTAACTTTCCATAAGGACAGTCACCTTCTGGAAAGGTATATAGATTTTTTCATATTTGTGCATGATTATATTGATTTTGTTGGTAGCTGCTCCATTACTTGGCCCTTGCCTATTCATTTTTTGAGGTATTAGAAATTGAGGAAAAGCTGGCAGTTTATTTGCTGGATTTATTCCCATTATTAGAGAATATTTTTAGGTGTGTGCTGATATGTACAGCAAAACTTGCTGTTTGCTTTTAACATTTTTTTCTGAGGTAATAAACATTATTATAATTTAGAAACAGAATAGATTTCAGTGTTTCAATGTTGAGATAGCAGAATTGGATGACCTGAATTAAACAGATAAAAGTATCTTCCTGAGAGCCTCTATCTATGAGGCACTACAGATGCTGGAGCAAAGTAACAAAGGAATGTCTACAGATAAATGGAGAGATTTCTCCACTTTCAGAAGGTGCACTGATAGGTGTACTCCATCTTTTGATGGAACAATACAGATACAGCAGAAACTAACACACCATTGTAAAGCAATTATACTCCAATAAAGACGTTAAAAAAAAAACAAATCAGCAGACTTTGAGTAAAGCAGACTGCTGCCATAATGTGGGTGGGCCTCATCCAATCAGTTGAAGGTCTTAATAGACAAAGACTGACTAAGGAAAACTAAGAGGAAGGAATTCTGCCAGCAGAAGACAGCCTTGTGACTCAAACTGCAGCATCAACACTTCCTTGGGTCTCTAGCCTGCTGGCCTTCCCTGCAGATACAGGACTTGTCAGCTTCCACAACCCCATGAGCTAATTCCTTTAAATATTTTAATTTTTTATATTAAAAAAAAATTTGCATATACACCTACACACAGACACACACACACATACATTCTACTGGTTCTGTTTCTGGAGAACCCTGACTAATATAACTGTGCATCTGCGCAAGTTCACACTCTGGAATTTTTTTCTCAGTTTCCATTCCAAGTAAAATTTGGAAGCCCTTATAATGAACTTTTTCATCAGGTTTCCTCAAAGATATGATATTGAGGAAAAAAAATTATTTGTAATTAGAAGTATAAGTTCTCAGACTCTACCTTTTTTGTATAGTTTGCTTGAGTATGACTTGAATATTTTTCAAGTATCAAGAGGGACACATGATATTAGTGCTTAGAATTTTTAGACATGAAATATTCTACCCCAAAATGCAATCCTGTTCTTCTTGATATAAGCCTTGTAAATTTTTCAATTTTATATTTCTGTCATCAGCTACCTAAAAGACAAGAAAAAAGTAGTGACTGCTCACTCTTGCAGAGAAAGAAACAGAGCTAGTTCTTAAGAGTAATTGGTGAAAGTCTTCCAAGTACATACTCTTTCCTGAGTCATGAAAAAAGAACTTTCTGCATATTTTCAGTATACACCTGTATCCACAGTCTAACACTAGTCAGCAATTGGTGATCTCCACAATTAAACAAAAATTATTAGACATTGATGTTCTTTTGATACTTAGCTGGTAAAGCCAACATGAAATCTAACTCCTGAGGAAGACAGAGTAGGATACAGGGTTCAAAGATGCTTTCTGTGTACCAAATTAGAGTACAAAAATTAAATTTTAACAGGAATAATCAAAAACTTGATTAATAGTGGCTATGTGCATAAGGATATATGATTTGCTAAAAAAGAAGTCATTTTTTGATAGGAGTCACAGAGTTGATTCAATGGTTCAAGGAGGCTATCAAGTCCAGGCTTCTTCAGCTGGGTTTCAAGGTCTTGGCTTTGTCCTCAGGATTCAATCTTCATTGTCACAAGATGACTGCCATAGCTCCAGGCATCATTTCCAACACAAGAAGTAAAGGGACAGCCAAAAAAATAAATAAATAAAGGATTTTCTCACTATAGTTCTCTTTTATCAAGAAGAAAGGTTTTCCCAGAGAAGTCCATCAGACCTCCTTTCATACACCACTTCCCAGAACTGGGTCACATGGTCCCCTAGAACATTCACCTTCTACAGGACTCAGAATTGCTATGATACTGAGACCAACCATGATTTGTCCACCAAAGCTAAACACTTTGCCATCTTAACAAAACTGGAGTTTTGTTAGCAAGAAAAAATAGAAGCATAAACACTGGGTGGACAGCTCACAAGCCAACAGCATCTGTCTACCTACATCAGTAGACATTTACTGTATCACATATGCATGTGAACATTATCCATAACTAACAAACATGCCACACTCTTTGTGACAGCACTGTTTACATCAAGTGCTTTCTCATTCTATAGGCAGCTTATTTCTATTTGCCATGAAAATTCTGCCAAGGGTTACTTCTTCTGTTTTTATTTAGTATTTATTATTTTTTTAATTTGCATTGTGAAATCATGTAAGGTTTTACATGTGTCAAATATAAATTTATCCAATTCAGTGAAATTTCTCAAACCACCCCACACCTTTATTCAGACACACTCTCTCCACGCCAGGTAAAGAATCATTCGTTTAGAATGTACCCTAATAGGATGCCACCTGAGGATTTAAAGTGGGAAACGGCAAAAGGTTAATGACAGATGTATGGGGGAACTGGTGGCCAAAAGCCAGTTAGAAAGGGAATAAAACACTCCAGCAAGGGAGGGATGTGACAGAGCTGTCACTGTCCACATGACCCTTTGTTCCTAAAAGCACTTAAAGCAAGAGACCAAATGCTACCGGGTAAGGAGGCTAAAAATGATTTCCAAGTCAGTGATAATCACCCATATTCTGCTGATTCAAGATTCTTAAAACTGAAAGAATGCACTAATAATGTAGAGTTGCGGATGTCTACTTCAGCTAATTTACTTTCTGGATATTAAATGATACTGATGGCATCGCCACGCAGAACACATACCACAGAAGTTACTGAGAATGAAGCTTTATGACAACCTCACAGTAATACGCCTGTTACAGCAGGCCATGTCCTACTTCCAGTCAACACGCTGTAAAGACAAACTCCGAATCACTTTGCAAAACAAGGTTTTCACGAACAATTTGCAAGAGCCTCAGAGAATTTCTCCTAACTACAGAAAAAACAATGCTTCCATTTTAAACATAATCACTGAGCTATACCCAGTTTGTTCTCTGAATTGCCATCTTCTTAGAAGTTGGTATAACTAACCTAGCTCAGAAACATGGCGTCTGTAACCTACAGGAAAATGTTGGACCCCATCCATTCCCGTTTCCCCCTCCCACACTCCGCCCTCTTAACCACAGTACGGGTACTCTTTCCTGAGACGTCTGAATTATGTGCTGCCCATATTTCTAAATGTTTGTGCCTGCAGCCTCTCAAAGACAGCAATGCAAAAAGTATAGGAGATTAAGCCTTGTAATTGGATTCTTTCATCAATCAGTGTGATTGAGGACAGAGACACCCAGTCCCGGTGCTTGGGGTTTCAGTGGAAAAACTGCAGCATGTCTCGAATTATTTGAAAAATAAAAGATCCCAGTAATAATCAGAGAAGAGTGAATCCCAGTCCAGAAGGCACCTGTACAAACGCATCCCAGACAGGATTCGGGTCTGTCGTGTGCTCACCAGCACTTAGCTTAGCTTCAGACTTGAGAGAGGGGTGCTCCCCTTACACAGAGGTACTGAGCAAAGGCTTCGGGGAGCCGTGAGGCCAGATGTCTCACAAATGTCTGCCCCCAGCCCAGACCTGTCCTCTGAGGTCAGGCTTGAATATCACTCTGTTCACAGGACACGGTATTTCCCAAACTGGACGTTAGATCCTCCCAACCTCCCCTTCTCCCAGTGTTTCCCATCTCCACGGATGCCAGCAGCGCCCCAAACTAGCTCATCTAGACCTGTAGGAATCACCTACCGCCCCAGGTTACACATGCCAGCTGTCATCAATCTTGTCCTTCCGGCCTCCTAAGCATCTCTCAAACATGCCCGTTTTTCCCCATTCCCATTACCACCACCGTAGTCTGAGCCAAGGTCATCGTCCTCCTGTAACATGCACTAGCTTCTCCACTGATCCACCAACATCCACACTGCAACCCTTCTTCCCACATCTGACTCCCCCGCCCACTACAGCCGAAGTGGTCTTTTCAAAACGAAACCTGATTTTACTACCCCATCCCCGTCCCACCTCCACCCTCCCTAAAGCCCTACGTGGATGCTTTGCTCTTAGAATCAAGACACACTGCTTCCTGTGCTCTCCACCACCTTTCCCGATGCTGTTCTCCAGCTGGTTTATACCAGGCACCACCCCGCTTTCTTTCTCCACCACATTTGCCATTTATTTTTAACCTACCCTGCTCCCCCATTCTCCAAGCTTTGGCACACTCTGTGTCTCCCCCTGGAACACGTTACCTCCCTCTTCACCCAGATAACTCTTTCCCTGAGCTCAGGTTATTGAGAAAGCCAGTCATGAGGCCACGACTACAGGCTGATGCTTGAAGTAGGTGATGCTGTCCCAGGGAAGGAGGGAGAGAGCGAGGGAAGGCAGGGTGAGAAGCAGAGCCAAGTGTCCTATGACCACCCCAGCCAGAGCTCCATGAGGTGGGAACTTTGGTGGGTGCACCCACTGGCCACAGGGACATCTCGGACAGGCCGCTCAGGCCCTAGTGCCTTAGAACAGCCCATGGGAGGGAGGAGAGGCAATGGGTCCGCCCATCTCTCTCCAAGATCTTTTTTTTCTCATTGGTCAAAAAGTTTTCCCACCAGGAGTGGGAAAACTGCTGGTTCCATATAGTAACTTCCAACTTAATTATTTGGGAAGCCAGACCCCAACCCATTTTGTACCACTGTATCCAAGTCCTGAAGTGACTGGAAAAAATGGACTCTGGGTAAGACTTAGGAGGCCACCAAGGAGGAGAGTCTGGCCTTTTAGCCACTCGCTCCAGGCAGCAGGGGGTCAGCCTAGATGGACAACATAGCGGGACATTACGTCCACGGTGACACATTCCTAGGATGTGGCTGTACAGCTTGCAACCACAATAGTGCTATTTAAAACAATTTTAATGGCACTATTCACAATAGCCAAGACATGGAAGCCACCTAAGTGTCCACCAACAGGTGAATGGATAAAGAAGATGTGCTGTGTATATATATACATATATATACACAATGGAATACTACTCAGCTATAAAAAAGAATGAAATAATGCCATCTGCAGGAACATGGATGGACCTAGAGATTATCACTCTGACCGAAGAAAGTCAGACAGAGAAAGACAAATATTATATCACTTACATTTGGAATCTAAAAAATAGTACAAATGAACTTATTTACAAAACAGAAGCAGACTCACAGACAGAAAACAAACTTATGGTTACCAAAGGGGAAGGGGTATGGGGAGGGATAAATTGGGACTACAGGATTAACAGATACACACTACCATATATAAAATAGATAAACAACAAGGATTTACCGTATAACACAGGGAGCGATATTCAATATCTTGTAAAAACCTATAATGGAAAAGAATAAAAAAAAAAGAATATATATACAGACACAACCAAGTCACTTTTTTGTACACCTGAAACTAACACAATATTGTAAATCAACTAGACTTCAATTTAAAAAAATTTTTTAAACAATTTAATCATGTAGAAAATTTGTGTATAGTACAATATTAAGGGAAAACTGAATTTTAAAAAACTGTGTATAAATTCTATTCCTATACACTTTTTGGCTCTTTTGAAATTTTTCTTTTAAAGCATTTAATATCTTTATCAGTTTGTAAAATGGAAGAAAAGAGTATGTCAAGAAGAGGATTCAACAGGTTTCACAGTAATCACTTAGGAAAGTGCAAGATACAAAGGGACCAGGTACACTCCCAGGGCAGCCAGACCCCAAGGTGGGAAGAGGAAGGGCCCAGCCCTGGAGGGAAGCTAGGAAGTTAAGGCCATTTTCTGAAGAATCTTGTACACCCAGGCCTTGGTTTCCCTATCTGTAAATTTCAGGTAAGATCTTCAATTGGTTTTAATGAAGAGAAAGTGAGGAAATGCATTTGTCAGCTGACTTAGATACTTTTGACAGTGCAGTAAATAACAGATGTGAAACTTTTCACATCTGTACTGAAAAAAAGTATTACAAAATAAAGTTATATAAACCCTCAAGCTATCATGATAACTGAATAGCAGAGAATAGTTCAAAATACTTTGAAAAAAGATTGTTGTGGAACATCCGCATCTCAACAGAGATTTTCTTTTAGAGTTGTGACTGTTTTGTACTTTCCAAATTTTCTACCATTGGCATAAATGTCTTGTCTTTCAAGATATACATATTCTTCTAATATTTTAAATGAAATGATATATCAGTTTAAGACACATTTTTAAAAGATCGTGTGCAATGCTGATAGTATGCGGTGACTCTGTCATTCCCATAAGAATGGCAAATATATTCAATCTTCCTGGAAAACAAATGGCACATCACATTTAAATGATCGCACTCATTGGTGCAGTAATATTACACTTCCAAATCTCTCCCAAGGAAAACGTTTCAAATGTGGATGACACTTCATGCACAAAGAAATGTTAGAGAAAAAATGTTGATGCTATTTCATATACGATCATGAAAAATTAGAAAATGTCCCAAAACAGTGAATGATTAAGGAAATTGAAAAGTATCCAGACCAGAGGGCAGAGAGCAGAAGCAAGAAGAACTACAATCCTGCAAACTGTGGAAGAAAAACCACATTCAAAGAAAGAAAGACAAGATGAAAAGGCAGAGCGCTATGTACCAGATGAAGGAACAAGATAAAACCCCAGAAAAACAACTAAATGAAGTGGAGATAGGCAACCTTCCAGAAAAAGAATTCAGAATAATGATAGTGAAGATGATCCAGGATCTTAGAAAAAGAATGGAGACAAAGATCAAGACAATGCAAGAAATCTGTAACAAAGACCGGCAAAGATCGAGAAGATTCAAGAAATGTTTAACAAAGACCTAGAAGAATTAAAGAACAAACAAATACAATAACTGAAATGAAAACTACACTAGAAGGAATCAATAGCAGAATAACTGAGGCAGAAGAACAGATAAGTGACCTGGAAGACAGAACGTTGGAATACACTGCTGTGGAAAAGAATAAAGAAAAAAGAATGAAAAGAAATTAAGAGGGCCTAAGAGACCTCTGGGACAACAATAAACATAAAAACACTCGCATTATAGGGGTCCCAGAAGGAGAAGAGAGAGAGAAAGGGCACGAGAAAATATTTGAAGAGATTATAGTCGAAAACTTCCCTAACATGGAAAAGGAAATAGCCACCCAAGTCCAGGAAGTGCAGAGAGTCCCATACAGGATAAACCCAAGGAGAAACACGCCAAGACACATAGTAATCAAAGTGGTAAAAACTAAAGACAAAGAAAAATTATTGAAAGCAACAAGGGAAAAAGGACATATAAAACACAAGGGAACTCCCATAAGATTAACAGCTGATTTCTCAGCAGAAACTCTACAAGCCAGAAGGGAGTGGCATGATATACTTAAAGTGATGAAAGGGAAAAACCTACAACCAAGATTACTCTACCCGGCAAGGATCTCATTCAGATTTGATGGAGAAATTAAAACCTTTACAGACAAGCAAAAGCTGAGAGAGTTCAGCACCACCAAACCAGCTTTACAACAAATGCTAAAGGAACTTCTCTAGGCAAGAAACACAAGAGAAGGAAAAGACCTACAAGAACAACCCGAAACAATTCAGTAAATGGTAATAGGACCATACATATCGATAATTACCTTAAATGTAAATGGATTAAATGCTCCCACCAAAAGACACAGACTGGCTGAATGGATACAAAAACAAGACCCATATATATGCTGTCTACAAGAGACCCACTTCAGACCTAGGGACACATACAGACTGAAAGTGAGGGGATGGAAAAAGATATTCCATGCAAATGGAAATCAAAAGAAAGCTGGAGTAGCAATACTCATATCAGATAAAATAGAATTTAAAATAAAGAATGTTACAAGAGACATGGAAGGACACTAAATAATGATCAAGGGATCAATCCATGAAAAAGATGTAACAATTATAAATATATATGCACCCAACATAGGAGCACACTGAAATAATATCAAACATCTTTTCTGACCACAATGCTATGAGATTAGAGATCAATTACAGGGAAAAAAACATAAAGAACAGAAATACATGGTGGTTAAACAATACGTAACTAAATAACCAGGAGATCACTGAAGAAATCAGAGGAAATCAAAAAATACCTAGAGACAAATGACAATGAAAACACGACAACCCAAAACCTATGGGATGCAGCAAAAGCAGTTCTAAGAAGGAAGTTTATAGGAATACAAGCCTACCTCAAAAAACAAGAAAAATCTCAAATAAACAATCTAACTTACACCTAAAGGAACTAGAGAAAGAAGAACAAGCAAAACCTAAAGTTAGCAGAAGGAAAGAAATCATAAAGATCAGAGCAGAAATAAATGAAATAGAAACAAAGAAAACAATAGCAAAGATCAATAAAACTAAAAGCTGGTTCTTTGAGAAGATAAACAAAATTG
>NC_041232.1:81437517-81438387 GCF_002837175.3 Physeter macrocephalus | reverse complement strand
GGGACAGGCCGCAGCAGAGGGAGGCCCGCATACCACAAAAAAAAAAAAAAAAAAAAAAAAAAATCTTTCAACAAACAAAAGCCCAGAACCAGAAGGTTTCACAGGTGAATTCTATCAAACATTTAGAGAGGAGCTAACACCCATCCTTTTCAAACTCTTCTAAAAAATTGCAGAGGAAGGAACACTCCCAAAATCATTCTACGAGGCCACCATCACCCTGATACCAAAACCAAACAAAGATACTAAAAAAAAGAAATTTACAGACCAATATCACTGATGAATATAGGTGCAAGAATCCTCAACAAAATAATAGCAAACAGAATCCAACAACACATTAAAAGGATCATACACTATGATCAAGTGGGATTTATCCCAGGGATGCAAGGATTCTTCAATATATGCAAATCAATCAATGTGATACACCATATTAACAGACTGAAGAAGAAAAACCATATGATCATCTCAATAGATGCAGAAAAGGCTTTTGACAAAATTAAACACCCATTTATGATAAAAACTCTCCAAAGAGTGGGCATAGAGGGAACCTACCTCAACATAATAAAGGCCATATATGACAAACCCACAGCAAACTTCATTCTCAATAACCTACCTAGGAAGACAAAAGACCTCTATGCAGAAAACTATAAGACAGTGATGAAATAAATTAAAGATAATACAAACAGATGAAGAGATATACCATGTTCTTTGATTGGAAGAATCAACACTGTGAAAATGACTATACTACCCAAAGCAATCTACAGATTCAGTGCAATCCCTATCAAATTACCAATGGCATTTTTCACAGAACTAGAACAAAAGAATCTTAAAATTTGTATGGAGACACAAAAGACCCCAAATAGCCAAAGCAGT
>NC_041232.1:81431753-81437104 GCF_002837175.3 Physeter macrocephalus | reverse complement strand
CATGGAAGCAACCTAAATGCCCATCTACAGACGAATGGATAAAGAAGATGTGGTACCTATATACAATGGAATATTACTCAGACATAAAAAGGAACGAAATTGGGTCATTTGTAGAGACGTGGATGAATCTAAAGACTGTTATACAGAGTGAAGTAAGTCAGAAAGAGAAAAACAAATATTGTATATTAACACATATATGTGGAACCTAGAAAAATGGTACAGATGAACCAGTTTGCAAGGCAGAAATAGAGACACAGATGTAGAGAACAAACGTATGGACACCAAGGGGGGAAAGCGGCAGGGGGGTAGGGCAAGAAAAAAAAAAAAGAAAAGTATCCTTATTGTGAATATCATAAGAACACTAGAAACTAAATCTGTAAAGAATTTTAACTTTTTATCATGGAAATGTTTAAACATGCACAAAGTACAGAAAATATAATGAATTTCCAAGTTCCCATCACCTGGCTGCAACAAAGATCAACACATTACGAAACCTACTTCATTGATAGTCCCATCTACTTCACCCCTCTCAAACACATATTTCAAAGCAAAGCCCTCACACTCATATCATTTCTTCCATAAAGTCTTCAGTATGGGTGCTTCCAAGGTAAGGACTTTTAAAACATCATTGCAACATCATTATTACATTTAAAAAGTTAATAATAATTCCTAAACATAGTCAAATATCTAGTCAAGTCATGAGGAATTTTAATTCTTCTAATGACATGGGAAATGCTTATGATAATGTTAAGGGGAAAAGCAGGATACAAGTCTGTCCATTATTCAAATACATAAAAGCAAGTATAGAAAGAGATTATAAGGAATACGAGGGTATGCTTAAGTTTAATATCCATAATCTTGGCTGTCCACAAGCCCCCAGCAAGGACCCTGACTTGTCACATTTCTGATGCCCTTCCTGCCCGGGGTCCGTGCGGGTATGTGAACTTGAGGGTGGGGGCCATTTATGGGCTGAGCCAAGCCCACCCCCAGACCACGCCTCCCATGAGCTCCATCTTCTCTGCAGACCCCTGTGCTTATACTTTGTGGGAAGATACAGGTACCAATTTGGGGAGTTCCCAAATCCTTGTGAAATTTTCTTCCCAAATGTCAAGAGATCAAACACAGCAAAATGTTTAATAAAGTTTCTTTCTATTGGAGAGATGATGATTTCAAATGTATTTTTGAATACGTTTCTTTCTCCTTCATTTAAAAAACCAGGGTAAACACATTTCCTGTCACACCAGGTGGTTGTGAGAATTCAATTAGCCAATGCTTCCCAGGCGCCTGCTCAACAGAGTACCCAGAGCGTGTGAGCCCTTTTGAGAATGGAGGTAATTACCGCGCCATGCCCTGCGTTTATCTCTGGGGATAAAAAGAAGAATATAGAGCACTGGTCTTCCGTCTAGGAGGAACATACTGAGTAAATTTTATTTATTTTCTCTACTTTACTACAAAATGAACATTATTTTTTACAGTTATCGAACTATATGATCTCATTATAAGCAGCATAAACATCACCCGGCTTTTTTCTCCAAGCCTGTGGGCTCCCTCTAGCATCTTGAGTTTAACCCTCTTAAACCCCTCAACCACTTAAAGGCCATTATTTCCTTGTTCCACTTAACATTCAAGTAGGAAGTCTCTGCCATACTATGTATTTTCAAAATTGAATAAAAAGGCAGTGTGACGAAAGCAAATTTGTCATGAGTGACTGGAATCCTTTCTTAAGCCACTATCCAGATTTCTGTAACACAAACTTGAATGATAGGTGTGTTACTGGCTAATAATCATTTTAGATGAAGATATTCTAAAGATCTGTATTTACCTGTATCTAGCTATGACATACTGTATTCATGAATGTAAACTGTTAAAAGATAACTTGGATTTTGAGTCTGAATCCTTAAAAAAATTCATGATTCTGATAGGAAGTAGGAAATCAGCGGTTTTGTCCCAGCTTTTTCTTTTTCTTTCTTTCTTTCTTTTTTTTTTTTTTTTTTTTTTTTGCGGTACGCGGGCCTCTCACTGCTGTGGCCTCTCCCGTTGCGGAGCACAGGCTCCGGACGCGCAGGCTCAGCGGCCATGGCTCACGAGCCCAGCCGTTCCGCGGCATGTGGGATCCTCCCAGACCGGGGCGCGAACCCGGTTCCCCTGCATCGGCAGGCGGACGCGCAACCACTGCGCCACCAGGGAAGCCCTGCCTTCTTTTTATTTGAAAAAAAATTATTATTTAGGGAAGGTTGACTGGCTGGTTATGTGCCTTGTGTGGGGTGTGTGTGTATATTCAATACTGACTCATAAAGGAGAAAAATAATAAAAGAGTCATTATGGAATCTTAAAAAGATGGGAATATCCCACTGTTCTTGTGTCTATTTTCCTTGTAGTCATTTCAAGAATTCTGGAATTGGCTTCTCCTCGATTACGCTGAGGCTAACCAGGAAGCCAAAAAAAAAAAGAAAAGGAAAAAAAAAAAAATTGTCCACCTACTAAAGAAGAGCTCTCAGGGTTTCGAAGCCCCAAATACTCAGTACCTTCAAAGCAACCTCCAGAAAATGGACTTAATGAATGACTTAAATGAAAAAGAGTAATAACTGCACAATTAGAAAATAATACTAAGCAGAGACGGCATGCACATTCTCTTCCAGCTCTTTCCTCCACTTTCCGGGGCTAGACCGGACCTAGGTCTCAACCCCACTGATTCGTCCTCCCTTGAAAGAAAGTAAATGGCACAGCATGAATCCAGGGTGCGGAACATCACATGCAGAAACTACTGCTCCTGAAGGGTTTTCAGGAGGACGGAACAGGCCACAGATGGTGGAGTAAGGTTCAGAAAAACGCCAGGGCATCACGGACACTGATCCATCCATCCTATCTGACTAGAGCAAATGGGATCCTTGCAAAGCCTTGACTGATCAGTTTCTATGCTGATCTCACTTCATCGGTGGCCTGTGGGCACATGCAGATACTTTCTAGCTCAGTCAGTGGGGCGCACACACACCACACAAGGCACATAAACAGCCAATCAAGCTTCCCTACGTAATACAATTTTAAAAAATAAAAAAAAGGCAAAACCAAAGATGGTCAAGGAAAATCAACATGTTGTTATAATTAGGTAACACTTACTTTAACAATTCCATTTGGATATTTTCCATAAACCAAAAGTAGGTTATATCCCGAGATCCCCATTTCTCCTAAATCGATGCGGCCCAGGTGTGGCTGCAGCCTGAGGGAGAGGGCATCCTGCTGAGGCAGCCAGGCCCCCTGGAGGTCCACACCTCGCCCCATGCCAAGTAGTCTTCCACTCCACTCCCAGACAGCCCCAGCTGCCCTTGGAAAAAAGATCTTGTGCAAGCCACGCAATTATTTACCATTGGAAGACAGTGAACTTCTCTTCATTGTGTTGCAATTTGAATGTAAATGATCAAATTGTCTGTGGAGATGAAAGGCTTCAAGTGTGCAACCCTTTTCATCACCACTGATCTTACTGTTACCAGCATCGTGCTTGCTGGACTGAGTCAGAACATACCAAGAAAGCATAAGATTATGTATCTAAACAGAAATGTAAAAAACTCACACAATTCAGCAACACAAATTTTGCCTCTTGTAGATTAAGATGACACAGTAAATTAAATGCTACACTGGGACAGTTTTCAATTAGAACCGTATTAGTACAACTCAGTTCGCAGTCCCCCTCCCCCGGTCAGGACGGTGCTTCGCCTCGGAGACCTGCCTGGAAGAGAAGGGAGCAAAGAGGAGGGAGCCTGACACCCAGTGGCTTCAGTTCAGCAGGTGAAGAGTCATCACTTGCCATTTGCTTACAACCGTTTCTGCTCCTTTCGTTGATTGTTCCTATTTACTTACGTGTGTGTGTGTGTGTGTGTGTGTGTGTGTGGCACATATGCATGTATGTCTGAGTGCGTCAGAATTTCATTTTCTACATATAATCCACTACATCCCACAGAGGATTTGAAGCAGGTGTCATTCACAGGTAAGTAATGTATGCAAGTCACTCCTAGGAGAACTTCCTGAACACAGAAAACAGCAGCTAGTCTCAGGAGTTGCAAAAGTTGGATGGTGAGAGAGCTTATTTCTAGCCACAGTGGTTCTGAAGGCTTAACAGAGAGGAGGGATCTGAGTGGGCCTTGAAATGATGTTAGGATAGGTGTGGAAAGAAGACAAAAGACGAAGATTTGGAACACAAAAAAGGCACATGATTCAAACACTTCAGTGTGGTTACCGTTATTTTCACTACTTCCAATACTACTACCACTACTGCTGTCACTATGGTGACCTTGGTGATGATGGTGGTGGTGATGACGTAGTATATTGGGAACGATATTAGAACACGCTCAAAGCAAAATCCTAAAACAGAAACTTAAAAAGCTGACTGAAGCAAATGGTTTGTGAAATGGAGTAGTAATAGAAAACACGGCTTAAAGTGGAAATGGGGTCTGAACTGTGGAGGCCTAGAAGCCCCAAAACACAAGGTGTTTAGATTTTCACCTGAAGGTCACAGGAATCATGGAAGGGTTTTTTGCTGTAATGAAAGCGATGTTTCAGAAATTTAAATGTGTAGTGATATGAGGATGAAACCAGGATGCAGCAGGAACCGACCTCAATCAGTTCCACGAGGTGTGTTCATTCTAACCCAAGACAAATAAAACTTCTATGAAATTCTCTATTTCAGCTTCGAAAAAGACAAATGAAGGTTGACAAATCAAGGCATAAAAGAAAGGATGCGGCATCAGGGTTGGAATTGTGCCCGGCGTTTCTTTTAATCTGTTTGATTAAACAGATTAAAAGAATCGGTTTGTTCAGAGGCAGGGCCCTGTTCAATCATTAAACATTTGTTCTCAGTGCATGGTTTTATTGTATCATTCTGGAATATCCAGGAAGCAGAAACGATGACAGAGGTCATCTGTTTTTAATCGGAAGGATTGATCAGTGAAGTAAGCACACACAGAATTCCGCCCAAAATGTCACAGTGTAGCTGGAATCAGTGCTGGGAGCGCAGCTGCGACCAGGGGAAGCACAGCCACAGCGGCACACGCCGGCACGTGCTGGGAAGGGAGGTTCATGGGCTGCACAGCTCTGCAGATCAGGATTCCAAATCCACACGTTTTAGGAGGCGCTGATAAGTTACGCGAGAGACCAAAGGCAGCATGGCGGAGGTCTCTCCCATGACTCGGACCCAGATGGCCCAGCCAGTCAGGGGCACAGCTGAGATTTCCACTGAGGTAGGTCCTTCAGGCCAAGAAGAACTTTTTTTTTTTTTTTTTTTTTCTTTTTTTGGCTGTACGCGGGCCTCTCACTGCTGTGGCCTCTCCCGTTGCCGAGCACAGGCTCCGGACGCGCAG
>NC_041232.1:81422497-81431553 GCF_002837175.3 Physeter macrocephalus | reverse complement strand
CCCTGCATCGGCAGGCGGACTCTCAACCACTGCGCCACCAGGGAAGCCCAAGAAGAACTTTTTTATTCCATCACATCAAGCACCTCAAAGAGGTGTGTGTTTACCCAGCTTTTGTCCAGCCTCTCCCATTCTCCAGTATGACTCACCAACACCCCTACTCATAGCCCATCAATGTCAATCATCCTTACTTCTGTCTATCTTCCTCAGATATTAGAAAGAGAGTAATCTATTTATTTTTAATGACTAAAAATAATCAGTCATTTATACCATCGTCACATTGCATAAAAGATTTGAGACAGCTTTCAGAGATATGTACAAGAAAACAGGATCATAAATAAATAAGTTGGGAGTTTGAAGCAAAGAGAAATGAGGAATAGAAAATAAGATGACTGGAATAAAAGTCATAAAAAGATGCATGCTAGAATATCATAATCTGTGCTGATGACCAGATGTTTAGGGCTCCCTGTGTAAATCAGAGGAGACTGGTTGTTAAAGCTACAGAAACAAGAGAAAATGTGAGGCTGATTGATTAGCTTACGGATGTGCCTTCACTATGGGTCTTTGGAAGAAGTGAACTGAAAATAAAGTGTAAGTCAGTTAAACGCCTAGGATAGAACGAGCTGAGCAGCTAAAAGAAATGAGAAAAATAAGGCAGAGCCTGATGTCATGCTGTGGAGAAAGAGAGCCTACAAAGTTCCCAGTGCTCAAGGGGTCAGGGAGCCCGGCAGGAGCTGGAAGAGCTCAGCCACAGCTCACAAGGCGAGCGGGACCAAGCGGGACTTGAAGCTTTACCAAGACGTCTACGGACACCTTGTCCAGCCCAGAGACGGGGGAATTTAGGTTAAGACATGCAAATTTCCCTCTGAGCCTCTTGACAGCCAAAACAAGGTAAAGAAAAGAAGTCAACCATGAAATTGCAACAGCATTCTTCAAACTGGTATCTGTTGAATGCTCTTCTGCCGGATCTAATTGAAAATGTGACTCTCTCTCTCTCTCTCTCTCTCTCTCTCTTTCCAGTGTAAGAAAAACTGGCAAATGCAGATTAAAACAGAGCTAATGTTGGTTTCTTCTCAACTGCAGGACTACACACAGACAGCAGCGTGCTAACATACTGAGACCGATATGGTGGGAAGCACAGAACGCTTTTTCTTACTGGCTTTGCAATAAAAAGGGTTCTGTAGAATACGGTTTGGGAAATAATGACTTTAAAAACTAACAATGATCCAGAGGAAAAACATGTTCAGGAGAAGTTGCATTTTTCTCCTGTACTGAGACCTAGGAGACATCGGTGCTGCGGGCTCCCAGGAAGGTCAGACTGCGTTGGTGGAGAGCAGCACCCACCAGGTCGGCCCACAAAAGACGCCCTGATACATGTCTCTGACCACATCCCTTCACGTGAGCATGTGCTAAATCCAGGGGAAAACTGTAAATGAAAATGTAGTTTTTTTAAAGGCCAAAGCTATTGTCTGATGGTCTAAGTAAGTGGTTCTCTGGCGGTCTGACTTGATCCAAGACTAAAACTGAGAACAGCAAAAGTAGATTACTGCATCCGCTTCAAGTCACCCTGAAGAGATGTTCTAGGCTGACATCTAGGCTGACTTCCTATAGCATGGGTTACAGCTCTTTGGGAAGAATTTGTAAGTAAACCTATGCTGCCAATTAAGGACAGATTGATTTATTTTGTGCATAAACAAAGAAAAAGATTAGGGTTTTAATCCTCTAATAAAAGTTAAGGATTTATGCTTGGATAGAAAGCTCTGAGATTTATACACGGAGATGAACAAAGGGAGGTTAGCACAAATGGTCAAGTTTTCTCAGCAAACAGTGCACTGGCCCGCTCAAAGCAAAGGTCGCAAAGTTCTACACTATACAGCCTATAAATAAGTATTTTATCCTGGAGAATTTTTAAAGCAGGCGTTGCAAATTACTCATTTAAATCATTTAAAAGTTTTTCAAGATTGCACCCAAAGGACATCTAATTTTAATGAAGGTAACTTCTTGGTATACAGCCAAGATAAACTGGATAAAAATTTAATCCCATGTAACTAAATGAGTTGAATAGGATTTTTGCTAGGAGCCAATTATATTTGGAGGAGTTCTGCCAAAAATAATGACTAGGTTTTCCGAGTAATTGATCTTAAGCCATTCTTACTGAGAGCAGGACCACTTACCAATTGAGGCCATGGCCAGTTTTTGACAGTAATGCCTTGTCTCCCTTTTTATTCTCCACAGCAATAGGGCATCCAGCATCCAGGGAAGCTTCATGTCATTGAGAAACAAGATTAAAAAAGAAGGGAGGCCAAATATGGTTTCATTTGCCCCCTTTTGAAATTGTTCTTATCAAAGAGAATGTTCTTACTCAGCTAGATGCTTGAGGAGGTTTCTACATGAACCTAAACCTCAGTCGAGGGCCCAAAAGGGCATCTGTAATGAGTCCTTACAGCCGAGCCTATTCCTCTCCTGATGATGGAGTTAAAGACTGGAGCAGAGGACCAGAGGCAAGGCAGGTGGCAATTATCTACCGTCTAAAAGGACCAGTCCTATCTGTCTTAGGACAGATGTCCTCACACTCTGTGTACTGTGTAGAGTAGATACTGGTATCTCCACTTAACAGGGAGCCCAAGTAGAGGCAGAGTCAACACCCACTCCCCTCGGGCAGCACAGACAGAATCGGGGTCCATGTGGGTTCTCTGCCTACCTCCGCCCGAGCCTCTCATAAAACTACGTCCAAGCCTCCAATGTCCTATGAAGCAGACAAGCATCATTTGCTCCTTCTGAGTGAGAGGGACCAATGCTTCCATCTGCCACAAGTGTCCATCTTTTGGCCTCAGTCCCTGATTCAGGGTTCCCGTTATTACATTAAAGACAACAAGGAAAATAGCCAAAAATCTATGTGTTTTTTACAAAATGACAATAAACTTGTGTAGCCAAAGATAGCAAGCAACGATACTGGCATTCAGAAATGTTTTTTTGCAACTTGATACCCTGAACTAGGCCTTGAGCCCCTTCCTGGATAAGGTCCACACACTGATGTCTGGCCAAGGTGCTGTGAACCACTGCAGAAGATCTGGAGGTCTGGATGCCAATCTTCCAGCACCTTCCCCGAAAGATAGCCCATCACATAGTGCTCTGGGATTCTCTGAGCTTTGGAAGCAAGCGAGAATGAGACACTTTATACTGAATTTCTGGGGAGTAACTTTGCTGCCCCTAACATGCTGTCTCCCATTACTTATGAAAACCTTCTGCATGACACAGCCAATCACGTGACAAACACACACCTGCTGAGTGCCTATCAAGGTCAAGGTTCTCTACTGAGGGAGAATGAACAGAAGGGTCTTTCCAGACTCAAGAGGCTAAAAGGCAAAGTTGGGGTAAGGAAATAAATATATGCATCAGATTGACAAACATGCGGGATTCAGCCTTGGGCTCAAATCCAGGCTTCATTACATATTACCCTGGTCACTTTATTTACCCTTATAGAATATAAAATGTACAGCACAAAGTAAATTCCTTTAAAAATTGTAATTATTATTATCTATAAAAGATCCAGAAACTGAAAGAACTTTAATGATCATTGTTGGCCTAATATTATACATCAATCACTCTTCTAAAACAAATATCTATCTATCTAGAGAGAATGAGAAACTATATATAAATATATATAAATGATATCAATATATTGGTTAATTCTCATACTCCCCTAAAGTACTATTATTAACTCCATTGATTTGGCAAAGCTCACGTTACCTGTAAAGAGCAAAAGAGCAAGACTGGGTCCAAATTCTGACTCTATCTGACCCCAAACCTGTGCTCTTTCCACTACTGCACACTGGGGGCTATAATCTAGAACTATACTGTCCAACATGATAGACACTAGCCAATGAGGCTATTTAAGTTTAAGTTCTAAGTTAAATTAATTAAAAATCCAGTTCCTCAGTTGCACTAGGGCTCAAAAGCTACATGGGGCGTGTGGCCGCCATATTGGACAGCAGAGACACAGAACATTCCAGTGGCACACAAAGGTCGACTGGTCAGCATTGATCTAGAAGGAAGACCAACAGAGGAAACTATTTTTTACAGACCAGAAAAATGGTATCTGTTAAGTTAAAGCATGATGCAATGAAGGTAAGTGATCCATTCTGCAGTTCTGAATGAAGCTGCCATAATCATTATGAGCATAATTGGGCAAAACATCTGTATCTTCACCTTTAGGTCGAGACTATGCAGGAGCTGGAAAGCATCTAAATTCCTAGAAGTTTCCATTATCTGGCTAATTAACATGCTTCCATCAAGCTCAGAGAAGGGTTCTTTGCAGAGTGAGTTTGTCTCTGTCTTTAGTTAAACTGCTGCCAGGAAAATAAAATGGCATGGAACACAGAGTCAGAACAAGGCATGAGGAATACACAGCTCCTGGGCACGTGCCAGCATCACCTCTTTTGTAAGTCTACTTAGACTTTTTCCCTGGGTGCTAGTTTAGATGCCGTTTTGTGCTTTTTGCTGCTTTAGACAACAGTAGAAATGACTAAGCATTTGAATTAGCCTACTCTTCAGGAATTCAGCTAACCAACCTTATTTTTTAAATTATTTTAAAAATTATTTGTAGAACGATATCTTCATTCCATTTTTTTCCATTCATTTCATCAAGAAATATTTATTAATCACCTACTATGTGCCTGGTGCTGGGCTGGATGTAAGTATACAAAGGTGAACCAAAATAAACTTGTTCACTACTGTCAGGGCATTTACAGCCTGAAGTCTTCTTCTCTCTTCATAGAATATTTCGGTTTGACTGTGAAATATGAATTAATGTATAGAAAATAATTTGACATAATTCAGCAACTAATGACACACCCCAAGTACAACCAACAATTTAATTACCACTGGAATATAAACTTCTCGCTTACCATTTTCCTCCCTTCTCTGCCTTTTTACTGGTCTGTTTTATATCCAAAACCCTGTAAATATTACAGTTATTCTCAGAGAAACTTTAGCTATGAGTACTTAATTTTTCTGCAAAGATGGGAAGAAAATTGTACGACAGAGCTAACTGTACATCCAAACTTACACATAAAGTAGAGACACTAGAAATAGCCTCTGTTCTTAGCAGCTCTAAGAATTACATTCAGATGTTTGAAAGCCTGCTTTCTGGATCTGTGCACTTCAATTACGAATGAAGGTGAGATGTGGACAATGCAGGAGATGAAGACTCTAAAGAATTCTTTCCTATAATCAATTTTGTTAATAATTCTTAAGAAGGTGAGCCTACAAGAGCCAGTGTGAGTGAATATTGTTTCATGGCCTGTGAAGTGAACCTGGCACACCTTCTGTGGCCTGAAGCCGAGGGCCCAGGAGCAGTGACCATTTCTGACTGGGTTCCTAAGAAACCATACTCTTTCTAAATCCAGTATAGTGGAAAATTCCACTATAGAAAAAGAGAATCATAAGACAACCTAAAACAGGAAAACAATATTGAAGAATAGAGAAGGGACAAGACAACGTCAGAAATTTCATTTTTATGTAACACATCTCTATAGCATGAAAAAGAAAATTATCTTAGTATTGTCTGAAAAATTTAGAAAAATAAAAGGACAGAGTCTAAACAAGAGTTAGCCCCGTTAAGGATATTCAAAATAGGTGCGAATAATCCTAATAGTATCTGTTCTTTTAAGGTCTGCATTATTTTGACTCTGGTCAAAAGAGGTAAGAAAATAAGAAGGAAACTACCCATATAAATGTGAAATAAAACAATGCAACCATCCTGCATTCCTTTCATGCCTGGGACCACACACAGTCACTTGATGCAGCCATCAAGATCGGTATGTGGTTTGCAAGAGACAGATTCTATAGTAGTTTTTCTATGTGAAAAATACAAAAGTTATGTTGCATTGAACACAGATGGCAAGGCAACTAAAACAGGCCCACCAGATACCTTTTAATGGGTCTAATTTCACCCTCAATTTTTCTTTTTCTAAATATGAAACAAATTTCTTCTTCCTCTAAAAACCCTTGGTCATACATCAATGGTTTCCAGTCAATACTTGGCCTCCTTCATCTCAGATTCACCAGACTTTAAATTGATTTTCAAAACTTTTTTCCATCAAATAAATGGTTTTTTGAACTTTCTTTTTCTAATCAATTAACTTTTTAAACTCTCAAATAGTTCCTACCAGAGCAGCCCTTCTTACTTGTCTAAGCATCCTTGACATCATAAATTCCCTGTAACGTTTTCTAACAGTTGAAGTATAATGAATATTCCTTTCTACAAGGAACTTACAATCCATTTCAGGAGCTAAGTCATACACACATGGTACGTTTAACAGTAACAATACCAGCCAGTAAATTCCACGTTCACCAAAGGCCTTCTGAGGGTCCTGTTTACTGTGTAGCTGAGGTAAACAAGGAGGATTTCTTTTATAAGAAGTGGCACTTAATTGGGGTCTAAAATAAAGAGAAGACTTATAATGAGAGAGGAGAGGATAGACAGTGACCATGAGTAATGACTATTTTTGACAGGGTTCTAAAAAACCATTCTGTTTCTAAATGCTGGAAACAGCAACGGCATGTATGTGTTATATTTTAGAATCAGTGAGGGATCCAATTTGACCAGAGGAAAGGTTTTTCTAACCTCTCTTAATCACTGAGTTTTACTGATCTTCTTTCTAGAATATTCAGGACTGAGAATCCCTTCCCTCCAGGGACTTAAGTATACTCATTTCAGGGAACTTATTAGACCCAAAGGAAATATGCGTTGTTTCTAAACAACATGTCTGTAATTCAGAGTCTTCAAAATCCAGGTGAGAAAGAGTGAAGACCTTATCCGTTGCAAGTTTTATCCCATCCATCGGTGCCAACATGCACAAACGAACCCGGATAGAGAAACATCACTCCCATCTCCATGTCAGCGGTATTATTGACTAATTAATTAAAATAACCACCTTCATACAGTGCTCTCCAGTATCTCACATGCTTGTTGTTTCATCCTCACAATTACCAAACTTTAGTGTCATGTTTAGACGTAGGTAAGGCACAAAATAGTATCTTTACTAATGAAAAAATTGGAGATTAAGTGACATCTTTGGTCACCCTGTCATAAATGTTAGAGGCAAGATTTTTACACCTGGCTCTTGGACACCACAAACGCTCTTCCTCCAAGTTCACGATCCCCAGTGAAGAATCCAGACTGCTTTAGCGTTAGCCGATGAGATCACATCGTTCTTTTCTGCAGGTTCTTCCCTAGCTGACATATCCTGTGACTCTAATGCAGAGCCGAGATAATCATCCTCATCTGCCGTACAGGCAATTAAGTAAGAATATTAGAATATACCTGGCTTGACGGTTACACTCCACTCTGGCTGTATGCCCTTCTCCCTGATCAATTACATGGCACATTCATAACATTCTTCACAAGAGGCTGGATCACCATAATTCTCCACCATCGCGGGGAAGGACAAGTTTCCTTGACTAAATCAGTAGAGTGTTTTAAATACGTGAAGTTGCAAATTTAAGCATATGTCTACCTAGCAATCTGCTCAATTCTGATCTTGTACACTTACAAAAGACTTCATTTTTTTGCACATTTCAATATGCAACTGTTCACAGAAATAGTGGTTAGAGAACCATTCATGTTGCTACTATTCTGCAAAATGATTAAACAACCTCAAATTTCTGAAATATTCACCCAGCATACATTAGATCCTTTCTTATCTGAGTTTTGGCCTTGGACGGCCCACACAGCAAAGTCAACCCTCTGTATAAAATTAGAGAAATGAAATTCACCTGTCTAGCTCTACAGCCACCCACCAGCCTTGATCTATGGAGCATCTGCTGGAAACTCAACAGCTGAGCTACGTCAGGGTGTTTTTCCCCTTGAAAGATCTAAACAACATTTTAAGAGTGAGAAACAGAAAAAACTGTGGACTCCTAATTAAATTTTGAAAGATTTCTTAACTTTCTTAAAGACTAATAACATAAAAGGGTCCGATTTTCAAAGGGGATCATTAATTTTCCTTAATTTGAAACTATATCTCAAAGTATATTTTATTCATACTTAGAAAAGGATAAATGGAAGATCAAATATCAATAATGCAGACTGTACCAGTGCCCAGCCCCTGAGGGAACCAGTACACTACATTTTTTATGTTAGCCGACCTTTTCCTGTTAGTATTCATGAAAACTTAGCAAATAATCACACTGAGCTGATTTCAGGGACATATATATCCTTTGCTTCCTGCCTTAAACATGAAGCTCCAGCACGGTTATCTGACACAGGAATGCACTTTCATTCCATCTTTAGTAACAGCAACTGTACAAAGACAAGTAAACGAGCATCGTGATGAAATTGCCCATAAGAACGTCCACACTCACCTTGCAATTCATCTTCCTCTATCTACACAGGACTCTTCCTCCCTCAAAGCAAGCTCTAGGGCCATGGAGGAAAATTCAGGTGCAAAGGACAGAAACCACTTCACTTGTTAGCCAAGAAGATATTTAAGGCTCTGAAAAATGAAACATTAACACAATGGACAATTCTGCCTCAGTAAATCACCCTTGAGTTTTAATATCTTAAAGATCCTATCAGACAATGACACCCTGTGTTAAATGCCATGTGTGTCCTTAAGTCATTCACGAGTTTCTGGATAACTTGCTGACTGAGAAAAACAACACATCGTAATGCAAGATTGAACTGCGGCTACCCACTTTCACTTTATAAGACAGACAGCTACCCTGCAGAAAGTAGGCATAGAGGGAACTTTCCTCAACATAATAAAGGCCATACAAGACAAACCCACAGCCAACATTGCTCTCAATGGTGAAAAACTGAAACCATTTCCACTAAGATAAGGAACAAGACAAGGCTGTCCACTCTCACCACTCTTATTCAACATAGTTTTGGAAGTTCTAGCCACAGCAATCAGAGGAAAAAAAAAAATAAAAGGAATCCAAATTGGAAAAGAAGAAGTAAAGCGGTCACTGTTTGCAGATGACATGATACTATACATAGAGAATCCTAAAGATGCTACAGAAAACTACTAGAGCTAATCAATGAATTTGGTAAA
>NC_041232.1:81411067-81421643 GCF_002837175.3 Physeter macrocephalus | reverse complement strand
CCAGGAACTAAGGGGGGAGGGACGAGGAATGAGAAGCTCCACTGTGATGGTCCCTGGGTTAATAAGTCGACAGCGAAAGAAGACACTCAGTGTGGCTCACACCACTTGCTGCTCAGCTCAAGAAGATGGGAGACGCCTCCCACAGTGGAGCTTCTCATTCCTCGTCCCTCCCCCCTTAGTTCCTGGGGACCCCGCCCCCAGGACCCACCCCACTGGACACATCTCTATGGGACCAGACGTGCCTGCTGCCCTCTGGGAGCTTCCAGTCAGAAGGACCAGTGTCCCGTTACCATTACATACACTCCATTCTGTCCGTCTCTGAAACATGCAGGCTGTTGCTCCTTAGGAATTAACAGCTATGGGAACATATGTATATGTATAACTGATTCACTTTGTTGTAAAGCAGAAACTAACACACCATTGTAAAGCAATTATACTCCAATAAAGATGTTAAAAAATATACTATTTAGATGGCAGTATCCCTTTCTCTCTGACATGCCAGTAGTAAAGCTCAGAAAAACTGAGATAATGCTAACGACCAGACCAAGACAAAATAATTTGGAAGCCATTCAACTTATAAAGAGTATAAAGTAAGTTAAAACAACAACAACAACAACAAAAAAAAAAACTAGACAGACAGCTGAGAGAGAACTCCTTCAAAGGAAAGCAAAAGACAATCAAATGTCACAGGCTCAAGATAAGCCAGCTGGCATCATCTACCATGCCAGGCAGAGTACCGATTTATAATTCAAACGCTGGAATGTTTATCATTAGAATGGTCATCTTCCTGGGGAAAACATTTGCTGTTTTGCCAGTAATATGTGCCAAAAGGCTATTATAATCCAGTTAGGGGTCGCAAAATGATTAAAGGTAAGCCAACCATCTAACACAAACTCCCCATATGTCCACAAATGGTTTCCCAGTATGGGAGCCACTGCAAATAATGTGATGTGCTGAGACCTGAAGTATGGGATAAGATTCCATTACTCCCGTGGCCAAGAGATCTGAGATCCCTCTAGAATCATTATTTTAAGATAAGGTGTCACTCCCTAAAATGGGTATATGTGTGTGACCCGGTACAATTCATACCAGACCATGTTAAAAGGTATTGACTTGCTATAACTTAGCAAAGCAGGACCAGACAGATAAGGGTTTACAGTGAACAGCTCACTCATCGACTCAGAACTCAGGATGCCACAGCAAAGGGCACCAGGCCAGTGGCTTCCACTGGATCCTGGTGCAGCCAGAGTGGATCGGGAGAACACACAGTTCTTGGGGCAAGAAGAGACTATGGTAAACAATTTTTTTAATTAGAAAGACTCATTCTTGGCCTACTTTTGAATTTTGTGCTACTCCGTAATAATCACAAAATCCAAACTGCCACAGAACTGATTAACTGCAAGATTAAGAGAAAACTGGCATCCACAGTGAAAAGACCAACCCCAGGTGGGACATGAGGAGACCAAAAGAAAACAGCATGTCAGGCAGTTTGGAAATAAAATTCAGGAAATTCAATATTCACTGTTAATTTTCACATGAATCCCTTATATTGTTTTCTTTTTTGTCTCTAGCCAGCTGTGCTTCCTAATAGGACAATTATTTGCTATTCAGATATATTCCAATTATTTCTTAAAAAAAAAAAAAACTTCCATAGGATGATCAAGTTTGTCTATTTGAGAAAATTTCTCTTTACTTTTTATTGCTGCATGTGGCACTCATGAAGGTGATTTTCATTTGTAGAATTAAATTATTCATCATTATTAATAACAATCACCTTAACAAGTAAAAATGGGGAGTGTTTATAGCTTTAATTCTGGTACAGACAATGAGAGTCAAATCAACTGGATATGAACTGGAAATTAGAGGATACAGGTAAGGCCATAGGGTAAGTGATTTCTAGCAACACGGACACAGGGTGAACGATTCCCATCTCAATGTCTGTGTCAGCCCCAATGAAGAGCAACACAAACCTCCACGAAAAGGAGTTTATTAAATTCCAGCAAGGTCTCCAGCTGCTCATTAGCTGGGAAAACTCCACAGGAGCACAGGAGTTGCTTCTTTCATTATTACTTTAAAGGAGGAAGAATATGGTTCTTAACGTGATGCATACTGGACACATTGATTCACTAAAAGTTTTTTTAAAAATACAAGCTACTATATCGGGCTTCCCTGGTGGCGCAGTGGTTGAGAGTCCGCCTGCCGATGCAGGGGACGCGGGTTCGCGCCCTGGTTCGGGAAGATCCCACATGCCGCGGAGCAACTAAGCCTGTGAGCCACAACTACTGAGCCTGTGCTCTACAGCCCATGAGCCACAACTAATGTTCTCTAAAATGCATGTTGAATTTCCTTTTTTTTTTTTCATCCTTCAAAGTGTCCCCTGTTGGGCTTCCCTGGTGGCGCAGTGGTTGAGAGTCCGCCTGCCGATGCAGGGGACGCGGGTTCGTGCCCCGGTCCGGGAAGATCCCACGTGCCGCGGAGCGGCTGGGCCCGTGAGCCGTGGCCGCTGAGCCTGCGCGTCCGGAGCCTGTGCTCCGCAACGGGAGAGGCCACAGCAGTGAGAGGCCCGCGTACCACAAAAAAAAAAAAAAAAAAAAAAAGAAAGAAAAAAATACAAGCTACTATAAATAACAAGGCCCTACTGTATAGCACAGAGAACTCTATACAACATCCTATGATAAACCATAATGGAACAGAATATTTTTAAAAATGTACATATATTTGTATAACTGAATCACTTTGCTGTACAGCAGAAATTAACACAACATTGTAAATCAACTATACTTCAATTAAAAAATTCAAAAAAATTAAAAAAATAAGAAAAAAAATGCAAGCTACTTGTACTTTGGGAACAAGACAGTCTGAGGGGTTTTTCTGAGTGTGTGTGCGTGTGTGTGTGTTTTCACAGCAAAATTCGCCACTATATGCCTGGCCCTCTTCTATCTGCAAGTATAATCAATGGATAAAGATAGTTGGTGACTTTTCTCCATCTCCAAAATTTAACTAGGGCCACCATATTTGTCTCTCATCCTTCTCTTTTAATGGGATTATTTACACATGTGTAAAAGTGACTTTCCTGGTTTGATTCATTTTCACCTCTTCTTTAGATGAGAAAAGCATCGAATCCCTAACATAAAAGCACAAGGATACTACACTGGGCTTCCCTGGTGGCGCAGTGGTTAAGAATCCACCTGCCAACGCAGGGGACACAGGTTTGAGCCCTGGTCCAGGAAGATCCCACGTGCGGTGGAGCAACTAAGCCCGTGTGCCACAACTACTGAACCCTGCACGTCTGGAGCCTGTGCTCCACAACAAGAGAAGCCACCGCAATGAGAAGCCCGCACACCGCAACGAAGAGTAGCCCCCTCTCACCGCAACTAGAGAAAGCACGTGCGCAGCAGTGAAGACCCAAACGCAGCCAAAGATAAAATAAATAAATTAATTTTTTTAAAAAAAGGATACTACACTGATTATACCACACTTATCCACTTCATGATTCATTGCAGGCTCTTGATGAATCACATGTTTTCTCTTTTTAAAGGTATCTTGCTAAGTCAGAAAGAGAAAAACAAATACCACATGCTAACACATATATATGGAATCTAAAAAAGGTTCTGAAGAACCTAGGGGCAGGACAGGAATAAAGACACATACGTAGAGAATGGACTTGAGGACACGGGGCGGGGGAAGGGTAAGCTGGACGAAGTGAGAGAGTGGCATGGACACATATACACTACCAAATGTAAAATGGATAGCTACTGGGAAGCAGCCACGACGAAGTGAGAGAGTGGCATGGACACATATACACTACCAAATGTAAAATGGATAGCTACTGGGAAGCAGCCACATAGCACAGGGAGATCAGCTCGATGCTCTGTGACCACCTAGAGGGGTGGGATAGGGAGGGTGGGAGGGAGACGCAAGAGGGAGGGGATATGGGGATATATATATACATATAGCTGATTCACTTTGTTATACAGCAGAAACTAACACACCATTGAAAAGCAATTATACCCCAATAAAGATGTTAAAAAATAAAGCACATGGAAGAGAACCAATAATAAATAAATAGAAATAAAGGGATCTTGGAAAAGTCAGGTTATATCATCAATGACCATTAGCACTTACCTGGAGAGGGCAGGAAACAACCTTACCGCTGCAATGCCCCGGGAACTAAGGGAACGACCGGCTTATCCCCAAATCAAATGATCTTTTTTTCAACTTCCATTCTCCTTGACATTTTCTGACACATCAAACTCTTTACCACTCCCTCCTTGCTGAAAGGCTTCCTTTGGGCTTTATGGAAATGCACTAACTCGGTCTTCCTGCCTCTAAAATTACAGCTGCTTACTCCCCCGCATGTACCCTGACCTCACGCCCTTTCCAAGTCTCCACCTGTGCACCTTCCCCCCAAAGCAATCACTGAGCGACCACTCTCTGTCATGCCTCTAACAAAATCCATCTTTGATTTAGTCTCCATTTCCACCTCTGTGTATTTGAAAATCAAATCTTTCTTGACAACTCATTTTTCATCCAGTTCTAGGACTGTATCTTTATCATTCTATCACATAAATTTTCTAGAAAAAAAAAATTGGGTTGTCTTTTTTTTTTTGGCGGTACGCGGGCCTCTCACTGTTGCGGCCTCTCCCGTTGCGGAGCACAGGCTCCGGACGCGCAGGCTCAGCGGCCACGGCTCACGGGCCCAGCCGCTCCGCGGCACGTGGGATCCTCCCGGCCCGGGGCGCGAACCCGTGTCCCCTGCATCGGCAGGCGGACTCTCAACCACTGCGCCACCAGGGAAGCCCTAATTTATTTTTAATTACCATAAATATAAATTAAAATGGCCACATGTAAAACAAGGAGGAATGAGGAAATTGATGAGTAACAGGCGAACCCGTGTCCCCTGCATCGGCAGGCGGACTCGCAACCACTGCGCCACCAGGGAAGCCCTGGGTTGTCATTTTTAACCAAACTACATCCCCAAATAATTAGCTTCCCCAGTGCATTATCTTGCTATGGCCCTCCAGGAAAAGTCATGACTGGAAAATTAGTCAAAACTGAAACACTGAAATATCAGTTCCATTAGTGACTAGACTGTATTTTTCTTAGCATTCAGAGTAGCTATTTTTTAATCAAAATCATTAAGGTTCATAAGTGGAATAACCATTCCAGTGTGTATGAAATTTTATAGAGGGGCTATATGCCCTAAAATTCCTCTCCCCGACCTTTAAATCAAGAATTGTCTCAAAATCTGGTCTTTCATAGGGGACACTGCGCGCAGAGGTGGCCTTAATGAAAAAGCGTTCGAATTCGATCATAAAGGAGAGACAGCACTTCAAAGAATATAGTGTAAACTGCTGTTCCTCCATTTGTGAAAAAAATCAGACCTGCTCTCCTATAACCTGTCTTTCTATCCCCAGGATTTGAAAGTTGAGCTCGTTAATGTGCTAAAAGAGATTCTAGGGAGTCTGAAAGCATGTTTTTCTTCACAGACATTTCTTACCTCTCCAATCTTAAATCGGGAAACAATTTCCACAGTTATCACAAATATTCCCTCTAATTTACATTGAATTCAAATCAGCAAACATTTACTGAGTAGGTGCTGGGGACCCTACAACGAAACCCCTGCAGGTCAAGGCTCTTCGGGAGGAGCTCCAAACCGGGATCCACAACTCAGTAGCTGTGTCACCTTGGGCAAGGTGGTTGACCTCTCTGTGCCCGGAATTTCTCTTCTGCAAAACGTGGCTAATAATAGCTTGCAGAGAAATTGGACAATTCTGAGGATGAAATGAATCAACTCATAAAAATGCAAGGAGTAATATTATCTACCTCGTGAGGCCCTTGGGAGAATTCAACGAATTGATACACATATGACAGAACAGTGCCTGGCACAGAATCCCCACTCAGTAAACGTTCATTCTCATGGTCACCATTACGTCCCGGTGTCTCTCTAAAGTTAGTAAAAGTTGGAACAGGATTCAATCCCAGGAGCAAAAAGCAAGGCATTCTGAGACGTGCTGTGATGCTGAGATACAACAACCTCCCTTGACAAAGAGGAAGAACCCCAGGACAGACTGTGATGAAATGAGCTCAACGTTCCAGGCAGACGGGAAAGACAGGGTAGAGGGCGCAGGTGTGCCAGACAAGGAGGTAAGAAAGAGCACAGCTAACCGCCTGGACCCCGTCAGCAGTGTAGAAGGACAGGGCACGCACCGCTGTGAGCCTCGCCGAAGACCGGGTGCCCTTTTTCTGGGGGAAACAGGACTCAAGCAAATAATGGAAATAATGTGAGCAGATCATTCCTCCACTATCTGAGGACGGGGGTCACAGCTGGAGGTGGAGAGATCCATTGGGAGCTATCTCAGCAGCCACAGCAAGTCAGGAAGGCAGCCGACCTGAGGGGTTTACAGCCAAGGACGGGGGGGCAAAGGCTTGGTGGGGGGAAGGGTCAGCAGAACAGACACGGGCAGCAGGGGCCTGAGTCAGACCAATCCTCTCGCTCTGGGATGTGGGGCAAGAAGGTAATCTCTGTAAGAGCTCCAGTCCTGTAAAGGGAAGCTGGTAACATGTACACTGTAAGACTGCTATAAGGCTTGACACATACGATGTGAGTGGAAATGATTTGCAGTCTGGAAGGATCTATGTACACGTGTACAGTTTGTATTGTCTCCAAAGTAGATTCTTCCCTGGGCCGATCTGGGATTACCGTCTCCAGAACTGGAGTCTCCACGCTGCTTCAATGCTAGATGATTTTCTCACTTCAAAAGCCACTTGGGGGACCCCTTTCTTGAGGGGACCTCCTCATTATCTTTAAGTTTTTTCCAAAAGAAAAAAAATACATACACACACCCATAGACGTCTCTGGTCATTAGCACTGTCTACGCTGACTTGCTAGGTCCCGTCAGTTTCCAATGTCATCACACTGTGTGTGCGTAAGTGCACGCTATTTCCTTCCACAGACTCCTTTTCCTCATCGTTATCTAACTTCTAATCACACCAGAAGCAGCATATGACCAGAGAGTACTGAACAGGTCCTTAAAGCCATATAAGGTCTCATGTAGAGAATCCTTCCACATTTCCTGGCAGGTTGAAGCATAATGGTGAAGAGGTGATAAAAGAGTGCACATAGAAGAGTGCCCAGGCCTTCAGTCCCTGTGGCCAAGGCAGCGGGTATTCACATATCAGGAAACAGGAGCATTTGGGAACTGGTCCTTTGCAGCTGTTGTAGTTGTATATCTTTGAATTACTGTTCCCCTGTATTGGTTATATTATTATAATTCTATCAAAAATGCATCCAAGAAATCATTGGGGGTCAGAATACCAATAATGGATGTTCCCAGCTATGGTGGCAACAGAGAGATAAGTTCGTACCTTTTTTTAAAAAATTTGTTTGTTTGCTTGTCAGTGTAAATCCCTTTGTACCAATTATTTCCTTGTCACTTCACCCACACCTACCCATCATTTCTCGCTCAGTAAGGCTGGAGCTGGGTGTCCACACACACTCTCTCCCTGGCTACCTCATCACTGGACTTCCCGTTAGCGATTATCCCTGGGCTGCGGAAGCAGAAGGGAAGGCTAGAGGGTGAGTGAAGTCTTCTTCCTTTCCTCCCCCACCCTCCTTCCCTTGCCCCTCCTCCTCACCTGGCAGGGTTTCCGGATGTTGCCCTATTTGTCCCCTGTGGTCCCAGAACAGCCTACAAAGCTCCTCCTCCCTGGCACCAGCACTGGCTAAGGCACCCCTCTTCCAGCTTTCCTCACCCTCAAACGAGTCCCTTCACCATCCTAGCCGTGGTCCGGGCGACCCCTTCCTGTAAGTTTCAGCACCCGCGTGCCCTGCTCCCTTGTGCTCTCGGAGATCCGTGGTCAGTAGCAGATTCAACCAGCAAGTTCTGAGTTACCCTGCCACCTCCATTCTGGTCTTTCCAACATTTTAAGAAGTTACTCCCTTGACGAAGTCCCCTCGTGGCAGAATATCTAGGTTATTTCCCTTAAAGGACCCTGACATATAACAGTACCAGTAGTGGTCCCAGGAAACACTCACTCTAAGCCGAAGTCTCGTATTGATCTGCTGTCCTGTTTGAGCTTGAACAAAGTGATCTCCTTATTAGCAGGGGAAATGGATAGCTAGTAAACTATGGCTTGAAATGGCATTGTCATAACTTAATCACCTGTGATAGCTTGAGATAAAAATTCTATCAAAGAAAAGGCTTTGGGAAACCAAGTGCCTGCTTCATTTAATTGTAACTTGTAGCCATGATGATTTGAAGGACTGCAGGGTGGGGGAGTGGTTTCTGAATGCACGGGAGAGATGCAGAGAGAAAATGACAAGCTCAGGGGTTCAAACTCAGCTCAAGGTATAGCCAGAGAACCAAAGACCTTCTATAGTGGGCTAGCTTAAAAAAAAGAAAAAAAAAACAACTCACTCCTTACAGCCACAGCACATACAGAGCTGCAGGTGATTCTAAAAATGAAACAGTAAGCTGCAGTACAGATTCCCAAGGCGCACACACTGACCGTAGAGGGTGGAAGGCCAGTCAGAACGTTGCCACCCGCAGGGAACTTTGCTGGTGGTCAGTGGACTGTCACGTGCCCAGGAAAAACAGGAGCAGCCCTGTCGGGTTGCTGTGACCATAACATGCCTGAGGACAGGGACCTGGTCTGCATGTTCATCGGTGCTTCCTCAGCGTGCGTCTCATGCTTAGTTAACAGTACGGAGTGGATGGATGAATAAACCAACTGGTACAGAAAGCCGTGTGCCCACATCCGGTGAAGAGAAACCTCAGGGTAAACAACTTCAATTTCCTACCTGTTCGTAGAAGCAGCCAGGGTGGGCGCTGAGCCCCTCCCTCAGCTGCGTACTGAGTCCAGGCCCTCAGAGGAGGAGAGTCCGGGACAGCCCATCCTCCCAAAAGGCCCAAGGCTCAGAGCCTGGACGGCCCCTGATTTGAACAGGCGGTATTTCTGCCACAAATGTGAATTTTGCAAATAATTTTATACATATATTTAATGCTTCAGGGTGAAGACAAGGTTTACATTGTCAGAAAGCACTAGAAGGTAGGATCATTTTAGTGGGGTTTAAAAGACTTCATGAAACTTCTTTCTGAAGCACAACCGGTATTTCACTGTAAGACTCTAATAAATATTTTAGAATGGCATTGCCTTTGTTTTACAATAATTTGGTATTAGAATGAAAGAGCTGGAAAAAGAAATATTAAAATGTTTCCCTCCACTACCCGCCGGATTCCTTACGTTTTGAGACTGAACAGATTTATTATGTTCGTAGGAGTCCCTTCAACTCATCACCGACTGCGGTGGGATGTGGACCCGTGGTACAAGGATGGAGCCCACCGTTTGTCTCCTAAACACACAAATCTACACTTGACTCTAAATGGTTCTCAAATGTGTCTATTTAACACGTCCCACGAACCCACATCTCAGTCTGTGCTATTCATTCCCATTTCATGGGATGCCACTGAAAGAGGGGCCATTTTACGTACGAATAAAATCAGTGACGTAGAAAAAGCACATGCTTTTTAATTGAATCACATTTCTTAAGAGTTACTTGCCTTAAGTCCCTGACTACCCAAGATCCAACTTAAGGTCCTTATGGGCACAACACAGGCCTCTCAGAGCAGAAGAAAGTAGAAAAGGGATGTCAGCAGCATTCCAAGGCAGCAGGTGCAGAGAATCTCCAGGCAGTGGGTCACCTCTGACTGTACCCAGGTGTGCTCTGGGTGGACACCCTCTGCTTCATCACTTAAATCATCAGGAGTAAAACTGGAGCAGGACAGCCTGGTGGGTGCAGGTGGGAACGAATCAGTCTCTTCTCTCTCCCCTTTCTCTCCTTCAAACCCTCAGGGCTAGAGAACTACAGTCTAAGGAATGATTGGCTCTGTTTTCTCTGCTTGGAGGTCACCAACTGGAAGTTCCTTCACCCCTACTGACAAAGCCTCTTGGAGCTGACATAAATGGGGTTCAGCCACAAAACAAAATAACATAACATTCGAGGGGCACACCCACCCCTAAGGAAAATAACAAACCAGAAATACAGATTCCAACAGACAACAAGATTATAAAAGATGAACCAAGAACTTTCATTTGCATAATATACATATTAGATGGCTGCGAAAGGACGGTATTAACATAAAAGAAGAAAAAAATGAAAGAGAGCCAAACAGAAGTATTATGTATGAAAAATACAATACTGAAATAAGTGGCACAATAGGTGAGGGGGTAGATTAAGTTGCTGTTTAAATTGCATACTCCCTTCCCCATACCCTCATGGAGGGAGTGTATTTCCCCCCCCCCTCGACTTTTGGCCCTACGTGGAATTGTTTGGGCCAGTGTGATTTTTTAGGAGGAGGTTTAAAACACGTTTGTGTGGTTGAATTTACACTCTTGCCCTTCTGCTATCAGAGTGAAAAGAGTATGTCTTGGGTGGGCCACTGGCCCCAAGAGGAAAATGAGATTTTTTTTTTTTTTTTTTTTTTTTTTGTGGTACGCGGGCCTCTCACTGTTGTGGCCTCTCCCGTTGCGGAGCACAGGCTCCGGACGCGCAGGCTCAGCGGCCACGGCTCAC
>NC_041232.1:81369503-81411026 GCF_002837175.3 Physeter macrocephalus | reverse complement strand
CACGGGCCCAGCCGCTCCGCGGCACGTGGGATCCTCCCAGACCGGGGCGCGAACCCGGTTCCCCTGCATCGGCAGGCGGACGCGCAACCACTGCGCCACCAGGGAAGCCCGAAAATGAGATAGTTTAAGTGCACAACACAGTATTGTTAACTGCAGCCATGATGCTGTACAGCAAATCTTTAGAATTCAATTACCTTGCTTAACTGAAACTTTAAACCCACTAAACAGCAACTCCTCCCTACCCCAGCCCCTGGCAGCCACCTACACTCTCCTCTCTGCTTCTATATGTTTGACTATTTCAGACACTTCATCTAAGTAGAATCATGCAGTATTTATCCTTCTGTGTCTGGCTTATTTCACTTAGCATACATGTCCTCCAGGTTTATCCATGTCGTTTCATGTCGCAGGATTTCCTTCTTTTTTTTTTTTAAACGTTTATTTATTTATTTATTTTTGGCCGCATTGAGTTTTTGTTGCTGCGCGCGGGCTCTCTCTAGTTGCGGCGAGCGGGGGCTACTCTTGGTTGCGGTGCGCGGGCTTCTCATTGCGGTGGCTTCTCTTGCTGTGGAGCATGGGCTCTAGGCGAGCAGGTTTCAGTAGCTGCAGCACACGGGCTTCAGTAGTTGTGGCTCGCGGGCTCTAGAGCTCAGGCTCAGTAGTTGTGGCGCATGGGCATAGTTGCTCCATGACACATGGGATCTTCCCGGACCAGGGCTGGAACCTGTGTCCCCTGCATTGGCATGCAGATTCTCAACCACTGTGCCACCAGGGAAGCCCCAGGATTTCCTTCTTTTTTCCAGCTGAATAATATTCTATTCTATGTATAAACCCCATTTTCCTTATTGATTCATCCCTCAATAAATACTTTGGTTGTTCCCATATCATGGCTATCGTGAATAATGTTGCAGTGAATGTGGGAGTTCAGATATCTTTTCAAGCTCTTGATTTCAATCCTTTTGGATAAATACCCAGAAGCGGGATTGCTGGATCATACGGCAGTTCCATTTCTAATTTTTCTCAGAACCTCCATACTGTTTTCCATAGTGGCTGCACCACTTTACATTCCCACCAACAATGTACAAGGGTTTCAATTTCTCCACATCCCCACCAACACTTATCTTTTGTTTTGCTTTGTTTTTCATAATGACCATCCTAACAGGTGTGAGCCAATATCTCATGATGGTTTTGATTTGCTTTGTCCTGATGATTAGTGACTCCTACTTTGATTTACGGCTGGTCACTAGTTTGTCATTTTGTCTCTTGATGAATCAATGGCTCTTAGCTGCAGCTGCCAACTCTGCCGTCCTTGGCTCACCAGTTCCCATATTTCTGAAATGTAGAGATACTGTGCCAGTGAGTACACCCTGCTCCACCTCCAACCCCAGCCAGTGACCACAGGAGGACATCCTCATCGTGGTCCAGCTGCTGAGACCCCTGTCCTGGAGTCTGTTTCCAACCTTCTTAGGTTGGGTCACAGAAGGTTTGCTGAGGGCGTATCCTCAGGCTGAGGGCAGGGAAGGAAGCATGCAGAGCCGGAGGAATGAACACGAATGGATTCAGCTTGGGACTGGCTTCATCTCCTCCAAGGGGAAGGAAGCCCAGTGCCTATGTGGTACTGTGGTGCTGGCCCCCTCGAGGTGGGGGGCTGTTCTTCTGCACCCCGTGACAGCAAGTCACCGGCTGATGTTCACTGGGGTAGGAGATGAGCCGGCCTCCTGCGGGTGGCAGTTGCTGTCTGAGCAGAGGAACTGCTGGAAGGCAGGTAACATCACAGCAGCTGATACTACCTGCCATCAGCACCCACCACGACAAAGAGTACTGGTGAAGCAACACCACTTCCCCTCTAAGCATTTTAGGAAAGTTGGAATGGCAAGAAGGCCCAGGGTGTGTGTGTGTGTGTGTGTGTGTGTGTGTGTGTGTGTGTGTGTACAGTGGACACAGGGGTGGGGTGTGGGGAGGAAGGTATAACTGACTCACTGTGCTGTACACCTGAAACTAACACAACACTGTAAATCAACTCTACTTCAATAAAAAACTTTTTTAAGTTGCTAACAAACTTTTATCTAAATGCTCCCATGCTTTCTTATGTTTCTCTCATTTCTACTCTTAGGAATTCTTCAGTGACATTTAAAGAAAGTTTTCCTATCTCTCCACCTAGTTACGTAGTTACAATAAAACAGCATTTCCTTTTTAATTTAAACAGATTGAAAGTCTCTCAGAGTACAAGGATATTAACAGAACATCAGTTTTCAAAATACAGTCATACAGTAATGTTTCTTATCATGCTGAAATAATGTTTCTAAAATTTAAATATGAAACTGTATGATCTAGCATCCCTCCTCATCCCCACTTGAAGAAGATTCTGAAATCATATCTATATAATAACGTGTAAATATTCAGACAGCTCAGTTGAAAGGATGGCTCCTCTTTATCTGTGTTTGAGGAAACATTCCAGTAAGATCTCTGTATAGTCCTTAATTGGCACTCAGGTGATTTCAGATAAATGTCAAAGCTCTTTCCTTTTCCATCAAACGTTGTCATGCAGGCCTAAGCAAAGAAGGGGCGGTCAAGGTTTTGAGCGACCTTCTCAGCAGCTGGGCTCGATATCATCAGATCGCTCATTAGAGCCAACAGGCTGATTGACAAGGTTACCTCAAACTGAGAAAAGGTGCCAGAGAGATCATTTGCATATTATATTAATGACATTCAGAGGACCACTTGGTGTTCCTCGGCGGATAGAAGAAGAACAAACTGTAATTTTCACAATCATTAATTGTTTAAAGTAAACTGCAGATTCTTGTACCACTTAGGATGATGAAGGAATTTCAATTTCATGCAGAATAGGAGGAAAGCTCTGAAATTGCTCTTCAGAGCAATCTTCAGTCAATGATTTGACTGAAGATTAACTCTTCACAGGGCCAAGAGCCCTCTCCTGGGGCTGACACTGTTTACGGAAGCACATCACAGAGCCTCTTGCCCTGATGAGGGGTAGGGGCTGAGAGCAGAGGTGTGGATGCCAGTAAATAATGACAATCATTTGTGCATTTTACTCCTCAGTGGAGGAATGTGGGTGCAAGCAAGAGTGTTAGAACTCGCCTGATTCCTTGATGCCAAATTCCTGAAGCTTCCACGGTTGGATCTCCTTAACCTCGCCTTCTGCCTTGTTCCTACTGTAGATTCTGGGACCGACCTGGTCCCTAGCAGGGGAAATACATGGGTTGGCTTAATGTCTTGTTGCTTAATATAAGTCCTACTTCATTTTCCCAGAGTCCAGGTTGGATTAATTTCCTTGGGCTGCCATAACAAAATACCATGAACTGGGTGACTAAAGACCACAGGAATTTATTCTCTCACACTTCTGGAGACTCAAAGTCCAAAAGGAAGGTGTGGGCAGAGCCATGTTCCCTTGGAAGGCTCTTGAGAGGAATCCTTCCTGCCTTCTTCAGCTCCTGGCTGTTGCCCACAATCTTTTTGTTCCTTGGCATGTAGCTGACTCCCTCTGTGCTTGTGTCATCACGTGGCCTTCTGATAAGGACATCAGTCATCGGATTCAGAACCCTCACCCTTATCCGGTATTCTATCAATATCATCTAACTCATTTTATCTGCAAAGACCCTATTTCCAAATAAGATCACATTCTGGGGTTCTGAGCAGATATGAATTTGGGCAGGGGAGAGTATCCAACAGGTCCTGCCTTTGTGCTGGTGACCCAGATCTGCTTGGTCACCCGTTCTACTAATAGATTCCCTGTCTCCTTTCTGTGCATCCTAATTTCTATTGGGTTGGCCAAAAAGTTCATTTGGCTTTTTTCTGTAAGATGGCTCTACTAGTGCTTAGTTGTCTTTAACTTCATTCGAAACAATTTTGTGAGATTGTACTGTGACAGCTGTCATATCGGCATGCATTTAAAAACAGATTTATCAAGATTGGTGAATTTTTGTGTAGCCATTTTAACACTGAAGATGGAAGACAAAAAGCAACGTTTTTGGTATATTATGCTTTATTATTTCAAGAAAGGTTAAAACGCAACTGAAATGCAAAAAAAGATTTGTACAGTGTATGAAGAAGGTGCTGTGACTGACTGAACGTGTCAAAAGCGGTTTGCAAAGTTTCATGCTGGAGATTTCTCACTGGACGATGCTCCACGGTCGGGTAGACCAGTTGAAGTTGATAGCGATCAAATCGAGACGTCAACTGAGAACAATCAACATTATACCACACAGGAGATAGCCAACATACTCAAAATATCCAAATCAAGTGCTGAAAATCAATCATTTGCACCAGCTTTGTCATGTTAATCGCTTTGATGTTTGGGTTCCACATAAGTTAAATGAAAAAAACCTTCTTGACCGTGTTTCTGCATGTGAAACTTAAACGTAACGAAAACGTTCCATTTTTAAAACAAATTGTGACAGGCGATGGAAAGTGGATACTGTACAACAATGTGGAACGGAAGAGATTGTGGGACAAGTGAAATGAACCACCACCAACCACACCAAAGGCCGGTCTTCATCCAAAGAAGGTGATGTTGTGTATATGGTGGGACTGGAAGGGAGTCCTCTATTCTGAGCTCCTTCCGGAAAACCAAACAGTTCCAACAAGTACTGCTCCCAATTAGACCAACTGAAAGCAGCACTCGACGAAAAGTGTCCAGAATTAGTCAAGAGAAAATGCATAATCTTTCATCAGGATAACGCAAGACCACATGTTGGTTTGATGACCAGGAAAAAATTGTTACAGCTTGGCTGGGAAGTTGTGATTCATCCGCCATATTCAGCAGATATTGCACCTTCAGATTTCCATTTATTTCGGTCTTTACAAAATTCTCTTAATGGAAAAACTTTCAATTCCCTGGAAGACTGTAAAAGGCACCTGGAACAGTTCTTTGCTCAAAAAGATTAAAAGTTTTGGGAAGATGGGATTATGAAATTGCCTGAAAAATGGCAGAAGGCAGTGGAACAAAACGGTGAATACATTGTTCAATAAAGTTCTTGGTGAAAATGAAAAATGTGTCTTTTATTTTTACTTAAAAACCCAAGGAACTAATAGTCTACTTCCTTTAGATAAGTTTGGCTTTGCTTCTCTCATTCTCTGAGAAAATGAAGACTAGTACTTGAACATCAGTACCTGGGACCCAGACCAAGTGCTGATAACTCTCTGATATTGACCACCCTTCTGATTCTGATGTCAGAATCTCCAGGCTCGTGCTCTCTCCACTGCGGTAGAGCTCCTTGGGGATCACTAACGTCCTTGGCCTTGAAGCTTGGCCCATTGGACTTTTTATGTTGCCCTTTGCTGAACTCTGCTCCACCATGATACCTGCCAACCCCAGCACAGCTGCCTCCTGGCCACTATCCAGGTGGAAGGCTGCCCAGAAAAGTCGAAATCCCACAAGATTCCATTCAACTTCATCCTTTCCATATATTGTTCTATATGAAGTTTTTAAAAGTTTTAAATTGTATTTAATTATGAACTATTTCAAACATACAGAACAGAAACAGCCCCCAAATCCCAAAGGTTTTATTTCTTTTACAAGCTACATGTCCTTCTCGGGTTTGCTGAGTGTTCTGCTCTGCACTGTCTTTATCTGGGACCCAGATTCCAAGCAGCCACTAACTGGAACACCGCTGGCCCTGGACGGTTTCTCACTGACAGTCAAATGATCACTTTTGCTCATAATTCATTAGACAAAACTAATCCCACAATCCCGTTCCACCAGAAGGGCCAGAAGCTGCAATTCTACTATGTGTCTAGATGCTGGAGAGCCTGGGAACATTCAGTGAATTGGGAACAGACCTGAATTCACAGCTACACCCTGGACTAGGGGGGCAAGCCCAGAACTAGGCATATTCGTAGATCAATGAAGAGAAGATGAACCACTCAATCCATGAAATCACTGGGAAAGTAAATATCAAAATCAGTCAGCAGGGCTGTGTAAAGTTCTGGAGCCTCCAGGGGAAGAATCCACTTCCAAGCTCATTCAGTTTGTTGGCAGAACTCAGCTCCTTATGGTCATAGGACTGAAGTCCTGTTTTCTTGCTGGCTGTCAGGGAGGAAATGGACTCTGTTCCTATAGCCCACCCACACCTCTGGTTGTGTTCCCTGGTGGTCCCTCTCTGGCAAGAGTGGGCTGGGCCCTTCTCATGGTTCAAATCTCTCTGACTTTTCCTTCTACTCCCTCTCTCTGATTCCAGCCAGAGAAAATTTTCTGCTTTCAAGGGCTTGTGTGATTAGATTGGGTTCACCCAGATAATCCAGGATAAGCTCCCTATTTTAAGGTCTGTAACCCTTAACAATATCTGCAAAGTCCCTGCAGAATATGACAACATATTCCGGGGATTAGGGCGTGGACATATTTGGGGACCATGCTGCCTGTCACACTCACCAATACTGTATCTTCACTTTCTGTTATTTTCTGATTTACATTTATTATTTTCTTCCTCTTTTGTTCTATTATGGAGACAGATTTTAAATGTCCAATATACACTTGAAAAAAATCTGTATATTCATATACTCTAATGTATGCCTCCTTACATTTTTACATCATGATATATTGAGAAAATGGAATTATTTATTTGCTACACTCAGGTAAACTAGAGGAATTCAGGAGCATCTTTATGGAGCTTGGTTCATACTTGGTTCAGAACCTCATTACGTTTTCTTATTATATAGTTATAACAGGAAGAATTAGTGTGTGTTGGGGAAGTTCTGGGGAAGACATTAAATATAAAATATGTATAAAATTTCCAAATATTTTTCAAATCTATAAATGAGAATCTTGAAGCTACTTTGGATATATATTTCAACATCAGGTTTGATGCTTGAAATATCTGTATGCACTTCCTGAACAAGACCTTTTAATGATGATCTCTTCAAATTTTTGATAGTCACCTTTGACCAGAAACTGTTCACACAAAGTGCGTGGTAAAAATGTAAAGCTACTTTTCCAAAACTTCAAAAATGTATAATAGTTGGAACTACCTTTAAAGAACTTAACCACACTTCTGTTTCTTTCAGCGACAAGCGTCATATTGAAATTTCTTGCAATAAGAAAGGATTTTAAACCACATTGAACTTTTCCATGTCGAGTATTTCAAAATAATGACAGAGCTCTAATTTTCAGAATCCTCAAACGTTATCAGAGCAGTTATTCAATGGCTAACGTAAATACCACTAAAAAAGGTATTTCTGCCACAAATGGGGGAAGAATCCATGTGAAAAGAAAGGTTCAGAGTTGCCTCTAGAAGTTGCAGCCCGTAAAACTTCCTCCCCTCCCACCCTGTGCCTCCTTTCTGCTCCCAACCATGTAGCCAGCTGTACCTCGGGCTGCAGCCACACCACTGTAGCAACCAAACCACAAACCTGCTGCAGCTCCTGGAAAAGAGCTCCAGCGCTGGATGGAAGTGAACTCCACAGCTGACGCAAAGGTCAAGTCCAGGTGCTGGAGCTCTGCACACAGATGAGGACCACAGAGTGCCCTGGAGGAACCTGCTCTCTCCATCACATTCCAGGGGACTGAGAGATTTCTCGTGGCTCCATGCCCTTCGTTCCTTATGGGTTTAATTAATTTTAGAATTTTCTGCACTTTGCAGTTTATCAGTAAGAATTCTGAATTTTATCTGGAAAACGTCTCTATTTCCCCTCACTTTGAATCATAGTTACTCTGGAAATAAAATTCTAGATTGACTGCTATTTTCTCTGCTGTCACTCTAATCATTTTCCTTTACTGGTCATCTGTCTCTTCTCTCTGGTTTCTTTTAAGATTTTTCTCTTTGTCTTTAATATTACCCTATAATTTTCCTTTGATTCACCTCATGTGAGTTAATTTTTAATATATGCTGCTCTGGATCCATAATTCAATTTCTTAATCTTTTTTATTGAAGCTTAATGTACATATAACGAAATGCACAGATCTCAGGAAGTTTGCTGAGATCTGGCAGGAGGAAATCCACACTCTAATCACGATAGAGCAAAATAATTCTATCACCACAGAAAGTTCCTCTGTGCTCCCATTAAGTCAAATGGTACCTGTAGAGTCAGCCACCATTATGATGTCCATCACCACAAATGAAAAAATGAGTGCTGCCTGTCCTATAATTTCTTACAAATGGAATCATATAGTCTGTACACTTTTGTGACTGGCTTCCATTTGGTCAAAATAATTTTTTGGAGATTGATCCATGTTCTATGTTTATCAGTAGTTCATTGCTTTTTATTGCTAAGCACACATCCATAATATAAATATGCCGTAATTACTTTATTAATGATGGACATTTGAGTTGCTTTCACATTTTGGCTATTATAAACACAGCTGCTATGGACATTCTCATTCAATTCTTTTTGTAGATGTATGTTTTCATTTTCTTGTGTAAATACCTAGGAGTGGAATTGCTGGGTTGTAAGGGAAAGTTTAATTTTACAAGAAACTGTCAAACAGTATTCTACAAAAAATTGTATCATTGTACATTATCACCTGCAGAAAACGAGATTCATGGTTGTTTCACATCCTTGCTGACATCTGGTCTTATCAGCCTTCAGTAAGCCATTTTTGGTCAGAATATAAAGATATCTTTTGGTTTAAATTTGCATTTCAGTGATGATTAACGATGCTGAGGATCTTTTTATGTATTTATTGGCCATTTGTATAATATCCTTTGTAAACTTTCAGTTTTTTTAATAATTTTTAATTGGGTTCCTATTCTTTATCTGTAGAGGTTCTTTGTACATTTTTTATGCAATTCCTTGGTCAGATATATACACTGCAAATATTTTCTCCTAGCCTGTAATTTGTATATCCATTTTCTCAATCATATTTTTTTAATGAACAGAAATGTTCAATTTTGATAAAATCCAATTTACAAATTTTTTTCTTTTATGGTTCTTTTTTTGGACATCCCAAAGACATAAATGTGTTACGTTTATATTTGAAGATGTGAGTTTTACATTTAGATTTGAGTTTTATATTTGAAGTTTGGACTAAAATCACCCTCAAATAATTTTACTGTAGGGTGCAAAAGACCATTTTTTTTCCATACAATTTTCTAGTTGTTTCAGCACTCTTTATTGAAAATAATTCTTATCTCCATTGAATGTCTTTGGTGACTTCGCAAAAATTAATTGATCATATTAGTAGGAGGCTATTATTGGTCTCTGTTCTGTTCCATTGACCTAGTCATCTGTCCTTACACTGTTATCACATAGTCTGACTTGCAGTTTTATATTAAGTCATGAAATTAGGTATGGTAATTCTTCCAATTTTCTACTTTATCAAGATGATTTTATTTCTTCTAGCCCTTTTGCATTTCCATATATATTCTGGAATCCATTTATCAATTTCTGACCCCAAAACAAAAGCTTGCTGTGTTACATTGTATCTATAGACTAATTTAGAGAGAACTTACACCCTAGCAATATATTAAGTATTTTGACCCATGAACATGTTATATCTCTCTATTTACTAAGATTTTATTTAATTTTTCCCTGCAGTATATGCTTTTTATTGCAAAGGTCATGTACATATTTTACTATATATATTCTTCAGTATATGTTGATGTTTATTCTAATGTAAGAAGTATTTTTAAATTTTCTTTCTTTATATACAGAAACATTTATTTTGTATACTGAGCTTCAATTCTGAACCTTGCTAAATTCACTTGTTAGCTCTAGTAAGATTTTTTTTTTTATTTCTTTGGATTTTTTTACAGACATAATCATGTCATCTGCAAATAAAAATATTTTATTTCTTCCTTTCTGATCTTAATGCTTTTTATTTCTTTTTCTTTCTTAATTTCACTGGCTAGGATCTCCAGTACAAGTAAACATCCATGCCTTATATCCAGTCTTAGTTGAAAGTGATCAGTATTTCGACTTTAATTATGATGTTAGCTATTGTTTTGTATAGCTTCCCTTTATCCAAGTGAAGAAATTCCCTTCTAACCCCACTTCGCTGATTGTTTTTTTCACGAAGAAGTGTTAGATTTTGTCAAATGCCTTTTATGAATTTATTGAAAAGTCAGATTTTTCTCCTTTATCCTGTTAATGAGGTGTAAACTGTTGCTCATCTCTAAAAGGCTCTCCTGAAATCTGGGTTTTGATTTCGGGAGATTTACTGGGTTTTGTTTTTTTGCATGGCTATTTATCTTTTGAATCAGTTATGTATATATTACCTAATATTTATATGGTGTGCAGTAAGGATACCTTGTGTATCATTTTACTCCTTTGTGCTACAGAAGTTTGATTTGTCTTTAGAAGTTTACCTTTCTGGATGCAAATATTTCCTGGGAACAATAAGCCTTTTTGTGAATTGTTTTAATTGTTTTAACCAGGTTCTGCAATATTAAGGCATGTCTATGACAAGACGATCCCTCTTGTCCCCCAATTATATTTCAGGAGCTCAGTAAGCAGTGAAATTTTCTACTGTCTTATCAGGTCTAATGGGTATAGCTATGTTGAGATTAGAATAGTCAAAAAGACAAACAGGGCTTCCCTGGTGGCGCAGTGATTGAGAGTCCACCTGCCGATGCAGGGGACACGGGTTCGTGCCCCGGTCCGGGAAGATCCCACATGCCGCGGAGCGGCTGGGCCCGTGAGCCATGGCCAGTGAGCCTGTGCGTCCGGAGCCTGTGCTCTGCAACAGGAGAGGCCACAACAGTGAGAGGCCCGCGTGCTGCAAAAAAAAAAAAAAAAAGACAAACAACCTCTAATTGGTCCTTTCTCCAGAGGTCAAAACCATTTAGAAGTCACATTCTACTAATATGGAGGGTCTTTTTCCATTTTCCATTAATTACATTTCATTAATTAGGAGTCAGTCCAACAGTAACATTTACTGAGCACTAAGTAAGAGCAAAGGAAACCTGAGGCCCTCAAGGCTGTAACTCACATCCTTCCGGACCTTCCATCTTATATAGCAAGACAGGGGTGACTCATACAAAACACAAATGCACAAACTGGCACAAAAGGTTATGTTGTAAATTTGATTTGAAATAATGAGGGACTAAGAAGTTTCTCTCAGAGCAGAGGAAATAATACTGGAAAATGTGTACTGTTTTAAATTTTTTGTTTGTTTGTTTGTGGTACGCGGGCCTCTCACTGCCGCGGCTTCTCCCGTTGCGGAGCACAGGCTCCGGACGCGCGGGCCCAGCATCCATGGCTCACGGGCCCAGCCGCTTCGCGGCATGTGGGATCCTCCCAGACCGGGGCACGAACCCGTGTCCCCTGCACCGGCAGGCGGACTCTCAACCACTGCGCCACCAGGGAAGCCCTAAATTTTTAAATAAGTTAATAGGTAGTTAGAATAAACACTAAGGTGACATAGTTTTAATAGTTTGTGATTCTGAAAGATTGTCTAAAACAAATTCAAAATTAAATATTTGGAAAGAGGGAAAAGAAAGGAAAATGAGGAGAGGACATCTGTACCCATGAGGTCAGGTCTCCTCTACTAGCTTTACAAAGGAGATTTGAGAAAAATGTTAGGAGTCTCTATAATTGATTTCCTGTGGATTCACTGCATAGTGTATTGAAACAAAAGGCTGTTACAATATGAGAATTCTTTCAAAAGTGAATTTAATATCTCTCAGGTTGGGCTGTATTTTCCATAGCACTGCTTGGCTACTAGCTAGTCACATATTCTTTTATTCCTAGCAGTCAGTGTGGAAAAACAGCAAAGGTAAAAAGCAACTTAAAGGCTCCTAAGTTCTCAGTCCACTTAGCATTCTGTCCCCCCAGACCCAGAGTAGAGCTATTTTAGATGCACAGTTGGAGACAAAAGCCAGTAACTAAAATCTGTGTTTCAGTCACTTGATGGGAAGAATTATATATATTAACATTTTCTGTTCAGATAGGAAGAATCTCATGACCTATTGCTCAAGAAAAATAAAGTTAAAACGTTTAACTTCTTTCCACCAGATCATACCTTATTTTTGCTCAAAATATCAAGGATATTTTTGCAGAAATAGGAAAATCCATTCTAAAATTCATATGGAATCTCAAGGGATCCTTAACAGCCAAAACAATCTTGAGAAAGAACAAAGTTGTATGGAACTGCAAAAGACCCCAAATAGCCAAAACAATCTTGAGGAAGAAGAACAAGGCTGGAGGTCTCACACTTACTGACTTAAAAACTTACAAATCTCCAGCAATCAAAACAGTGTGGTACTGGCATAATAACAGACCTATAGAACAATGGAATAGAATATAAACCTCAGAAATAAACTCACATATATGGTCAAATAATTTTAGTCAAGGATGCCAAGATCATTTAATGAGGAGAGGAGAGTCTTTTCAACAAATGGTGTTGGGAAAACTGAATATCCACATGGAAAATAATGAAGTTGGACTCTTACAAAAGACCACATAAAAAATTAACTCAAAATGGATCAAAGGCCTAAAGATAAAGGCTAAAAAACTATAAAAGTCTTAGAAAAAAATCATAGGGGAAATGCTCCATGACCTAAGCTTCGGCAATGACTTCTTGGATATGACACTAAAATCAGAGACACCAAAAGAAAAATAGATAAATTAGATTTCACCATAATTAAAAACTTTAGTACATCAAAGAATACTATTAAAAAAGTGAAAAGACAACCCAAGGAATAGGAGAAAAGATTTGCAAATCATGTATCCGATAATTAATATCCAGAATTTATAGAGAATGCTTATAACTCAAAACAAAAAACAAACAACCTGATTAAAAAGGGGGCAAAGTATTTGAACAGACATTTCTCCAAAAAAGACATACAAATGGCCAATAAGCACATGAAAAGATGCTCACATCATTAATCATAAGAGAAAAGCAAATCAAGACCACAAGACCACCACCTCACACCTGTTAGGATGCTATTAAATAAATAAATACATACATACATAAATGTTGGCGATGATGTGGAAAAATTGGAACTATGCACATTGCTAGTGGGAATGTAAAATGGTACATCCTCTGTGGAAAACTGTATGGAAATTCCTCAAAAAATTAAACATAATATTCCCATATGATCCACCAATTTCACTATGGCTATATATTTAAAAGGATTGAAAGCAGGGATTCAAACAGGTATTTACACACCCATGCTCATAGAAGCATTGTTAATAAGAGCCAAATGGTGGAAGCAACTCCAGGGTTCACTGACAACTGAATGGACAAACAAAATGTGGTTTATACACAAAATGAAATATTATTTAGCCTCAAAACGAAGAAAATTCTGACACATGCTACAACATGGATAAATCATGAAGACATTATGTTAAGTGAAATAAGTCAGTTACAAAAGGAAAACACTGTATGATTCCTCTTATATGAGGTTATGTAAAGTAGTCAAATTCATACAAATTTCATACAAATTCAGACAGAAAGTAGAATGGTGGTTACTAGGGGTTGGAGGGGGTGGAGAATAGGGAATAAGTGTTTAATGGATACGAGAGTTTCAGTTTGCTAAGATAAAAATGTTCTGGAGACAGAGTTGAGGGTTGCATGACAATGTAAACATACTTAATATAACTGAACTGTACACTTAAAATTGTTAAAATGGTAAATTTTATGTTATATACATATTAACACAATAAAAACAAATAAATTTTTAAATATAAAAGGTTTTTACTGGGATATACTAACTTGAAGGCCTTAGTTAAAAATGTTAAGATTTGAGAGGAATGTGAAATGTAAGTATTCAGTCAGTTATCATCATTTGAGATATTTAACCTCAAATTTCATAGAATAGTTACCTGCAAGTGCAAAGTGACTCTTAATATTTGTATTTTCAAGTTCATCATTAAAGTATTTTATTGAAGAGGGAACTTATCTATCTCTAAATTTCATTTCATTAACTTTGTCCCCTATATATTTGCCCATTATTTTTCAGAAAAAAAACTGTACAAATAAAATGGCAAATACATTTTTGAGAAATTATAACTAATTATGTTACTTTGTCTCCTATGTCACCACAGTTACTGCATTATTGTGAATATCCTTATATAAATACATATTTTCAAAAAGGGGCTGGACAGCTACCTGTCACTTTTCCAGTGTGCCTACATGCAAGACAGAATTTAGCCTATTTCAGCCAAAAACACTTTCTAAGCAGAAAATATGATAAAACTCTGTGACAAAAGAACTGGGAGCATGAAAAACTTATGACATTTTTCACAATTGTAGGATCCTCTGTTGCAGATGTTTTCTCAAAATGTCAGTAATAATTGTCCTTTTCAAAGGACAATGCATACTTACAAAATCTCAAAATTTCTTTTAAATTACCATTTCTGAAAAATCTTGAAATTCCAAATTTATGCCCATACCTTTGAAACTGATATACCTAAATTCTCTTTGCCACACTGTTGACAGCTTCACTGGATGGATATTAAAACTTTATTAATAGTTCAGAGAATGATGTCAGCATCATGCTGGCATAAGGTCCCTTGTTTTTGCCTTCCCCCAACAACAAAAATTTGGCCTCCGTCCACAGACTAAAATACCTTTGAGGGATCTGTGAGGTCCAGAGGAATTACAAGGGACCTGGGACGAGTTACAACTGGTAACAAGCATACAGACCTCCGTCCCAGCTAGGGACCCTGCAGTGGCCCATATCCTGGCTCCAGCCCCTCTCAGCCATGGTCCAGGAGTCCCTGGAGCACAGTGACCTAGAATCACCTATGAAAGAGAGGCTTCATGGAGGGCCAGGTTTCCAGCGAAGTTCCAGCACACTGCTGGAGCAAAAAAGTTGATTTGGATGCACTGGAGTGTGTAAGAGGTTTGACTTTTTCCACATCACCCCTCCCCAGAGGTGGCAGTTTAGGGATAAAAGAGGTCTTCCTCTGACCATGATTTCTCCTACAGGAAAAAGGGAGAGTGTAGGAGGGAGCTTTCCCAGATATATGGGATGCTGCCAAAGGGGCTCATTTCCTTCCTGCCCCATCCAGAGAACTGAATCATGAGCTCCCTGATAAGATCAAAAGAGGTGGGAAGGGCTTCCCTGGTGGCGCAGTGGTTGAGAGTCCGCCTGCCAATTCAGGGGACACAGGTTCAAGCCCTGGTCTGGGAGGATCCCACATGCCGCGGAGCAACTAGGCCCATGAGCCACAACTACTGAGCCTGCGCGTCTGGAGCCTGTGCTCCACAACAAGAGAGGCCGCGATAGTGAGAGGCCCACGCACCGCGATGAAGAGTGGCCCCCGCTTGCCACAACTAGAGAAAGCCCTCGCACAGAAACGAAGACCCAACACAGCCAAAATACATAAATTAATTAATAAACTCTTACCCCCAACATCTAAAAAAAAAAAGAGGTGGGAAGAGGGCAGATAGGACTCTCAGGAGACATTAATGGGATACAGATTTTCCTACCTGCATTGCAGATTCAATCAAGAAGGCTGTCCAGGAGCCAATGGAATGCCTCACCCACAGATCCACTATAACCTGTGGCCAGCTCTCTGTGCACACTCCTAGTGCTGGCAGCAAGAATGGGCTTTGGCAGGTGGCCAATGAGCACACAGATAAAATCATCTGAATCTTCAGGCCAGGGAGAGATTACAAGCTTGAGCTTTAGCACCTCCTTTAGGAAAACGAAGAGAGGCTGTCAGCACTCAGGCTGGTGTGCTGCAAGATCCAAAGAAGGCACACAAGCTTAATAATTCTGCCACAAAGGGAGCAAGAAGGTGGAGCAGGTGTACCCATAGAAGGTCTGAGGTAGCCACAGATTCTCTAGCAGGGTTAACAGAAGTTATCTTTCTCCCAAAGGCAGTCAGTCAAGACTTGAAAAGGTGACTGCTACTTCAAATGCAAAGACAGCAACGCAAAACCTCACAGAATATTAAAAAATCAAGGTAACATGACGCTACAAAAAGATCACAATAACCTTCTGGGAACTGAAGACAAAAACATGGAGATCTGTGATTTACCCAATTGAAAATTCAGGATAGCTGTTTGAAGGAAACTCAGTGAGCTACAAAAACACACAAACAAAACAGAACACAAAAAGGAAATTCAATGAAGTCAGGAAAACAATACATGGATAAAACAAGAAGCTTAAAAAAGATACAGAAATCACACCAAAAAATTCTGGAACTAATGAATGCAATGAATGCAATGAAAATGCAATGGAGAGCATCAACAGCAGACTTGGTGGAGCAGAAGAAAGAATCTGTGAGATTGAAGACAGGAAATTTGAAATTATCCGGTCAGAGGGGGACCAAGAAAAATGAATGAAAGAGTGAAGAAATCCTATGTGATCTATGGGACACCATCAAAAGAACAAGTATGCAGATCACTGGAGTTCCAGAAGGAGAAGAGAGAGAGAGAAGGGGGCAGAAAGCTACTTACAGAAATAATGGCTGAGAACTTCCCAAATCTGGAGAGAGATTTGGACATCCAAGTTCATGACGCTCACAGGTCATCCAACAAAATCAACTTAAGGAGATTCTCTCCAAGGTACATCGTAATGAAACTGTCAAAAATCAAAGACAAAGAGAAAAATCTTAAAAGCAGTGTGAGAAGAAAGCTTGTAACTTACAAGGGAACCCCATAATTTTATCTACAGATTTCTCAGCAGAAACCTCACAAGCCGGGAGATCATGGGATGATATACTCAAAGTGCTGAAAGAAAAACACTGCCAGTCAAGAGCACTTCACCCAGCAAAGCTGTCCTTCAGAAATGAAGGAGAGATGAAGACCCTCCCAGACTAACAAAAGCTCAGAGAATTCATCATCACTAGGCTTGCCTTTCAAGAAATGCTGAATGGTGTTCTTCAAGCTGAAAATGAAAGGTGCTAATTAGTAACATAAAAACATGTGGAAAAAAATACAACACACTGGTAAAGGTAAGTATTATATAGAGCAGATTCAGAATACTCTTAATACTGTAATATGCTGCAGTATTAAACACTTAACTCTAGTTAACCTTTATAAAGGTTAAAGGACAAAAATACTGAAAATGTACAGCTACAATAATCCGTTAATCAACAGAATATAGAAAGAGCTGAATTGCGACATCAAAAACATAAAAGTGGGGGGGAGTAAAAGGATGGAGTTTTTGCACGCAACTGAGGTAAAGCTGTTAGCATAAAATAGATGGTTATATCTAAGATATTTTATGGAAGCCTCATGGTAACCACAAAGCAAAAATCTACAGTAGATTCAAAAAAGATAAAGAGAAGGGAATCAAAGAAAACAATTACAGAAAATCTCCAATTCACAAAGAAAGGAGCAAAAAGAGAGGAAGAAAGGAACAAGTGAACAACAAAACAGCAAGAAAACAATTAATAAGATGCATTAGTGAGTCCTTACCTATCAGTAATTACTTTAAATGTAAATGGATTGAATTTTCCAATCAAAAGACATAGAGCAGCTAGATTAATTTAAAAAACAAGACCCAACTATATGCTGCCTGTAAGACACTCACTTCAGCTTCAAGGGCACGCACAGACTCAAAGTGAAGGGATGAATAAAGATATTCCATGCAAGTAAAAGCTGAAAGAAAGCAGAGATAGCTATTCTTATATCACACAATAGACTTGAAGCCAAAAATGGTAAGAAGAGACAAAGAACGTCATAAGAGAATGATAAAGGGGTCAATTCACCAAGAAGATATAGCAGTTTAAGTGTATCTGCACTCAACATTGGAGCACCTGAATATATTAAGCAAATAGTAACAAATCTGTAGAGAGAGACAATACTATAATAGTAGGTAACTTCAAAACCCTACTTTCAGCCATTGATAGATCATTCAGCTAAAAAATCAATAAGGACATATTGAACCCTTTTGCACTGTTAGTAGGAATGTAAACTGGTGCAGCCACTATGGAAAACAGTATGGGGGTTCCTCAAAAAATTAAAAAGACAAATATCATATGATCCAGATCCCACTTCTAGGTATATATCAAAGGAAATGAAATCAGGATCTCAAAGAGATAGCTGCACTCCCATGTTCACTGCAGCATTACTCACAATAGCTGAGATTTGGAAACAACCTAGGTGTCCATCAACAGATGAATGGATAAAGAAGATGTGGTATATACATACAATGGAATGTTATTCAGCTATAAGAAAAAGGGAAATTCTGCCATCTGTGGTAATATTGGATGGACCTTGAGGGCATTATGTTAAGTGAAAAAGTCAGACAGAGAAAGACAAATACTATACGATATGTGGAATCTAAAAAAGCCAAACTCATAAAAAACAAAGTAGAATTATGGTCACCAGGGGCTGAGGGGTGAGGAAAATGGGGAGATGTTGGTCAAAGTATACAAACTTCCATTTTTAAGAAAAATAAGTTCAGGTGATCTAATGTATAGCATGGTGACTATAGTTAATAATATTGTATCATACACTTAAAAGTTGCTGAGTAAATCTCAAATGTTTTCACCACAAAAAATAAATGGTAAGGGCTTCCCTGGTGGCGCAGTGGTTAAGAATCTGCCTGCCAATGCAGGGGACACGGGTTCGAGCCCTGGTCTGGGGAGATCTCACATGCTACGGAGCAACTAAGCCCGTGTGCCACAACTACTGAGCCTGCGCTCTAGAGCCCGTGAGCCACAACTACTGAGCCCGTGCGCCACAACTAATGAAGCCCGCGTGCCTAGAGTCCACGATCCGCAACAAGAGAAGACACCACAATGAGAAGCCTGCGCACCGCAATGAAGAGTAGCCCCGCTCGCCGCAACTAGAGAAAGCCTGCGCACAGCAGTGAAGACCCAACGCAGCCAAAAATAAATAAATAAAATTTAAATAAATAAATGGTAACAATGTGATGTGATTGGAGGTATTAGCTAACACTTTGGTGGTAATCATTTTGCAATATACAAGTGTATCAAACCAACACCTTAAACATACACAATGCTGTATGTCAAGTGTATCTCATAAAGCCGGAACATTTTTTTCATATATTGCTTCTCCTTTAGTGACTCTAAAACATTTTAACAAAAATGGGTGATTTTAATAATTTATTTAGCAAATATAATTAAGTATCCACTGTGATCCGGATACTATGTTAAATGCAAATTATACAACGAAGAATGACATAATCTATTGTGTATTGATTTTTTTTTTTTTTTACAAATCCATGAAATTAAAGGGAAATTAATATAATTGACTGTTGGCTATATGGGTAAGTAAAATGTGAAAGTAATTAAGAGCCCTTATTGTTGTTGATTTCAGTATTATACTCCATTAAAACTGTTTTAGCAGAAACGTTAAATTAATTGCTTTGTGTTTTGCCCTCTCCTATTCTCACTGACCACCCTCTGGTAAAGTAGGCTGAAGGATTGACAAGTGGTCAAAAGATTAGCAGCCAAGAGCATAAAAAGGAAAACAAAACAAAATGAGGAATCTCTGCAAGGAATTTTAAGTCAGAATGAAGAATATCTCTAAACGTGTACATGGAGACACTTTTATAAGCATTGAGTCACACTGCAACACATTTTTATTAATAATGTAGAAGGTTTAGCAGAGCAAGTGCTCTAACAGAGCAATACTTTTAACTTGAAAGCACAAGCCCTCTTCTCTAAACAAAAATATTTCTTTCATGCTGCTCTGGAAGCACAAAATTTGGTTATAGCAATTTTTGAAAGGCATCATTAGGTCTTCCTTCAACACACCATCCCTTTTCTGCAGGTCCAACTCCGGCCACAAAGGTTCTAAATGACATGCTCATCTTTGAAGGGCACAGTTTCCACTGACTTCAAAGGCCATGTGAGGCAACCAGGCTGCTATAGCATGCTTGTCAAACTGTTGGAATACGAGCCTTGAGAAAAAAGTACAAACTCTAGCTCTGAAGTTCAACTTTTCCCTCATCTTAAAATGAAGCATCCTATATGTTTACAAATCTGATGGAGCCCAAATCAATTAACTTTTTCTTTGCTTATAAATACTATACTTTACTCATAAATGGGTTTACTGCATGCTCATTGATCTGTAATAGCCCCTTTGTCTCCACACCAAAATGGTCTACCTTGTATTTGAATCAGCTATTACATGATAAATTCCTGTATAATAGGTAAAAACTAAGTAATTATTATTAACAATGGTAATCAGAATTTACATATATTTTTGGCATGGAGCTATAAATGTATGTCAGAAGAAAATGAGTAAATGTTCTTTTCTTTCAAATATTAGCTCTTTGACCTAATGATCAGACTCAGTAATATTAAGGAGGATGATCTAATAGGGAGAGTAGAAGGATGATTACCTTTGTAGGTATTTTTACCATCATTTTCTGCTTTTTTGACTTCTTGGTTCTTCATATTAAGTTATTTTGGGGGGAACCAATCTTGCCTATTGCTACCTGACAAATTACCCCTGTAAGTTATTAGCTTAAACCCACCCATTCATTTTATTACATCTCTCTTGGTCAGTGAGGAACCAGGGCAGGGCTCAGCTGGATGATTCAGAGGCTCCATATGGCACTGATGAATGAGGGCACTTGGGGGCATGTAGCTGGCAGAGAGCTGGTCCCAAGGATGCAAGACACCTTCACCCACATGTATGCACCTTGGTGAGGACTGTTACAAGTCTAGACTCAGTTCAGAGTGTCAACTGAAGGACCTACAGGTGGTTTCACCCTCATGGCAGTGTCAGAATATTCCTACTTTTTACACGGCAGCTCAGAGCTCCCAGAAAGTCTACTCCAAGCTGACATCTTCTTAAGAACTCGGACCTCATACATAACACAGCCTCACTTCCACGACATCACACTGGCCAAAGCAATGAGGACCTAGCTAGTTTCAAGGGGAGGAGACATGGATCTGAGCTCTCATAAGCATCAAAGAAACTGCAGCCACCTTGGATCTGTCCCATCAGCAAACTCTCCTGAATGCTTGCTCCACGTCCTGGAGATACAGCTTACAGTGCTTTAGCTTCAGATTTCCTACATTCTGACCTATCTCACCCTTACTAAATCATCTGGCTACTGCTTTTAGTTAAAGAATTACCTTGGGCTTCCGTGAGTTTCTTCTAATCACAGAAGAAACAGAGAATACAAAAAATAGAATTTTAGCATGCATTAATTTACCAAATGTCTATTTTTAATAATAAAACTGGCGTATATTTGTTACCGTACCTTGCTATTATCAAGATTAATGTATTAACAATATTAAATGTAAAAATCATTTTACTGATAAAGAAATAAAAATATATTTCAGATTCAATCAATAAGCATTAGTCTATGAGTTAGCAACCCTACCTCCCCCCAGCCCCATTTCAGGGATTGCGATCTGAGGCGTTTAAAAATTAAGCAACTTTCTTAGGGTCCCCCAGCTGGCAGATATCAGAGCTGGGACAAGCTGCCTCCCTGTGATTGAGTACATGCATCACATCTGTGCAATCGAATTACATCACTAGTTTAACACAAAATTCTACGCTCGTGTTTAATCCCATTTATCCTCATTCTCTGTGAAACCTCAATGCTCAATATTCAGAAGTTCTTATGATCATGTATGTACCATAGCTCTTAAAAATCTCAAGGCATTTATATTCAAAACCTCCCCTCTGAGCTCTAAGGATATAATAATTTATATTTATGCCCTATATGACTTGGAGATAATTCCATAGCAGTTGGGCTACTTTTTCCCAACCACCATACTAATGTTCAGTCACTGCACTTTTGACAATCCACTGACATCCAATTAGCAGAAAACATCTTGGTAAATGCAAGCATCATGCCCATTCTGATAGACCTGAGGTAGGCTATTAAGGAAGAGGGAAGAACTAGTTGACACGCAGGTAACTGCATTGGTGTTGGCCTTAGTATGCCAATCAAGCACAATGATCTCACATTTTAAAGTCTACAAGATGATTTTTATCATTTAATGAGAACTCCTTATTATTAAATATTTAAATAATGGCCCTTACAAAGCAGATTTTCAGTATCTCCAGTATGCACAATTTTTTAACACTGTTGGCACATGAGATTATTTAGACTCAGTAAATTTAGAGTGTAAATGACATATATCTCTGGCCTATGTCTAGTAAAGAAAATTAGAGAGAAATATGAAATCTATAAGTTGTTCGAAATGTGCATTTATATATAAATAAAATCTATGGAAAGAAAATTATAATTGGCAGGAATCAGAAAATTTCTGAAGTTGGTTCTTGAACTGGCCAATAATATACAGTACATTTGCTTGCTACGTCTTCACATAATGAATAAAACCTCTCAAAATTCAGACACGCTTTTTAAAAAAATGTTTCAAATTATCATGATTGCATCTCTCTCTTAAGCAGTTTTTTGGTGATAAAATTCAAGTAAACAACTTTTGTTTTTAAAGTATTTACTATACAAAATGTAAAACAAATACAAAAGAATAGTATAGCAAAGCCCCTTTTACTCATCACCCAGCTTCAACGTTTTTCAAATCATGGCCATTATTAGTCCATCCGTACTCTCATCAACACCCCAACTTCCTGTTTTGATGCAAATCGCAAGTATGATACCATTTCATCTGTAAACAAGACAAGTGTTTAAAATTTTAAATTGTGCTAAGTTAGGATATTTTATGAAATCAATGAATAATGTGTTTCAATTTTAATAATTTTTTAAGAACTGAATAAGAAATTAGTGTTTGAAGTCGACTTGAATTGTCAGTATTTATCCTACAGGAGAAAGAACTATTTTTCAAGAAGTTACGGAGTTACCATTTGGTAGTCGATACTGCTTATGGCAAAATCATTGTTATTAATTTCATTAGTGACTCAATATTAACCTGGCTTAAGCCACCAAGTATTATTTTTTATTGTTTAGACCACATCTAATTTCAAAACACTGAAATGGTCTTTCAATGTTTAAAATAACACTGAAAATAAAAAATACATATTTAAAATAACGTGATTTAATTTTTAAGATTTATTTACTAATTCAAACTGGTCCCTATCCATTAGTGAAAACCAGCAATGTTTTATAGTAATTACAAGCTAAATCTTTAACTGACACAATATGAAAATGTATGATAAGTCAAACTCCCCTTCATCCCACAACAATTTACCAGTCACTTATTGTATGTACATGGCTGCTCCATGTATTAGAGGTAAAAGAGCAAACAAGATAGACAAAGCTCCCATCCTCGTGGAGCTTATAGGAAAACAGACAACTAAGAAACAGAATTATAAATGTATCATATAACACCACCCAGCAGTAAGTCCCCTGAAGAAAGATAAAGCCAAGTGAGGTGACAGTCAGTGACTTGGGGGAGGTGCAGTTTGATTGATGGATTCCTGAGAAGGAAACCTGTGTGCAGTAACTTGAATGAAGTAAGGGAATGAGTCCTGCGAGGATTCAGAAGAATACAGCAAGAGCAGAAGCTTTGAAAAGGGAATAAAACTAATGTCTTAAAGGCGCTGCAGGAAGACCACTGAGCTCACACAGAGCGGGGAGGGTGTAAAGCTGGGGGATATGTGGTCTGCCACGCTGTCAGAATCCACATCATGTAAGAACTTATAGGCTGACGTAAGGATTTTATTCAGAGTGTGTGTGTGATGATAACCTATCGAAGGGTGACAAGCAGGGAACGGAAGTGATCTAATTTTGAGGTTCAAAAGAGCACTCGGGCTTTTATATGAGGAATCAACCAGTGTGGAAGCAAGAAGGTAAGTGGAAATGCAACTGAACGTCCAGAGAAGAAACAGCGATGGCCCAGCAAGGGTGGTGGATGTAACGACAGTTGTCAGACTTAGAATACATTTTTCAAGTAGAGCTATAGAGCCTGGTGATGGATTGAATGTGGAATTGGGTGGGCACAATAATAGTCAAGGTAGACTATTAGGATTTTCACCTGAGGACTAAGTAGATAGTGATGCCATGTAAGCAATAAGAAGAACTAGGGGAAAGCAGGTTTGCAGGAAGTAAATCAGGAGTTCTATTTTGGTCGTGTTAATTTTGCAATGCCTAAGAGGCTAGACTAGATTTAGGTAAATGTCGAGTGCACGAGTCTGATACTTGGGAGGGAGGTTGTGGCTGGAGATGTACGTTTGGAATCCATGAGTGTGTGAACCAGACTTAAAAGCATGAAGATGAACAGGTTGTCTAGGGAGGGAGTGTCCGTGGAGAAGAAAATCAGTCTGAGGACTGATCCCTGCAAAGATGAGAAGCACCAATAACACAACATTGTAAACCAACTATACTCCAGTAAAAATTTTAAAAAAGGAAAAACAGGCAGTCTGTTTAGCTAGAAATCCCAACCCAGGTTAGCCTACAGACAGATGCTCTATGGCGCCATGGACTGACGGATTGATACCACACCTTGTTCAATGAAAGAATTCAGGGAGTTCTAATATTAAGTTTTTGATGCTTATTTGTAATGAAACCTGATTCAGAGGTAGCATACTCATAGATGGTTGAATTTTAAAGCTACCAGGAACAACTTGCACATTCATTTTTCTTAAGGAAATATACCCCTTTGATAGCCACTGTAAAAAAAAAAAAAACCTTTTTGTAAGGTTAGCACAGGTTAATTATGTACTGGGCCAGACTGGGCATTCTTCACGTGAAAAGTTGTGATTGTGTGCATTTCACTGTATGGTTAAAATGATGAGAGAATATTTTAATTTGTGATAAATAAAACAAGAGAACAGAAAGAACAACATTTTTCCTACCAAAAGAAAGCTGAGGAGCTGCCAGCTCCTTAGACTGATAAGGAGCAACCAGAGGGAGAGGAGGAAAGGCAGAAGAAAGAGGTATTTAGAAGCCAAGGGATGTGGACCCTTCCAGAAGGATGGCATGACCACCTGCACCCGATGCTTCCGCCAGGGCGAGAGGAGAACCAAATGCTGATCACACATTTGTCCTAAGAGGAAGGTCACTGGTAAACTGTCAGTGGTCCTTTGAGTGGAGTGGCAGAAATGAACAATTTATTGAAGAACATAAGTTAGAAAAATAGGATAACGGGAGTAGAGAAAGTTAACATAAAACTTCCAAATACTTGGTATAAATGGTACCAAAGAGATAAATTATTATTTGAAGAGTTGGTGGGTTTATGGATGATTTTTTCTTTTTCTTAAGATGAGAGAAAATAGAGCATGTATGAATGCTAAATAGAATGATGACATAGAGAGGAAGAAAGTGGTGATGCAGAAAAGAATAAATATAATTTCAGAGAAAAGTCCTTAAGTAAGCCAAAAGATATGGGCTCCAGTACCCTTAGATGGGCACTGCCACAGTCCATCCAGAGATGCAGTTAGACTCTAGATAAGAAAACAGACAGCACGCTCATTTGGGTGGTCTGTCTACTGCCATGATTCTTGACCAAGAGATCATGAGCATCAAAAGCAGTTCTGGGGCTTCCCTGGTGGCGCAGTGGTTGAGAGTCCGCCTGCCGATGCAGGGGACACGGGTTCGTGCCCCGGTCCGGGAAGATCCCACGTGCCGCGGAGCGGCTGGGCCCGTGAGCCATGGCCGCTGAGCCTGCGCGTCCGGAGCCTGTGCTCCGCAACGGGAGAGGCCACAACAGGGAGAGGCCTGCGTACCGGAAAAAAAAAAAAAAAAAAAAGCAGTTCTGCTTTGCAGAGCTGCCCGTTCTCTTTATGCTCCTAGCACCACGCTGGAGGTTCCCGGCATGTTAGCTACAGGGTAGGGTCCCCAGAGCAAAGGCAGCAGCGTCACACGGGTCCTTCTCGGAAAAGCAGTTTCTCAGACCCCATCCCAGGCTAACTGAATCGGAAACTCTGGGGATGGGGCCCAGTAATCTGTGTCTTAACGAGCCTTCCAGGTATTCTGATGCGTGTTGAAGTTTGAAAGTTGCTGTGCTAGAGTATGAAGGAAAAGTTGCACAGGCAGCTACTGAAACTACCCTCAGCCCCATGGTTTCCAAGCACCCACTCTCCCCAGACTCACAGGCTTTTGCTCTCAGCAGAATTCCCGGTGTGAGTTCTCTCATCAGCACCCAAGCCACCTCCCCTTCAACAGTCTTCCAGAGCAATCTCGAAGCCTCCATAAAATAAAAAAGTATCCTTCCTAATCTATATTCTTTCAGTGACCACATTCATGCCTGTAAACACCGTTTCTATACTAAAAAGCAAAGTTTCTCATTTTTATGAAAACCCAATTCAAGTTAAGCAAAGAGCTATTTGCAAATGGTTTATTTTTCTGTTAGCAAGTCAACTGCAGTCATCAGTAGTCTTCATATGTCTGGAAAATAAAATACATTTATGCTTCTGGATATTAAGTGCTTTGAATATAATGATTATCTATGTCTAAAATATCACTACAGGACCAGGGGAATTTTCTTTTCCTGCCACTGTTATTAGAGGAGGAAACATGAATATCGATTCTTTTGCTAAGTCATGGAAAACTAATGAATCTCTCCCCTCATGACTTGGGGTAGGAAGTTTGCATCTTGTTTTCCTAGGACTTCAGCAAATAAATTCTTCTGGATGCTACAAAATCTTTATAGACAGGTGAGTATAGTACGTATCTGGAATATGATAAGTTCATGCTATCAAGATAGTATTTAAATTTGATTCTGGTTTCCACTTGGATTGATCACATTTTTAATGTAAAGAATAACCTTTTTCTCATTTTAAATGCTAAAGCTCATCTCAGTGGGATGTATTATAAACTCTGTTTAATGTGCTTCCTTTATAACATGAGCCTCACCTTTGTCATATTAAAATCCATTCCTTTTCAGATAGATAAAATTTAAAAGAACTCCAGGCGACTATAATTAAAAACTTGGACTATATGTCTTCCGAAGAACCAAGTGATTTCTGCACTGTGGGGAGTCCTATATGCTTTCCCACTGTAGCTACGTTCGTAAGTGCAGTTGAAAGGACCGTGCTGATTATAATTACATTCTAAACTAGCCAATATTAGCACTGGGCCAAATACTTCACATAGCATGGTTTCCATGTTAGACAATCAATTACAGTTCAGATGAATCCATGCAAAACCCCACAATTTTTACTTAGGATCACAGTTTTTGTAATTTAACATATTATTACTGCCAAGCCTTCAAAAGGTCAGGCAGAACAATGAAGAGAAATTTCCAGTTAGTAAATGTTCCTTTATTGTCACAAGAGGGTGAGAAAGCTGATGATATGCGCATGCTTGATAGGATCAGAATTTTAATTTATTTTGACATTCGCCTTCCAGAATGCTTTAAAATAGAGAACAATTCTATCTGAAAGCTGTTGAAAATTCACACAGGTGCACCGTGATGCTGGTGTCTCCTGTTAGACCCTCCTGTGCTGACCAATCCACCAGGAGCTTGCAGAGGAAACACCACAGAACACCACACCAGGGAACTGAGTCCCTGCCTGGAGGTCTAGTGGACAAGTTTCATATGTTTTCAAATGTGAGAATTTAGCAGCACTCTGCTGCCCCCAAGAGTGCTACCTATTTCAATGGCACAGGAATCATTCCAGAAAATTCCGTGGTTTACTGCCTCCATGCCAGTGTACTAGACCTGAGAATTATTTTTCTTTCAATCTATAGAGTATATTTCCCAGCACCAAACTAATAGGTTAAATATGGTCCCTCAATTCCTCTATTACAGTGAAAAGAAAAGCAAACTATTTTTTTTCAGACATAAAGATTGGAATTCTGTTTCTGATCAGGTAAAGTAAGATTGACAAGATTTCTCTAAAATTTTAAAATGAACCATCATCAAAATCTCCATATTATGGAGTAAGCTGGAAATGGATGCCACCAAGAGTGTGTGTCTACAATAAAGAAGATGCAGGGCAATAAATTACGGATGATTAAGAGAATTAATTGGACTATGCAGCTGAGCCTGGATATTTAGAGCAGGGTGGGTTGAAATCAGCAAAGTCACATAAACCCAACTGTCCTACCCCCAGGCCTTGACTCTGAATGGTCAGAGTCTCTCCTTGGAACAAAGCATTGTCTGGAAAGCACCTGTTGAAACAGCTACTTGTGTGGAGGAAAGAGAGTCAGTGATGAACATCTCCTGACACATTAGCTGCTCTTCTCCTTCTGTGAGGTCTGAGGACCAGATCCAGAAAGAAGAGGATAAATGTGAAGGCCTGGGGGAGGAGAAGACGAATCACTGAGACTATGAGGCCCCATCTGAGGGAGACAACCTTGCAGAGACACTTCCCGGAAGGTGTGCACAGAGCAGAGGTGGTGAGCATGACCAGACGAGAGAGAGGAAGACTGTTTGCCTCAGGAGGCCGCATGCTATAGAGGGTTAGACCTGGATGCCTGGGCCAGGCTGCCTGAGTTCAAGTCCAACCTCAGCCTGCTTACTAGAAGCAGGAGCAGAGCAAATCTCTTAACCTCTCTGTGCCTCTGTTTTCCTCATCTGTAAAATGGGAATAACAACAGCACCCCCTGTGAGGACAAAACAGCTATTTGGAGTTGCTGCCCTGGCATTTCACAGCATGACAACCCTATCATGCCAGTGTGGACATTTAAAGAAGAACCTGAGCTTAGGATTCCTGCCCCAAGTTCCTGTTTTGCTCTTCCCAGGGCACCTTTTAAAATAACCCCTTAGAGTTGAACTTGTGAGAAGTTAGTGACCTCTGTCCCAACCCCTTAAGTAATAGGTGCTTGGTGCCCTATGCCCTCTCTCCTGCTCTCCCTGACCCAAGACAGAACTGCCCTTCCCTGGATCACTGCGTTTCCCACCCCCCCAGCTTCTGGGATCTGTAAGTAATAAATCTTGTGACTGTACTTCCTTGTACAAATGTACTGAAACTGCCCCTTCAATCAAAACAAGCTGGGGTTTTCCCTTCCCTGAAGCAGGAGCTTGGACACTGAGGGAGCTACTGCCAACCCCTTGTGGATGGCTTGTGCCTCACTCAGCAGGTCAGATTCCTAATTTAAAACACCAGCTACCAATTATTAGAAAAATGAAAATGAAAACTACAGTGAGGTACCACCTCACATCTATCACAATGGCCATCATTAAAAAGTCTACATATAACAAATGCTGGAGAGGGTGTGGAGAAAAGGGAACCCTCCTACACTGTTGGTGGGAATGTAAACTGGTGCAGCTACTATGGAGAACAGTATGGAGGTTCCTCAGAAAGCTAAAAATAGAACTACCATACGACCCAGCAATCCCACTCCTGGGCACATATCCAGACAAAACTATAATTCAAAAAGATACATGCACCTCTATGTTCACAGCAGCACTATTTACAATAGCCAAGACATGGAAGCAACCTAAATGTCCATCAACAGATGAATGGATAAAGAAGATGTGGCACATATGTACAATGGAATATTCCTCAGCCATAAAACGAGTGAAATCATGCCATCTGTAGCAACCTGGATGCAGAGATGATCATACTAAGTGAGGTTAAGTCATACAGAGAAACAAATACCATATGATATCACTTATATGTGGAATCTAAAATGTGACACAAAGGAACTTATCTACAAAACAGAAACAGGGGGGCTTCCCTGGTGGTGCAGTGGTTGAGAGTCCACCTGCCGATGCAGGGGACACGGGTTCGTGCCCCGGTCCGGGAGGGTCCCACGTGCCGCGGAGCGGCTGGGCCCGTGAGCCATGGCCGCTGAGCCTGCGCGTCCGGAGCCTGTGTTCCGCAGCGGGAGAGGCCACAACAGTGAGAGGCCCGCATACCACAAAAAAAATAAAAATAAAATAAAATAAAAAACAAAACAGAAACAGACTCACAGACATAGAGGACAGACTGTGGTTGCCAAGGGGGTGGGGGGGTAGGGATGGAGTGGGAGGTTGGGATTAGCAGACGCCAACTATTAGATACAGGATGGATAAACAACAAGGTCCTCCCGTATAGCATAGGGAGCTGTATTCAATATCCTGTAATAAACCATAAAGGAAAAGAAAAAAATACCAGCTACTGGCCCCCAACCCACCCCCTGCAAACACACACTAGCTTGTCCTGAGGATGTGAATTGCAAAGCCTTCGATCCAGACCTTGCCCGTGGTGATAACCACTGAAGTGATGCTCTTGTTCTCATTGTTATTACCTGAAGTTGTCCTGTTTTAAAATTAAAGACACAGGTCCTAGAGGAGAGTAAGGATGAACACGGTACTTCACCCACACGTGCAAGCAAATTCATCCAGTTTTCTTTGCTGTGTTGCACTTGCTTGTGCTGAGTTGTTGTTGTTGTTGTTGTTTTGCGGTACGTGGGCCTCCCTCTGTTGTGGCCTCTCCCGTTGCGGAGCACAGGCTCCAGACGCGCAGGCTCAGCGGCCGTGGCTCACGGGCCCAGCCGCTCCGCGGCACGTGGGATACTCCCGGACCGGGGCGCGAACCCACGTCCCCAGCATCGGCAGGCGGACTCTCAACCACTGCGCCACCAGGGAAGCCCTGTGCTGAGTTTTTTATGAAGAGCACTCTCCAATCCTCATATAGTTTTAAACAGTACAAGTACGGTTTTGTTTTCTCCCTCCCTTATTTCCCTATTTCTTGGCAAATAAGACAGAAAGGTAGAGAGTGATCTTTCCTCCCGCGAACCCGCGTCCCCAGCATCGGCAGGCGGACTCTCAACCACTGCGCCACCAGGGAAGCCCTGTGCTGAGTTTTTTATGAAGAGCACTCTCCAATCCTCATATAGTTTTAAACAGTACAAGTACGGTTTTGTTTTCTCCCTCCCTTATTTCCCTATTTCTTGGCAAATAAGACAGAAAGGTAGAGAGTGATCTTTCCTCCAAAGGCCCCCGTACATGCGTGAGTCATACCTATCTTTAGAGATCAACCCACAGAGTCATTTTCTTGTCAGCCTACCGTTAAGACTCACTAACCATCTTACAAATGTTCTCAGATGCTGCCTCCCTCGTGTCAGACTGTCAAAGAGCTCATGGAGCTCTCTGCAGGAACTATACTAACAATTTCTGTTTTAGCGTCTTTAAATAGAGCAGGAGTGTTTGCAAGTGTGACCAAGGGTCTCCAAATATAATTACATCCTGTAATTGATACTGTGAGCTCTAAAGATTTCACTGTAGGATCTAACACGATCCTCAAATGTTTGCCTCGAAAACCTATCAGGCCGTTGTAAGAAACAACATAGGAATAGCAAGTAAGTCACTAATAGCAGTCCTTCTAGTCTACCTGCCACATACAGGTGATTTATACTTACATGACAGAGTGATGGGACTTTTTAAAAGTCACTTTATATTTTAGTGTCACATTTTATTAACTTCTCCCATTTCCACCACCATCATACATGTACAGGATCAATTATAAAATATCCAGTCCTCATAATTTCATCGATGGACCATCAAGTTCATCTTCAAAAGATAAAATCATTAAAGGGTTTTCTGCTGAAGCTCCAGAAAAATAGGATTTGAAAATAATTAGGTAACCAACTAAATCACAGCAATGATTTCCATGTTTCTTTAGCCGTTAATGAGACCAGAAATCATCACCTTCCTGGCTTTGTTCAGATGATTAGAAACGTTTCCAGGCTAAAGTCAGATTTCCTCAGCAACATTTGGGTTCAATAAGGGCAGAACTTTGGCAGTTTTAGGGTCTAAAATCAATGCATACATGAAGACAAAGTCAAGTAAAAGGCCTATTACAGCAGCTTCGATCTGTCAGTCTTTCCGAGATGACATATTTTAGGACACCAAGCACACATTTGTGCCAGCAGAGATTTTAATTAGCTTTCTGGCCTAACAGCAATAAGGGAGGGGGCAGAACCTGGGTCACCACTTAGTGTGTTTTGGATCCTTTGAAAACTCACTTTTGTTCTCTTGTGAGCTGTGGCATTGACTGCTTGCCTCCCTGCCCTGCGTCCCTCTGTAGGGATTTCACAGAATGACAAATCAGCTGTGGGACAAATAGTTTCTAATTAACAGTGACAGGATATTGACTGGGGTAACAACTGCTTGATAGAGGCCAGAGAAAAGTTTTAGGGCCATGAATTTTCCATTACATTCAGAAGTGATTATTCTCTCAAGATTTCAGCTTGATCATTATCTTTCTACCACAGATATTGGAAAAACCCCTTCTGAAAAAAATTTACTGGTGTAGCTCAGTTGGAGGAAATGGATGAAAAAACCACTGATCAATGATCATTCTTGCCATCAATCAGCTCTTCTATTTGTGGTGCCATCTTATAAAATGCATTCATTACAAAACACCGGGATGATCGGCAACCAAACTGCGCTTTTTTTCCCTAAGGATATCATATTCTGAATATCATATTCTGAATTCTTCAGCACAGACTTTTTCCTCTTCTTTCTGACACTTGTCTTTAAATAGTGCAAGGCTGCTATTGAAAATAATAGCTGAACAATTCTCCTGGTCCCCCAAGTAGCTAGACGGCTCCAGGTCCCTCAGAGCCAGCTACCCTAAAATGAAGAGGGTCCCCGAGTCATTGCCTAAGCCCCAGAGGGAGGGTCAGTCTGACTTCCCAAATCCCTTCTGCTGAATATTACACATCTGTACAAGAAATATTTGATTCCTGCTATTTTTAAGATTTTTTCGTGGTCAGGAGAACGAATAAGCGCTTTGTTCCCAAATTTAAGAAGAAAGATCAGTCTATCCTAAGATGCTCAGGAAGTAATCTTTTTACTCTAGAAATACAACCTAGAATAGCGTCTTCCTGACTGTGTTTCATGAAGTCCTCGGGTTCTACTAAATTAACTGCAACAACCTCCTTAAGGAGGAGGCATGGTAAAAGGAACGTCAGGAACATCCCCATCTCCCTTTACCCAACAAACTCCATGGGTGAAGGTCAAAGCACTGAGCAATCGGTTCCCACAGGTGCTCCCCAATCAGTATGGACACCATCTCACTCTAATGACCATGGACAGACAGGTGTTTATCAGCCTGGCATCGGCTCTAAGCAGACCCACTTGCACTGATGTTATGTACTGGAGATGAGGTTCCAAGTAAAGTTAGTTATTAAAAAGTGTTCACTGTTAAAAGTTTTAAAAACTACATGTATACAAGAGGAAGTGTTTCCATTTTTACCGGTGGCAATGGAGCACTCCTGCAACTTGTGGAAACTCAAGAACTGTTCCATGGTATACAATGAATTTCCTCCACTAATTATAATAACGTTACGGCCTCAGAAGCAGAAAAGGCTTTATATATCCAGCTAGTTCAACTACCCCTATGATCCTGGAATTCCCTCTACTGCATCCCTGCTGGTTAACAACCATGTCTACAGACAGCTTCAGAGATGGAGGCGTCCCAGGGGTAAGGCACAGCAGAGGAAAAGGCCCTAATGCAGGGACATGCCTGGCTTGTTTGAGGAATAACAAGGAGGCCAGTGTTACTGGAGTGGAGTGTGTATGAGAGAGAATTAATGGGAGAAAAGGTTAGAGAGACAACCAAGGGGTGGGCAAATATGGAAGGAGTTCATGGTTTTTCTGAATGAGATGGAAGCAGAGGGTTTGGGGCAAATAAGGAACATGAACTAACATGTCTTACCATGATCATCTGGTGCATGTTGAGAACAGACTGAAGAGGGGACAAGGCCAGAGGTGGGAAAACCAGTCAGGAGGCTACATCAATAATCCACACAAGGTGTGACAGAAGATCAGACCAGGGCGTTAGCAGAGGAGAACGCGAGGCATAGTTTGATTCCCAAAATATGCTTAAGGCAGAACCAATAGAACTTGCTGGTGAATAGAACGTGGTCCCTGAAAGAAAGCGTGAAGGATGAACCCAAAAGCTTTATCCCAAACAGCTGGAAAGATGGCGCTGCCATTTACTGAGCTGAGGAAGACTGAGGGGCGAGCAGGCTTACTGGGCTTGTACCAGGAGCTCCATTTTGGAGAAATCAAGTTTCAGGTGCTTATCCAAGTGGGTGTATCAAAAAGGGAAAATAGATAAATAGATAAAATAGATAATCAACAAGGACCTACCGTACAGCACAGGGAACATTGCTCAATACTCTGTAATAACCTATATGGGAAAGGAACCTGAAAAAGAACAGACATAGGTATATGTGTAACTGAATCACTCTGTTGTACACCTGAAACGAACACAACATTGTAAATCAGCTATACTCCAATATAAAATAAAAATTTAATTAAAAAAAAACACACACAAAAAAACAAAAAAGGAGTTGGGCACTCAGGGGAGGGGTCAGCTTGGAGATTTAAATTTGGTGTCATCCTCTTATCGACAGTATTTAAAGCCATGAGACTGAGCCCTGGGTGCTCTATCACCTAAGAGAAGAAATGAGGAGAAACCAGCAGAGGAGACTGAGAAAGAAAGGTCCAGAAGTCAGGAGGGAAACCGTGCTCGAAGCCGAATGAAGACCACGTTTCAAGGAGCAGAGGAGGATCTGCTGCATTGGATGCTGCTGTGGCTATGGAATGTAAGAGCGGCATAAAGTTTAACACAGGAAGTTGTTAGAAGAGCACCTGTTAGTGTTAGTGAGAGAGAGAAATGGAGACACAAAGATGACTCCTTCAGGCAGGCTGGCTGGAAAGGAAGTCTGTCTCACTTTGTAACAACCTGGCCAACAGGTATTAATTAGTACGCCTATCTGACTGTTGAGGAAACCAAGGTTCTGAAGAGCTAAGTTAACATCCTAAGGCAATGGAACCAAACCTCTCATGTCTGGTTTTAGCTTCTCTGCTTTCATTAAAGGGAACCTATGGTTTTATGAGTATACTGGAATAACCCTAACACCAATAATATCAACTTAAATCCCGTTCAGCTCTACTAATATTTCATCTCTCCCTCATCTTTTTTTGTGTTGTTGTTTAGAACTTTAATTTTGTCCTAATCAATTTTCATTCTGTTAGAGTCATTGCATTATCCCTGAATGCTGAGATTTTTAGAATCCTGATTCTGTTCTTATACATATTTGCTATTTTCCCCAAATTTAGGTAATCTAAATATGTGAAATAGATATAATTGCTTTTTTTCTTTTTGTTTTCCCAAGGATTCAAGTACATATATTTCATCTCAATTTTTCTTAATCAATATGTAAATGTCTAGAGCTTTCTCTGATTAACCTAAAATACTTACATTGTAATTTAAGTCTCATCCTCATCTAGACAGTACTTTTAAGAATTCTGATCTTTTCCATAGATCATAAAATATTATTTAACTCTGAAAAACTTCAAGTGCAGGTGTTAGCATCCATCATTCTTCCTAATTTAAAAAAATGTAATAAAAGAAAATCAACTGTTCTTCATATTTGATTTGTATATATTTATACATATATATATATAAAACTGAATCACCTTGTTGTAGACCTGAACCTAACACATTGTAAATCAACTATACTTCAATTTTTAAAAAACCTATATGCATCAAAATACATGCAAATGATATTTTTGCAAATATATATGCTATATGTGAACATCGAGGTCCATAATTAATATAGATTTTAGAAAAATTATGAAATGACTGAGGGAAAACTTTTAATAGTGGTCACCTTTGGGGAATAACATTGAGGAAACAAAAACATGACGTGAGCTTTCATACTCACACATGTGCCATTTAAACATTTACATGATATTTTTAAATGAAATGCTAATTCCTGACCTATTTTCCAAAGAGCTTTGTTGTGAAGATAAAATTGGATGTGATATTTCTCTACAATATTGTCTCAAGCACTATGAAATTCAGTATACTTTTATTAGTCCTTTAGCATGAATAATAACATATTAATGAAATACCTTAAAAACAACAAAGAAATGAAACTAAATAAGGTTATATAAATACAAGAGAGTGCAACCAGATCAGATGACCATTCTGATCACTCTGATGGTTGACGTGGTGTTAGCATAACGGATTTGTAAGAAGAATGAGCAACCCAGTCATTAGAAAGCTCCTTGGGTTTCATCCATATATTATTTTCTAGCCTATGAAACAATGATAGATTGGTGAACACTGCAGAAACTCTTACACTCTTAAAAGTAAATTCTCTGTTCATTTTCACTACTTACTGAACTCCTTTAGTAAGACATTTATTCCATGTTACATTTCACTCCTAAATTTGTCATCCAGAGAAGGGCTGTCCGGTGACTTCATTTTCAAGCTACATCTCAGATGCCTCTAAAATTCATGCAAATTTATAAAAACTGATATATAAATTATTTCATACAAATGTTCAAACACACACACACACACACACACACAGAGAGAGAAGATATTTGACCCTTGTCCTCACTGCAGTTCTGAAGAAACCAATATGCTTTAGCAATATGCTCGAAAATTGGTTTTATCGAAAGCATAAAATAAAATGTAAGAAATCAATACTGAAACAGACTGCATAACTCAATGGCATAGTGCCTCTTGACAAATCTGGAGAATAACCAGCTATCCTATTGGAACCCCTATTAGTGCTTTGACCTTACAGTAGAGTCTTTCAACTCATTTTCCTTTTTAAATCTTTAATTTGGCAAAATAGAGTATTAGAGAGGCACCTGAAAGTACAGTAGCAATCACACTACAGTTTTGAAGTTGTCAAAAAATAGAGTATATAATTTTACTCTTTTTAAGGAAATTATAAAAACAAGAAGCAATTTTTGTAATGCAATTTTCAGTTTGCTTGACAATGATTATCAGGAAAATAGAATCTCAGATGGGGACTTCTCTGATAGTTATTAAAACAATTTTGTAAGTTCTAGTTTAATTAATTGATCATTTTTCCTACCATTCATCTAATTGCTTAAAGCTTTTCAACAAATCTGAAAATTACACTTTATATTTCTTTAATGACATCCTTAAAATTAAATTGAAAAGTCAAATCAGTGAAATATTTTTAAAATAATTTTATCATTCATTTTATTCATCTAGTATAAATATATATTTGCCATACTTTGGTGTGTTAGAGAACTGGTCATTTTCAAGGTTTTCATAAGTTTATAATCAATAAGATTCCAGAGAACAAACAAATCCATAAGGATTTCTAGTGCTTCAACCTCTACTCTTTTTATTTTTCTCAATTTTTATTTGTTTATTTATTTTTGGCTGTGTTGGGTCTTCATTGCTGCTCGGCCTTTCTCTAGTTGCCGTGAGCAGGGTCTACTCTTCGTTGTGGTGCACAGGCTTCTCATCTGCGGCGGCTTCTCTTGTTGCAGAGCACGGGCTCTAGGCGCTCAGGCTCTATGGCTCGCAGGCTCTAGAGCGCAAGCTCAGTAATTGTGGTGCACGGGCTTAGTTACTCTGCGGCATGTAGGATCTTCCTGGACCAGGGCTCGAACCCGTTTCACCTGCACTGGCAGGCGGATTCTTAACCACTGCACCACCAGGGAAGCTCTGGAAGTCTTTTTTAAATATGAAAGATCCTCATTTTTTTTATGGTTTAACTATAAAACAGCAGAAAATACCTGATGACCAACTAAAGACTTTTCTTCCCCCCGGATCTATCTGACAGCCAAGAAATAACCAAAATAAGAAGTCGTCCCCAGGAATAGAAATGTACCACCGGTATTTGCACTCTAGAACTGCCCTTGGGGAAGCAGTGTTCTGCTTACTCAAAGATGGCAAGTGAGGCATTGTTAATCTCACAGCCAATTCAAATGCTCTGATATGTTATTAAATTGCTCTATAATGAATAAATAGTGTTTAAAAGATTATCCACAGGTGCCCAGATATCCACAGAGTCAGGAATAATTTAAATATTGAGACAGATTACGACCAGCCTTCAGGGAACTCTACCAAGAGGTGAAGAAACAGATATTTATCGCAAGAGCCAGGATCTGGGTATTTGACAGACAGCAGAATAACCAACAACTGTTATTCCGGCTAATTTCCCTAACCATGGGGACAGGGAGGCTAAACCCTTGACTTGGCTAAATAAAATGTTTGGTTTTGCTTTATCTAGTTCTCTGGGTTTCCTTTCCTTTGGGGACAAGAACTAGCTATACTTTAGGAAAGAGTCTCAAACGTGAGGCTCACTCTGGGAAATCTCTCAGATGTTAAAGAACAGCATGCTCAGCCTTGCTGCTCAGAACGCTGTCAGTCATTCAATTTACATCCGACAAACCAGGTTCACCTCCTGTCCAATAAGAGAATGTGTGTTGGGCGAGTTAAAGCAGGAGTCCTAGGTGATTCCTAAACTACTGGAGCGGAAACCAGGGCGATTCAAGCCAACGAGAAGGCTCTTGGGCACCATAAGGCAGGTGCAATGAGGAAATTACGGGGGCCCCTAGGATGCAGTGCCCAGAAAGGCAGGGGCAGTGTTCCTGATTGACACTTTGTGGGGACTCCAGTCAGTGAGGATGAAGATGAGTGGGGGAGCTTCACCAACATCCTTGTTTCCCCTCCACCGAGCCCTCAAAGTCAAGCTGACTTGAGCGGGGAACTCAAAGGAACTGTCAGGTCCAAGAAAAGGGCTAAATGCCCTAAGTGCTCTGCGGTCTGAGTAGCCTGGAGACTTTTTATCTTCCCCAATGGCTTCCTGGGTTTATTCTAGACAGACTAGTGGGACACGAAAACCCTTTGGTGCCTCTCTTGGATTTTTCAGAGAGAGCAAGGCCAGAAGTCTATTAATGAAAGGGATATCTTTTCTCCTTAGGTTTTTCTGTATTTTTTAAATCAATGGAATAGTCCTGGATTAGTCTACAGGTGGGCCCCTCCCATAGAGGCATGGCTAAAAATCTCTATCAATAATCACTCCAGGGCTTCCCTGGTGGTGCAGTGGTTGAGAATCCGCCTGCCGATGCAGGGGACACGGGTTCGTGCCCCGGTCTGGGAAGATCCCACGTGCCGCGGAGCGGCTGGGCCCGTGAGCCATGGCCGCTGAGCCTGCGCGTCCGGAGCCTGTGCTCCGCAACGGGAGAGGCCACAACAGTGGGAGACATCATACTGGAAGTCCTAAATAATTCAATAAGACCAAAAAAAGGAAATAAAAAGGATACAGATTGGGAAGGAAGAAATAAAACTGTCTTTGTTTACAGCTGACCTTATCATCTATGTAGAAAATCAGAAAGAATCAAGGAAAAAAATTCTGGAAATAATACATGATTATAGCAAGGTTGCAGGGCACAAGGTTATTATTATTTTTAAGTCAATCACTTTCCTATATATCAGCAATGAACAAGGGGAATTTGAAATTAAAAACACAATACCGGGTGGCGCAGCGGTTGAGAGTCCGCCTGCCGATGCAGGGGACACGGGCTTGTGCCCCGGTCCGGGATGATCCCACATGCCGCGGAGCGGCTGGGCCCGTGAGCCATGGCCGCTGGGCCTGCGCACCCGGAGCCTGTGCTCCGCGTTGGGAGGGGCCGCGACAGTGAGAGGCCCGCGTAAAGAAAAAAAAAAAAAAAAAAAAAAAAAAAAAAAAAATCACTCCAGCCCTGGCCAGGTCTGGTTGGCCCTACATAACTCCAGGAGGTACCTGAGGAAAACCAGTACCACAGAATGAAACTTTTTAAGCTAGGTTGAAAAAGAAGGTGGATGAAGCCAAGGTGGGCATAGGAGAGACCACCTACTGTAGAAGTATTACTGGAAGCCTTGCACACACACCCTGGTGCCACGTCCGTTCTGAATGTACAGCCCCTTCTGAGAGAGGCTGGGACCTGCGACCCTTTGCTGCCGTGCTGCAATGCTTGAGCAACAAGCTTCTCCTTGAGCAACAAAATGCAAAGAAACTATATGGGACTAAAAATAACTGCATGCATGCACAGTTGGGCAAAATTATGGACAAAAGATACAAAGAGACAAAAAAAAAAACCCAACTGCCACTTTTGAAGAGCCTGGAGCAAAAACAGGGTGTTGGGAGCAAAAGCAGGGTACTGAGCATGCCCGCTGCACTCAACACCTCCAGAGGGGTGAGCAAAACACCTAAGCCACCCCTCCAGCCGGACCCCCAGACACACCCCTACCCTCACCCCATGTAAGGAGCAAGCTCGCCCTCCCCCTCAGGGAGCGAGCTAGCAGGAGAACCTGTTACTTGTTCTCACTCTATGCTGCTGCAGCATGGGCCCCAATAAAGCCTTGCCTGAATTTCTTGTCTGGCCTCTAGTCAATTTCTATTGATTGGGGAAGGCTAAGAACCCTGGTGGGTATCACTTCTTGTTATCCACTGCTATTATGGTCTATAAAATCACCTCTTAAGGGGGAATTACAGAATCCTGAACACTGTTCCTCAGGGAAAGACAGGGTTACATTCCTTGAGTCTCAGGCATATTTATCAAGAAATCTAGTTATCTCTTGACAGTTTCCTAAATTCAACTGAGTCCTTGCAAGAAGGATTTACCCTATCCTCAAGTTTAGGTCTTGCTTATTTTCACCTCCTGCCATTGCAAATACTGTTGACAGTTTGCCCAAACTGTTTAGTTTTGTCATAAAACATAGATTTTCAACATATTTCTGTGCCACAAATGGAATCATACTCAAATTCAAAGAATACTGTACTATAAGTTCACATGCACCTTCTGTTCATAAATATCACAAATATCCTAAGTAGGGTAACTGTTCTATGAGTCTGAGCATGCCAAAGAAATATCTGGAACGTTGATATTAGAAAAGAGAAAAATCTATACAAACGAATAGGAGGAACGGCTTTGGGGACAGATAAAGGGGGAAAGCCCCAGCCAGCTCCCCCTGCAATATGGACCCTCACAAGCTTCCCTGCAGCCCCGCTTCTTTACTGTCATTAACTAAAAAGTGTAACTTTTATTTAAGAAAACAGAAAGAAATACAACGTTTAAAATAAGTAAAATGAACCAGAAGAATTAGAATAAACTAAAAAGTTAAGAACATGAATAAAAAATTCTAAAAGCTAGGTGTAAAATATGAAGACAATCAAAGAACTATGGATGATTCACATACCTTTAAAATACGAAAATAAAAATCTTAAAAAAAAAAAAGAAAAAAAAAATCTTTAAAAATGTAAAGGGAGAAATTAAGAGTATGAAAACAAGTCAAATATATTTAAATTAAAGAAAGTAGAAAACTTTTGAAGTAAAAAATGGCTAAACATTTGTCGAAGAAATTAAAAATAAGATATGATAAATGTTAAAGGACCACATGAAGTAAGTGAATAATGAAAAGCAATAAGATGGAGAAAGCAGACAGCAGAAGCAAGAAGAACTACAATCCTGCAGGCTGTGGAACAAAAACCACATTCACAGAAAGACAGACAAGATGAAAAGGCAGAGGGCTATGTACCAGATGAAGGAACAAGATAAAACCCCAGAAAAACAACTAAATGAAATGGAGATAGGCAATATTCCAAAACAAGAATTCAGAATAATGAGAGTGAAGATGATCCAGGACCTCAGAAAAAGAACAGAGGCAAAGATCGAGAAGATGCAAGAAATGTTTAACAAAGATCTAGAAGAATTAAAGAACAAACAAACAGATAATAAACAATACAATAAGTGAAATAAAAACTACACTAGAAGGAATCAAGAGCAGAATAACTGAGGCAGAAGAACAGATAAGTGACCTGGAAGACAGAATCGTGGAATTCATTGCTGTGATACAGAATAAAGAAAAAAGAATGAAAAGAAATGAGGACAGCCTAAGAGACCTCTGGGACCACATTAAACGCAACAACATTTGCATTATAGGGGTTCCAGAAGGAGAAAAGAGAGAGAAAGGACCCGAGAAAATATTTGAAGAGATTATAGTCGAAAACTTCCCTAACATGGGAAAGGAAATAGCCACCCAAGTCCAGGAAGCGCAGAGAGTCCCACACAGGATAAACCCAAGGAGAAACATGCCAAGACACACAG
>NC_041232.1:81367967-81368968 GCF_002837175.3 Physeter macrocephalus | reverse complement strand
GTCACAAGAGACAAGGAAGGACACTACATAATGATCAAGGGATCAATCTAAGAAGAAGATATAAACATTATAAATATACATACACCCAACGTAGGAGCACCTCAACTAAGGCAACTGCTAACAGCTCTAAAAGAGGAAATCGACAGTAGCACAATAATAGTGGGGGACTTTAACACCTCACTTACAAAAATGGACAGATCATCCAGACAGAAAATTAATAAGGAAACACAAGCTTTAAATGACACAGTAGACCAAATATATTTAATTGATATTTGTAGGACATTCCATCCAAAAACAGCAGATTACACTTTCTCATCCAATATCTATGGGATGCCGCAAAAGCAGTTCTAAGAGGGAAGTTTAGAGCTATACAAGCCTATTTCAAGAAACAAGAAAAATCTCAAATAAACTATCTAACCTTACACCTAAAGGAACTAGAGAAAGAAGAACAAGCAAAACCCAAAGTTAACAATAGCAAAGATCAATAAAACTAAAAGCTGGTTCTTTGAGAAGATAAACAAAATATAAACCTTTAGCCAGACTCATCAAGAAAAAGAGGGACAGGACTCAAATCAATAAAATTAGAAATGAAAATGGAGAAGTTACCACAGACAGGGCAGGAATACAAAGCATCCTAAGAGACTACTACAAGCAGCTCTATGCCAATAAAATGAACAACCTGGAAGAAATGGACAAATTCTTAGAAAGGTATAACCTTCCAAGACTGAACCAGGAAGAAATACAAAATATGAACAGACCAATCACAAGTAATGAAATTGAAACTGTGGTTAAAAATCTTCCAACGAACAAAAGCCCAGGACAAGACGGTTTCACAGGTGAATTCTATCAAACATTTAGAGAAGAGCTAACACCCATCCTTCTCAAGCTCTTCCACAAAATTGCAGAGGAAGGAACACTCCCAAACTCATTCTATGAGGCCACCATCACACTGACACCAAAACCAGACAAAGATACTACAAAAAAAGAAAATTACAGACCAA
>NC_041232.1:81341399-81366977 GCF_002837175.3 Physeter macrocephalus | reverse complement strand
GAGAAAACCATAATTCAAAAAGACACATGCACCTCAATGTTCACTGCAACACTATTTACAATAGCCAGGTCATGGAAGCAACCTAAGTGTCCATCAACAGACAAATGGATAAAGAAGAGGTGGTACATATATACAATGGAATATTACTCAGCCATAAAAAGGAACGAAATTGGTCATTTGTAGAGACGTGGATGCATCTAGAGACTGTCACACATTGTGAAGTAAGTCAGAAAGAGAAAAACAAATATCATATATTAACGCATATATGTGGAACCTAGAAAATGGTACAGATGAACTGGTTTGCAGAGCGGAAATTGAGACACAGAAGTAGAGAAAAAACGTATGGACACCGAGTGGGGAAAGCAGCAGGGGGTGGTGGTGGTGGTGGTGTGATGAATTGGGAGACTGGGATTGACAGGTATACACTGACGTGTATAAAATGGAAGACTAATAAGAAAAAATAAATAGATAAATAAACAAATGCTCTTCCTGCAAAATAAATAAACTAATAAATAAAAATTCACTCCTTTTTTCTAAAAAAAATAAACAAATAAAATAATTTAAAGAAAAGCAATAAGATGTAGAAAAAAATTAAAAGTAGAAAGGTACCTAAATAACACCAGTTTCAATATGGTAAATACACACCAAAAAAGGTCAGTACACAGCGGTACAAATTAAAAATCATTTCAAATGTGTTCTTTTTTTAAGCTGCAGACTAACTGAAGTAACCATTTATTGAAATGAAATAAAGAAATTATGGCTAAAAATGGAAGAAGGGCTCAGCTCGAAAATGTGTAAATTGAATGTGTAATCACAGAATTCATTGAGTTCAACCCCCTCCTTTAGTATGAAATCCTTACAGAAGTGTCCCAGGAGCAGAATGAAATGCACAGCCTTGATCTCCCCTCCCTCACCCTGGGCACAGACTGGGGCGACCCACCTCTAGTGGCTCTTCTGGAACAGTCCTGCCTATCAGACCAACATAACCCACAAGAATACCCCAGGCAGGAAGGCAAACTCAGAAGCTGACCCTACACAGTACAGAGGGCTCCAAACAGAATAATTCATGGAAACAAACAGGACTAAAAAACGAGTGAAATTTCCACGTAAAACCCTACTGAGAGGGTTGATACTTCCATGACGATAAAGCTTTCACACACAATCTCAATTTTTTTTAGTTTGTATCGAGCAACATCATATGTTATTGAAGCAAGAATATAAAGATAATTTATTTCAATAACAATTATAACAATTCCAGACGGGAACAATTTCAATGTATTAAATGAAATCATTACTCCATAGCACCCCAAATTCAGGGAACTTTTAAAGTCTTTATATAAACACACACAGAGTCCCAAGCAAAACTATCCGGGGAACCAGAAAGTAAAGATTCCAGACCACGGTGTGGAGGAAACCAAGCCAACAACTAAAGGAGCAGATTGTGGGTTTTTAAAAAGTGATTCAAATGAATTTATTTACAAAACAGAAACAGACTCAAGACTTAGACAGTGAACTTATGGTTACCGGGGGCGGGGGAAGGGCGGGGGACAGGGATAGATTGGGAGTCTGGGATTGACAGGTACTCACTGCTATATTTAAAATAGATAATCAACAAGGACATACTGTAAAAAAATAAATTTAAAAATAAATAAATAAATTTTTTTTTTTTTGGAAAAAGGCAGGTAGTGTTTCTCTTTTTCGTCCTCTCTGTACACAGAGGACCTAAGTATCTCCAATGGGTCAGGAATGAAATATATACGCAATCAGAATTAAGGCATACGTGACACATTACACAATTATCTACATTCATTTCAATTTAAGACTTAATAATGTCCTTTATTCATTACGACACCTTGGCATAGCCTTCGCTGGAAAAGATCCTTCTCGATGACTATATATTCTTTGCAATTACTCGATGCAGGAAACCTAGCAAACAGCCACAGTGACTACCCATTTTCCGCACTGCGAGAACACACAGGAGAGTAAAACGTAGAGGAATAACCATAAGTGTAAGTCCCTTTTCACACTCTAAAAGGTTTGCTATTTTAATTGTCTGGCACTCAGCAACGACTCTCAATTTTCTCCTGCCTATTTGACTGATTTCTTCAGTTTTTCCCACTCAGAGGGAAGCCCTGAGTAGTCTGAAATTACACGTCTTCATTTTAAAGGTGTCCTTTTTCTTACGGATTAGTAGAATTCCCGGCACAGTGGGGGGAACACGCATGTGACTTGCTCGTAGCTAATACCCAGACCTGAGGACTAGCCCTGCCACCGACTGCAACACCAGCAGCTTGTCCAGACCCGCCGTCTCAGGTCCTCCACGTGGACGTGGGAATAATAACATAACAATCTTACGGCATTAGTTTGCAAAAGATTTACTGTACATGAAGTCCATGTCTTTTGACATTTTGAGTATTATATTATTAAGCGATGGGAGGAGTTCTAGAACAACATGGTGGCCTCACCTTCTATTTCATTGTTTTTTAATCAAAAGATAAACATATAAGGATAAAGAGGCAACTACAGCTATACTGAAATGAGATGGATGCAGAACGTGGGATTATGATTTAGGCTTCTGGTGCTCAGGCAGGTGGCTCGGCGGGCTGATGAGAAAGTCCACGGGGGAGGGAAAAGGTGGGCTGTGCCAGTTCCAAGCTGCTTTCCTCATTTGTCCTTGACGTCACATCCTTTCTTACTTAAACAAAATGTCAGTGTCAAGTCAATGCCATTGTAACAAGCTGATAATCCTCTGTCTTCGCATCTTTCAAAGCTAAATTCAACCGTCCTTTGAAAAACACCCTTGGTTTTCCATTAAAATTCAATTTGTTGACTTATGTATTTCAAGATGGGACTTCAGAGATCATTTGAAGAAATGAAAAGCTCTGTTTTTTGAGACACGGCTCTTTGAAAAGCCTGATGCATTGGGTACATACTGGTTTTCAAATTTAGTTGCTGTTTCCTTTAAAAAATATAAATCCCCTAAATAAAAAAGTATTCCTGCCTGGGTTCACTTTGAAGACAGATCTCTGCAATATTATATTCTTAACATGGCAAATTCATCTTTTAGCTGATCTAAAGAATTCAAAGGAAGTTAACATATGCTTTTTTCAAGGTCATAAGTGTTTCTTTTTTCACACAGGGATCAAAAGAAAATCTTGATTGCCAAAGATACTTTTAAATTTTCTACTGTATATGTATAGATGGTGCAAGAAAAGGTCAAAGTCATGAAATTTTTGACAAGATAAAACAGATAAAAGAACACACTTTAGATTCATGGTAGCTGTGGCCACCACGTAAACGTTAAGTGCCCAAATTAAATGTCATCGGACTCTTGGGTCACCACTTAGTTTAGAGAGTTTCATTTCTTTTGTAGGATTCATAAAAGAAAGACAGTGCCTCAAAAGGTTCCTTGGTCTGAAGGATTCTTCAGAGGAAAACACTAAGAAGAGGATTACATTTTCAAGAAAGATAACCAAATCTATCAGGATAACGTGGAACCATCAGATGCACATGTAGAAGTAAATTTCTATGCTCCAAAAGGCATATTTTTTCTAAGAATTATTGTTATAAAAGAACATGGACTCCCCTAGGTGTGAACTCGTTTGCTCCTGATTCAAACAAACAAACTTAAAAAGAGACGTGTAAAGCAATGGGGGAAGATATGAAGCTGTCAAACTGTTTCATAACATTAGGGAATCACTGCTAATTTTTAGTTGTGATAATAGTAGTTTCACACTTTAGAAGAACTTTCCTTTTAGAGATGCATACTGCAGTATTTATGAAAGAACTGATATCATGTCTGGTATCTGCCGCAAAATAATCCCCTGATGGAAGAAAGTATTTGAGAATTTAGGTGAAACAGGACTGATCATACGTTGACCATCACTGAAGCTGAATGATGGGACTTAGTGGTTCACCGTAAGATCATCTCTAATCTTATAGAGGTTTGGAAGTTTTATTACCAAAAATGTTTTTAGGGAATTCCCTGGCGGTCCAGTGGTTAGGACTCAGCGCTTTCACTGCCAAGGGCGCGGGTTCAATACCCGGTTGGGGAACCAAGATCCCACAAGCTGTGCGGCGTAGCCCAAAAAAAAGAAATGTTTCTAATACACATTATCCTTTCTGTAATATTTTTCCCTGTGATAAATATTACATTTCAATTTGAAACAGCTTACATGTATTTGATGACTTCAATCCTTTAAATTTTAGACTAGGTTCATTATTAAATAAATCATCTTTCCTAAAGCACTCTACCATTCCTAGTAGGTAAATTGCAAAGAAAAAAAAAAAGTCACATTGCTTTCATCCTTACAAATTAGCACGACACTGTCCCATCATTTGCTATACGATATACTTGCAAGTATACAGTAGACTAGGTGCTTCGTATGTTATAACTCGCAAATGATTTGGCTAAAACATATTTGTATACAAATATACTCTATAAGCTGTAAAATATGTCAAGATATTCTTATATAAGGAAATGCGAGACAATTGCCCCGAGATGCAATGCCATCCAAAGTCCATTAACCATAAACTCTCTCACTTCTGAACCGTGCTTCACCTTTTCATCACCCATTAGGGAGAAGCTTTTACAAGAGACGATAGGATTACGAAGAACTTTCTGTTGGGGTCTTTTTATTTTTTGACTTAACTTGGATGCTCCCTTTGGCACTTGACTCCGTTACGTTTCCATGAATGCTGACGAGAACTCACAGAGGCAGGGCTGGGGTAGGTGCACCTTTGGGGGGTTTGCTCTTGTGAGGATGTGAAAAGCTCAAGACGGGGTGGTCAGTGGAGAACGGGATGGACCCTCGAGCACGTAGGACAGAGCAGGCTGGACAGACATGGCTTTTAACTGGGCTTCGCTCACATTCCCTCACACCCACGTCCCCATTTACGTCTAGTCATCCTGCCACTGACTCTGTGCCGGCTGCCCTTCTTAACCACGTGTCTCTTATTTAGGGATAACTATGGTCAAAGTTAAAGCTTGATGTTAAACAACAAAGAAAATAAAAGGTGTTGATAACAATCTGAGGAATAACTGAAATTTAATAATCTATGCAACAGCCACCTACACAGGAGCTTTGAAATCATAAATACCATCAAATCATTTCAAAAAGTGCAATTTTCCCCTACTTTTCTCTGATTTGCTTAAAGGTCCTCTATGTTACACACCTGAATGCTGACACTAGGGGAAAAATGCAATCCTAATGGGTAGCGTTGCACATTGAGATTTTAAATGAAAACCAAATAAAGGGGCCAATCTTCAAGTTGAAATGAAAATCTGAGTATTTCATTGACATTTTAAATAATTGTATGCTATAGCTAGGCTTCCTGGTTTCAAACAGATTAATTCATTATGCAACTCTCACGTTTATGAATGGGAGAAGGAAACTCACCATTCATTTAGCTCATCACCGCTCCATTTTGTGTACAATGTAGCCTACCAACGTGGGTGCATTATTTTCACTTCTCCCCATGTTGCAGGAAACCAACTGTTGCGATTCATCACGTAATCAGTATCTTGTACATTAAAACCTCAGCGTCTCTCTATGCAGCCTCGGAACATTTAATCCCTGCCACCAGCCCCGTGTAATTCTAGAGTGCGCAGTGCACTCCTCGATAAATATTTTATGCTTCTCTTTAGAGGTTCATTTCTATTACCTCTAGAATACCTGGAAAAGAGTTTCTTCATTGTTCTTTCCTTTTGTAGCCATTAGAATGGTATTTATCTCCTGCCTTAGAATGAATTGGATTTTGTGATTCTTGGTTTAACATCTAAATATAGGGGAATTTTTATCTTGCCTCGATACCTGTTTCCTAAGCGCTCCATAGTGGTTTTGTCTTGTGAAAATTGTTTGAATAGTGTTTGAATTCTTAAGAACTTCTCAGAGGAGCTCCCATAATGGCTCTGCTGTTTACCGGTGTCTTGTCACATTCATTTTTAAAGGGAGAGTAACGAATATGGAAAGAATTGATCTGGTATTATCACCCATGTATTCCTAAATGCCTGTCAGACTCACCAAGTAAATAAACCTGAAACCACACAAAGTTAAAGTAGGATTAGGTCTAACCTGCCCTTTGATTTCAAATAATGCAATAGTAACAGAAACAAAGAACTTTTTTTTTTTTCATTAAAAATCTACTTCCTCAGACCAGAGCTCTCTGAGTAGGTTCAACCTGGGACTAACAATTACTACCACAGTGCGAAGCCATTTCTGGCTATTTATGATTCATTTTGAATATTTATTTATAATAAGAAAAAAATGGAAAATATTTACCTTTTATTTCTTGACTTCTAAAAAAAATTCTACATCATTATTTCACCTGACAATTATTTGAAGGCAAATCAACTAAAATGACTGATGTCCCTCAAAGCTGTTCCTCTTTTATGAGCCCATTTTGCCCTACACTAAGTAGCTGGAGAAAATACAAAGCATCTGATTCATTAAGCTGGAAACATATTGTCCATACAGCAGGATGGGATGATGGTAATTTACTGTATGCAGCCAGGAAAGACACACCTTACAACACAGATTTGCAGCTTTTAACCCGGAAACTTAATAGAAAAGGCAATTCTGCTTTACTTTGCTTCCCTTCAAATCCAAAAGAAAGCAATATCTACTTTGTTACAAAACAGAGCAGGCAATATTTTATATTGCCATAGTCAATTATGCGAAGCTGTGTAACCTTTTCCATCTATTATAGTCTTCAAATCTTCCTGTGCTAATGTTGCCAACACAATACAGGAGCAGCTTCAAAGCATCTTTGCAGTGATAGAAAGAGAAGACAGCTGGTACTGCTCAGAGACTGAGCTGAGATGACCAGATTTCTAATTTACAAAACTGGGACAGCATACGTCAAGGGAACATCATTGGGGGTTTTGTGATGGTCTATCTCCAGCTATTTCCTTTTGTCATGTAAAGACTTGTTTCTGAACAAAGAAGGAAAAACTGTAAAAGGTCTTGTTGAGAGACTCAGGGAAAACAAAACAAAACTACAGCCCCAAAAGCCACCTTTAATTAAAAAGAATGCTACAAGAATAAATATTCACATTCAAACCAATGCTGTGCTCCAATGTACAGATTTGAGAGAATTCCATCAACAAGGTAGATCGAGAGACATACGAATTCATCAGTCTCACCTTCAAAACCCATTAGACCTTGGTTATAACAAAACATTCACTGCAGGAAGGATGTGATACAACCGTAAAAACCATGGACTGTCAATTGTTAGGAACGACTGATAATCTCTTGTGTCATTCTGAAATTAGGTTCCATCTGATGTTACCTTGTGAACTACGATAACTCCTGATAACACCAGAACATCAACCTCTGAAAGGGTGGAGATGGGATTACTTGGACTGAAATATGCACGCTGTAGGCATGAGTCTGGGGGTGAGGCTGAGGGTCCACTGTGGGCCCTGGAGACCACACATTCAGCTGATTTAATAAAACGACTCACCCTGTTTTCTAGATTGTCTCAGCTCTTCATTAGTTTTGTAGACGGCTGTTTTCAAACACCACCTCATCTGGTATCTTCAATTTTCACAACTCGGAAGAATGTTGAGTAAATGTCAGTTTGTCCATTTAAAAGAGGAAAATCTGGATTCAAAGAAGTTATGTGCCTTGTTGAGACAAGGTCACACAGCTGAAGAGCAGAGGAACTGGGCCCAGAATTCTGCTCTTCTAACCCTTAGATGGATACACTTTCTTCTCACTCCTTACAAACGGATTTTGGGAACACCAAATATTTGGATTACCAATCTACAACCCTCTAGGGTATCCTATTTCACATTTTGCCAGGGGGAAAGCCAGGGAAATGCTGCTAAGGTGTGGATAAACTAGATAGAAAAGAGCTTTTCACAGAATGGTTTTGAGCTGTTTATACCGTGTTGCTTTGTTCTTGCAGACGTATTCCTTACAACTTATATAACAATTCCCTCCATCTTTAGAAAGATGGAAATGTAAAATATTCATCATGAATCATACTAAAAGCTCTGTTTTAAATGGAAATGCCTCAAGTCATTGTGTTTAAACTCTGCAATATATTAATGTTCAGAAGCCTAAATGAGAAATTAATTCTCAAATGTAAGGTATACTCACAGTGGGGGACCAAAACAGATAAGCTTTTATTTAGCCCTCAAAGTGAAGGTTTTCACAAGATATAATAAAACAGCCAAGAAGAAATCATGGCCTGAGCGTGAGAGACTTTCATCATGTAATGATGGAGACACACTCCTTCCACGTTTATTTTTGTTTTGCACACGGTTTATGGAGAGTGCTTCAGCTAACACAGCAAAGGTTCTCCTGATGGATTGTTCTTTTGACAATGCTATTGTTATTCTGTGAATATCAAACAATAGAAATATGAATGCAACATTGAAACTGGCTGTGATCCTACTTACCCTGTCATCCTCTCCTGCAAACAAAGACAGCTCTTAACTTGATAACCAGTGAATCTTTTAAAGAATTATCTCTGTTCTTCTGTCTTACATTTTTGCAACCTTAAATGAAATGGTCTACCCTTCACATAAATACTGAATCCAATGTCGAAGGTATCTAATGTCAAAGAGGGAATTCATTCACAATGTATGAAGGTACGGAAACACAACAGCAAGCCTACACCAGAACACAGAGTGCTAGTTTTGCTACATCCTTGACCGTGAGAATAACTACTGCCAGGCCGGATCCTAAATATGAAAGTCATCACATTTGATAAGCCAAGTTGCTCAAATAAATTTCATCCAGCTATAGAATCTGAGGATCCGGGCTAGTTCTACTCATCTGCCTTGGCAGACACCCTCTTCCTTCTTCACTGTTCTGTGGACACGCCCCTGAATTTGGGTTCCTGACTGCATGGACATATATTTCAGCACTTGTAGCATTCATCAGGTTGAATTAGAATTTGCTGACATAAATGTGTGAGGATTTGTAGAGCATCCACAAACTCAACACTACTGCAACAGGTGTGACATTGTCAGGCTGTGGAGTAGGATGTGAACACTTTCACCTCACAGCTGAATGTGGATATGCTCCCTTGAATCCTCGTGGTAATGAGCTGATTTGAGGGGATTCGCCGGTTTGACATCATCAGAGAGAATCATCAGATATTGGACCCCCGCCCTTCAGACACCCACAATTTTATTCCATCTCACTAGATTTCTTATATTCACACTGTCATCAGTCTCTCTTTCTTCATCTAAACACTCCTCATATTCCTAAGCAGAAATTACGACCACCTCCAGGTCTCTATCAGCCATTTCTTACCCTCTTGAACTTGGTCACGGGAGACTAAGGAATCTTTCCCCATTTCTCTTTATCTAAACATAAAATTCCTCAATTTCTATTCTTTGCTGAACCACAATGCTGAAATGACACAGGAAAAAAATTCTCGAGCAACACTTAACATTTCTGGTACCATTTCGTGTAATTCTGAGGTACAGCCAGAGACAGCCCCAAACCTCTACATCATTAGAGGTCCAGCCAGACACATTTAAAGGCAGCTAGCCCTCTTGACCGCTACTGAAACTCTCGCTCCCTCTCCTAGGTCAGAGAGGTCTTACACTCTCATGCAGAAATCTGAGGGGCACAGTGTGTTGCTTGCCATGTTTTCAAATCCAAGTATACTTTTTTTATCTAGATATAACTGACATACACCATTATATTAGTTTCAAGCGTACAACATAAAGACCTAATATTTGTGTATACTGCAGAATGATCACCTCAATAAGTCTGGTTAACATCCATCACCTCACATAGTTACAAAATGTCTTCTTGTAAGGAAAACTTCTAAGATCTACTCTCTCAGCAACTTTCAAATATGCAATACAGTAGTATTATACAGTAGTATAATACAGTACTACAGTGCAGTAGTATAATATACTACTATACAGCAGTATAGTCACCATGCTGTACTCGACGTCCCCATGACATACTTATTCCACAGCTGGAAGTCTGCACTTTAACCCCCTTCACCCCTTTTGTCCACTCCCAGCCCCTACTTCTGGCACCCGGCAATCTGGTCTCTGTATCCACGAGAAGCACACTTTCTCAACTGAAACAAAGGAGGGGAGTGTCAGCTTTCCTGCATTTGCCGCCTAATGCCTTTCACCCTGTCTCCTCCTTTCACATTAAACCCTGACCTCCACTGCCCTGGTCGAGCGAATACCCCAGCCAAAGTGCAGGGAGGAAACACCATTCGTTCCTGAATTTTGAGCAACTGGTGCTCACTGCCTGGAATTTAAGGGTTTGTAAATATAAGTCTTTAATATACTTATTTTTTCTCATAATGTATAATGCTGAGTAAATTGCAGCTGTATTTTAGTCTCCCAAACCTACTACCCCCCTGGGGTCTCAAAAAGTATTTTCTCTCGAAGATACTACATCTAGTATTTACCACAAAAGTCTATTTGGAAACTCAAAAGCTGATCATTTCTTTCCCTTTATGTTTCTGTGGCCCCACTACTGAGGGGGCAGTAAACACACAGAGAACGAATTCATGGCTGCCTGACTGGAGAAGGTAAAGAGCAGCAGGAAATACTGATTTTTAAGGATTGGTTCACAGCTGATAATATTATGCCTTCACATTATCACGTACCCTGACTTAAAACACTCTTTATGAAGAATCACAGCCTATGACACTGGAAGGTCCTAGTTCACGAAGGAAGTTTAACTGTGGTTTTATCTCTTTTTTTCCAAGCAAATAAGTCACTTGATCCCCCATCCCTAAAAGAAAGGCTCATCATCCTCAGAAGATCCCTTCCTCCCCTCACACAAATTGCCTGAGATCCAGTGCAAGGAGGTCTCAGTCCTGTGTCCAAACACGAGTAAGGAGGTCTGGTACCTAAAGAGCTGAATGCTGCGACTGCTTCTCTTTGCCACACAGAGTGGCTGTCATGAGTGATCCCATACCATGTGATGTACGATGCTTTTCTACTGATGCCAGGATGCCCTTTCTGGTCCAGGTCCCAGGACAAGCCACAGTGGAAGGGCCCATGTTGGATGCTGAAACTGGAGTTGGGTTAATTTCACACTCCCGTGCTCAGCTAGTGTTTCTCGTAGCAGAACCACTGTGCTGTGAAGTGACTGAATTGAGAAATCTTTCCAGCACCAGTTGTGGATTTCACTCCTTGAACTCTTGAGTATGGGTCACCAGCCTAAACTCACATTTTTCTCAAGGAAGTTATATTTCAAGAGATTTCATCCCCTTTCCTGACACCAGACCTCAGCCAACGCTACTATAATCCACTCGGATGGCTCTGCCAGTTGATCTTAGAGAACAGTTGATCTTTTGGTACCTAACCCCTCCTTAAGACTGTGGGGTTCCCAGTGTAAAGGGACCCACTCCCCCCCAGTGAACAGCTTCACACATTTGAGGTCCCAACAAATGGCAGTCCGATAAAGTCACCAAAAACAATGGTTGCACCAAAACCCAGAAAAATGGCTGCTAAGCTGCCAACTTTTGTGTAACCTGGAGAAATGCCTGAGGAACACTTTCAATGTAAAAGTACCTCTTGTCCCCACTACATAATCATGGAGTGAAGACAGTAAGAGTTTGGACGTGTTACAAGGTTAAAAAAAAGTCTGCAAAAAGAAGATATATGAGCCTGCTCTACGCGTATGAACAGACATGTAATAGCCACTCAAAAACTTTCCCAGAGAAAATAATAACTTATACCAAATGAGTAGCTAAGCACCCTGATTTCATTTACTTTGCTATCTGGAACCTTCTATTTCTAAAATGAGATCTAGTCTCACACCCCAGAGCCCCAGAAGACTTGTCTATTTTGTGTGCCCAGAGCCATTTGTGATTTTTAGAAGTAGGCACACAGGCACTGAAGCCCCTTCCTCTTCTCCTCCATGAAAACCCCAATGCATGGTATTATCAGGGCTGCAGCATAAGCCAACACCACGAGCAAACTATTTTTCTAGGTAGTACTTTTCCAACTAGAGGGATTTAGAGTTTTCAGGACAAGTAACACACTAAACACATACTTAATGTGGCAATGAAACACCTGAAGCGATCGGAAAGGAGGAATAGGCTCTTGCTGCATCAGGACCCTTTTGATATTTCTTCTCCTTCCCAGGGTAAGAGCAAACCCAAAGGAGGACCATGGCAGCAAGGCTGTAGAGAACTATTTCATGGTGGAGATGCATGAAAGGCTGAAGTGACATCCTAGAAAGATAATGCAAGACACGGTGAAACTCTCAAGGTCACAAGAGAAAACCGCTTAAAACCTAGACTTCTAGGAAGGAGGTGAGTTGTTTAAAGAAACCTTGTATTGTTTCAGTGTTGACCGCCTTTAGCAATGCTGTTTTGCCTCCTGTTCTACAGGATAAGCATCCATATAAATGCACTCCCTGGATCTATTATTGCCCAGTCCCTGTATCAGGGACATACGAGCTGAGAAGAAATAGCTTGCATGCAGTCACCTTCTGGCCTCTATTATGCATAATGCCATTTAGCCACAAACATAACTTTTCTTTAAAAAGAATAAAGGTCTGTACAGAGAATGTAATTGGAAGAAAAAAATATCAGACAAAACAGCTGCCAAACTCTATAGCCTTGGAGGAAAATATCGTTTGGGCCTTTTTGTATTTCCATAGCAGTCATCTCACAGGGGCTATTCAATCCAGAGGAACTTTGTCCCCTCTGTATTACCACAAAACCCTCGCTCTAAGCTTAGATGCCTCTGAAAGTTTTGCCTCTAGTTATTTTGCCAAAAGTTGAGAAAGGAAGAACTATAATCTTTATTTATGTCACAATTTCAGTAATCTAAGTGCAACTTTTACATCTGAAATATTAAATACATTAATTGGTCTCTGAAAAGGGGAGAGAGTGAATTTTTATACTTAAAAAAAAAAAAAAGATACACAAACCCACTCACTCAGTTTTACATACGCTTCAACTGTGAACTTAGAACACTGAAACAGTCCTTCCTTTATCCTGCACCAAATGTGGCTTCTCTCCAAAGGGTCTTTTCTGACATGAACGCACAGGAAACTTTTGGGCTCTTCTATAAACTCAGGAAGCTGTGTGGGTTTTTTTCAGATCACCCCACACCTGCTTTCACAGCAGTCACATAAATAAACAACACCCAGGCTCACTGGAAAATGATGGAAGCTTTGTCGGCAGAACTTCATGAAGAAGATTCTCTCTTCTTGAGAAAACAAATCATGATTAAAAAGTAAAGGCAGGGTCTATGAAGAAACCTTTCTAGTCAGAACCCTACACTTGCACAAAGGTTTGACTGGCTCAGTCCCCAAGGGGTCACCCACAGACCAGCCTGCTGTGCTTCTGTCACCAAGCTTTCACCCTGATCTCCCTTTCTCTCTGTTATTTTACCTCCCCAAAGTGGAAATCCTTTCTCCATAAAAACCTAAGTCAAAATAAAGTTTTAGTAGAAGAGGGGCTTCCCTGGTGGCGCAGTGGTTGAGAGTCCGCCTGCCGATGCAGGGGACGCGGGTTCGTGCCCCGGTCCGGGAAGATCCCACACGCCGCGGAGCGGCTGGGCCCGTGAGCCATGGCCGCTGAGCCTGCGCGTCCGGAGCCTGTGCTCCGCAATGGGAGAGGCCACAGCAGTGAGAGGCCCGCGTACCGCAAAAAAAAAAAAAAGTTTTAGTAGAAGAAAACTACTAAAGTGTGGTGACAGGAATCACCACAAGCAGAGCCCAGGAATCCCTCAGTGTTTACAGTTCTCTTCTGCTTTAATTAGAAACTCGAGGAGGTAAATTACCCTACAAATAGAATAAAATCAGATACCTTTTCTGCATAATTGGTAGAGATTACATATCTGAGAACTCAATATCTAGCCCCAAACCCTACACATAGAAAGGCTAAATGAGGCACAGTGTAATACATGAACACACAGAAGCTAGCTGACTAACCAGTCACCTGGAGAAAAGCATTCTCCTTAGCAAAGTTTACCGTGCAGGAAGTCTGGGTTTGGGTGGTGGAAAGAAAGGATCATCGTTGCCAAAGCCTGTCCACTAAAGCTCTGTGACAGAGCCTAATTTTCATCTGGTAAGGAGGACTCTTCCATCTAGAATAGGAAAACGTACACTATCAACTTTTTAATTTATTTTCTTTATTCTGTGTGCTTTTCTCTCCCAATTGAAAGCCATTTCCTATACTGTAATTACTTCAAAAGCAAACACATCACTACTCCTCTTGGATTAAGCAATCTGCAAAATTAAATGGCAGAATATGAATTAGATAGCTGGAAATATGTTATCTCATTTTATAGATTTACATATATACTATACAGTTAATAGACACATATATACATGTAATTAATATATAATATATACATATATTATATAATGTTATATATATATACACACAATGATTATGCACGTTAAGCCATTTTTAAATGTTTTATTTTCATTTTAAGTAAACTCAAAAGCCTCCCCTACCAATATGAAGAAGGAAAAATAAGAGCATCTAGTTTCAGTACCTCTGCTATTTATGTAGTCATTTATTTGATCGCAGGAGACAATGTATATTTTTAGATTATTTGCATCCTTCCACTCTACCCTACACTACAGAAAAGAGTGTTTCCCTGATAAGGAACTATTTACAAGGCAGCTGTTATTGACTGAATTATGTCCCCCAAAATCATGTTGAAGTTTAACCCCCAATGTGACTGTATTTAAGAAAGAAAGAAGAATTATTTCTTATTAAGGAAGAAATAATAATTAAATAAGGTCATGGGGTGGGAGCTAATCCCATAGGACCAGTGTCCTTATAGGAAGAGGAAAAGACACCAGAGACCCCTCCCTGCACACAGGGGAAAGGACATGTAAGGAGGCAGCTAGAAGGCAGTCGTGTGCAAGTCAGGATGAGAGTCCTCACTAGAAACCAACCCTGCTGGACCTTGATCTTGGACTTCCAGCCTCCAGAACTGTGAGAAAATAAATTTCTGCTGTTTAAGCCTCCCAGCCTGTGGTATTGTTATGGCAGCCCGATCAAACTGACACAATAGCCAGTGTGTGCCTGAGAGCTGGAACAGAATGAAACTACTTTGTTGCATGTTCCCGTAAAAAGAATGATGCTGATCCATATTATTTCACCAGGAAGGAGATCGTAGCAGCATTGTTTCCACTTACAGCAGAAACACACTAAAAATAACACAGGAGCAAGACATGGTATCCTATTCTATACTTGGCCATTTTGTTTATGTAAGGAGATAAAAAGATTACAAGTCAGCTAAAAGTCGGAGATAAATAGATTAAAAACTATCTAGATTGCTTTGACTTAAATACTTACTGATAAAGCAGAAAATCACACAACTGAGGTGAAAATTCACAGGTGTGCACAGCCAAAGCCAGAACCTGAGTCATTTTAGACATGAAATCCATTATTGGAAAAGACAAGAATATTGAAAGAATTCAGAATGTCTCATTTAACTTAAATCTAAAATCTCTTATCAACTAGTTTATACTGTTTACTGGCTCTAAGTGAGGAAATTGTTCATGAGTTTAAGCAGAAATAGTTGACATTTCTGTTGTTTTTACTGCTAAAGAGCTAGTGGGAAATAAAATTCAGCATCTCATCACAAATTAAGACATTGATCATCAAGCTGAGGCTAAGAAAAACTCACCTCCCCAAAGTAGGTGATCATAGCCTCTCTTTTCCGAGCGAAGGCCCCCTGGTTCAGAAACACTATGACTGTCAACCAGACACTGGGCATCCATCCTTTTTAGCCTGTGGACCAGCTTTAGTTGGGTACACACAGTATTGTGTATGTTTATAGTTTCATTTAAATCTTATCTGGTGTTTAAATAATTGGGTGATTTCACAAAATCTAGATTTTTGGTGAAAAAACCAGAAAAGATCTGGCAACTGTGAGCAGGGCTGAGCAGCAAGTGCCCCTTTATTTGGACAGGATTCCCCCAAGTGCCTACAGACCCAACCAAGACCAATCTCTCCTTTTCCAACTCCTGGCTTTTTCCGACGTTTCGTATATAACCACAACGCCAACACTGGGAGGAGTGTTTAAGAAAACCAGTGTACTGTCCTTCCTCCCTCCCAGCAATACTTCTCTTCCTATAAACCAATCTAATTAGAAATGGCAACTTCTGGACGATTGGATCAGAGAAAAAGAAGAACCAGCCATCGTAAATTTGATCCTGGAAAGCACAGCCCGGGCCACTAAAGCACAGCAGAAATGGTAAAGACAGAACGGTGTGTGGCAATGCATATTTTTATTTCAAATTTTTATATAGTCGGTACCTATTTGTCAGTGTCAGAGGAGACAGGGTTAGAAGAACATACTGCCTTGTTTACCAAAATTATACTAGTTAAAACCCAGTAGATGCTGGGGTTTGGGCCAGGAAATGCATATCTCAGCCTCCATCTGGTTCTAGATTTGAGAAGGGGATCCAGGGAGGCCCAAGTCCATACCGAGTGAGGCCAGAGCCCTGAAGGGCGTGTCTGTGTGGGTCATAGGCCTCCTCTGTGAGGCCGAGTACCTGAAAAGTAAAGAGGTAGGGAGGACTACATACCAGTGGGGCTCACACCCACCAAAAATGCAGAAATGTGGAAAGGGAACATTATCCCAAAGATTCTGAGCACAGCCCTAAACATAACTTAGCACAAAAAGAGAAGAAATGTCTATAAATCGTTCGCATTTGTAAGAAAGACTCGAGATTAAGTACGCTCACATTATTGTACAATTATCACCACCATCCACCTCCAGAACTTTTCATCTTCCCCAACTGAAACTCTGCACCCATAAAACAGCAGCTCCCCATTCTCTCTTCCCCATCCCCTTCACCTGCCCACCGAACCTCTCCCTTCTCTCCTTCTTCTCTATGAATGTGGCTACTCTAGAAGTAGAATCATAACAGGATCCTTTTATAACTAGCTTATTTAACTTGGCACTTTAAAATGATTCTATTATATATATTTCACCTCAAAGATAAAAAATTTTAAAAAGACTCAATCACTTTCTTTATGAAATAGGAGTAGAAAGTTATAAGGGGAAAAGAAAAAATAGGCTCTATTGAAAGAAGCCAATAGGACAGAAGATCAGTCAAATAAGGGAGAATTGCAGATACATTTCAAAATAGAAAAAAACATTAAAATTGACATTGGAGATAGTACACAGCTAGACTGATGCTATAGAAAATGGAATCTGGAATATGAGTGAAAACATAAAATAAGACAGGAATGTATAGAAAGCACTGTGCCAGCACAGAGCAAGTTCTCTACAAAGGCAGCTGGGATTGTACTTGGGGGAGCAGGAGTAAGAAGGTCTTTATGATACAAAGAAAAGAATAAATAAATAGGCAATGGGAAGATGTGAAGGACACAGAACCAGGAGCTTCCCAAGAACTAGTCAAAAAGGATCACCAGGGACTTCTCTGGGGGTGAAGTGGGTAAGACTCTGAGCTCCCAATGCAGGGGGCCGGGTTTGATCCCTGGGCAGGGAACTGGATCCCACATGCATGCCGCAACTGAGAGTTCACATGCCACAACTAAGGAGCCCGCATGCCACAACTGAGAGTTCACATGCCACAACTAAGGAGCCCACCTGCTGCAACAAAGGAGCCCACATGCCGCAACTAAGGAGCTGGCAAGCCGCAACAAAGGAGGCTGCCGGCCACAACTAAGACCCAGAGCAACCAAATACATAAATAAATAAATAAATAAAATAAATACAGAAATAAATCACTGATGCAATACAGTGATTTTAATAGCAAGGTTTTTTTTGCGGGGGGGGGAGGTTAATCCACAGCATAGGGAAAAGAGGTTACCTAAAGAGGAAAAAAATTTTTTCTTTATATATTTTTTCTTCTACACTAACTGCCATAAGACAACAGGACAACATATACTATATTTAAAGAGTTTTTAAAATTATGATCTACAGATTATTCCTTCCACAAAATACTGAAAAACTGCCTCTAGCCAATCAAGAAATGAATCAAAACTAAGAACCTAAGAACAGGAACAGCCTCATAATGACAACAGCATACACTGATAATGTGGAATTTTCATGGATTGAGATTAAAAGTGCCATAAGCTACAAAGGGTTTATTTTCTCTGTCCTCTTTCTACTTTGGTGTCATTTCAATTATCACTGAACCTGTAGTTGCTTTGCTCTTTAAAAGCTCTTACCAGAAAAAAAAAAAAAAAATTCTCATCTATTTCATAATGGGAAGCCCTCAATCGTCAGTCAAACTACAGGATTCAAAACGTGTATTTTCTACAAAGCATCCTACCATTTTAGCATTTTCCTTGATAAAATGTCCACCTTATGATTTGCCTCAGATTTCAAGCTATTTTCTTGTTGCACACTTTTTAAGCTGATCACTGCTTCTCCTTGTAATTATTTCTTATGCGTTGTAATTTTCCACTGGTCTTCCTTCATTCCCCTTTGCGTGGAGGCTGAACGTGTGCCTGATCTTTCAGGAACTTATTAATTTTGCAGTAACCTCTGGGCACCTGCACTTCTCCTGACCGGCTTTTCCAGAATGTTTTTGTCCTCTCTTTTCGCATCTCTCCACATCTTGCTCCGGAATGATTTGTTATCCCTGTTGTCCTCGGGAATCACTTTTGTTCTCATTTCAACGCTAAATAAATTGGATTCCTTCACTGCCACTTTGGCAAATTTCACTCTCAGTTGGACATTTCTAATTATAGCCTAGGGAGGTCCTAAAAATTAAGGTCGGAATCACTCCATTTCAAGAGTGCTACAAAACATTGTGAGCACAGAGACCTTTGGTACATATAAACAAACATTTGGCTAAGTTTATTCCTCTCGTGTAAAGCCTTTTCCATACGTTTTCAAATATCTTGTCTCTCAGCTCTGCTGGGTCACGGTCTCAAACCTGTGAGAGATCCAGTGCAGAAACAGACAATGGCCAGACCAGATAGAAAAACTGAACTCTGACCCACAGTCTGCAACGGGTCCAGGAAACCAACTTACCTTCAATGACCAGTCCAGGAAGCTAACCTACTATCTGCAAGTCAGACTTGTAGAAAGTCAGACCATTATATTTAGCAACCAGTCCAGGAAGCCAAACAATAACCCCATAAAAATCAGCCCTAAACAGCCAGGACTTGATCAATAACTGACAGCTTCCCGAATCTTTCCCCCATGTCCAACTTAGGACCAACCAGAGAAAGCCAAATATGTACCTCTAGCCAATCACGTAGGATGCCCTGCTTCTAAGTACCCACTGGAAGCTTCCCCATGACAACGCCCTCCCATCAGGGCACACCTGGAACCTTCATTTATCACCAGAGAGCTTCCCCGCCCCTCTGCCAGCCTCTGAGTCTCTGCCAAACCCAAGTGACAGTGGCTGACCCCTTTGCTAGACCAAGCTCTGAATGAAGAGATTTTGCTTTTTCTCATTTGTATGGTCTTCTTCTACATCCAACTTAGCTTTCAAAAATTCTGCTAGAGCTTAACTTTTAGATATGATGTGAAAACTAAAATGTCCACTTTCTTTTCTATTTCACTATTCCTAGAGACATAAGGCGCTGGGGACAGCACAGAGCAATAAGACGTAATATTAACATAGATGCTCATGGCCTCGTGCAGAGACAGTCCCAGAACTTCTAATGCCTTGTCTATTTCAGTGAGTATTGCCCTATTGCTTTTACAAGTCAAATTCAGCGCAAAGCAATAGGAGTCTTTTATATCTAACAGGGAAAGTGTGGGTTTCCCCCCAGGGTCCCACCAGCTCCCACCTGGACAAGTGGATGGTGAGGACAAAGAAGCAAAGCCTTCCAGAGTTAGCACTGACTCCCTAGGACCCCACCAGAAAGGTTCCAGTTTCCAGAAACAGTCGTCACCAAAAGCTAAGTTGGAAAGAAGCAGATCGCCAGGTGCTTGGTGGAAACACAGAGCTCCGCGTCCTTCCCAGGAAGCTTCATTTTTATTCTAGCCAAATATAGGGCTTTCCTTTGGGCTACTAACAAAATCTCTGAGTGCAGAGCCTGTATCAAAGCTTGGAACTGGCTTAAAAGAATGAGAGGAAAGCCCTTTTGGACCTGTAACTTTTCCCATCTAACCTATGGGCAATGCTGGTTGTTTCCAGAGCGGACCATGTCCCCTGAAGTCTCTCAGCAGGCTTTCCTCTGGGTATATGAGAAGTAACAAGACCCCCAGAGGGAGTATCACTGTCGCCAGGATTAACCACAGTGTTTCACTCCTGCTGGAAGGCAATCAGAGCCACAGTTCACAATTTAGAACCGGAAAGATTTCATCCTCCATATCCCACCTTAGTATTCCACCACTTGTCAGGAAGGACTGTTTCTCCATCTAGATCTGTATCTACATCTCTATCCATCTACATAATCGAGGTGGATACTGTAGCAGCCTCCAAGCAGGGGTATCACAGAATATGCAGAATAACAATGAGGTTGAACCAGTCTTGAAGACAACAAGTCATGGAAATTAAGAGGAAGAGCTATGTGACAAAGTAGCATGCAGCTCAATCCTGGGGTCCTGCTGGCACAGGAGTTCTGATGTAAGAGAATTACTAATTGCCCTGTGCACATGGCCCACTCATTTGCTTTGTTTTGGCCTGCTTGCCTAGCTGGAAAGAAATATTTGTAAATCTCAGTTACAAGGCCCAGCATGGGCATTCGAAAATATGCAAATTTAGGGCCCAAGATCCTGTGTGTTTGCCAAGCAAGGGCATAAAATTCACACCAGGGCCAGATTCTAAAATGAAAACATCATACAAAATATTTCGATTACCTAAAAACTCCTACAGGCTCCCTTGGTGGTATTTTTGGAGGTATGTCTACAGAGATTACCTAAGTGATGGGTTCTCTAGTCATTAACACTGGGTTGGAAGATGCAGTCAGGAGATTTTTATTTCATTTCTTCCTTTCCAGATGCAAGACAATCTCCCCTATTTTTCAAGACTCCTGGGAAGAATGTACCAGGTACCCTCTGGAATTCTTCATCTAACCCTTAATATAACCCACCTCCCAGCTGTCTTACTATGAGTTTATGCTTATACTAAGAAAAAAGCTTCTGAACTATAAAGATTAGAGCACCTTGCTTAAATGATATTGTTTAATGACCTTGTTTAAAATGATACATTTACACATACACATGAATCATCATTTGAAGGACTTAATTTTATATTCCTTATAGCCATAAATTGAAACAGGATGAGATATTCATGACCCCCTGCACAAGAAAATAAAGAAATCTCATCTTAGTCACTTACAGTCTCATATAAAGTGTTATTTCTAACCCACCCTTTTAGTGGTGAGAAGTTGATTCAAACTTCCCTTCTGCTAAGCCTGCACTGAACCATTTTATATTCTTCCTGACTCCTTATAGGCTTGTACTTGGTAATTAATCCCCCAAGTGTAATATAAAGCTAGGCTAATACAAATAGCCAGGCTGCTCGAAGCAGCCGGCAGAGCAGGTGAGGCAGGCAGACAGATCAGCATCCTGAACCTCACTGGGGAACGAGGGCATGGAGCGGGGGTGGGAAGAGGGGCAGGACAAGATAGGACAAGACAGTTACAAAACCAACCACGCAGCCGTTCTATTTCCAGGGAAAGCGGAGTTCACCAGCTAGATTAAAAATGGCCACGAAATTTTATTACCAGCTTATTTCCACATTGTAAACATTGCTAAATGAAAAGAAACAGGAAACCAATTCAGTTCCAGGGTGAATGTAAATAATGGTAATGGGCGATGCAGCAGCATACCACATCTGACCTCCTGGGTCTGAGACTCATAAACCTCCTCTGCTTATGGTGACAGATGCTCCAGGGTATATTACAACCAGGACCAATGAAACAGCATAGGAAATTGAATAACTTCCAATCCCTGACTCTTGTTCATTCTTTTTGGATGAGATGTGTGATTAGAATTTTGCTTGAATTTCAAATTCCTTCCAGAAGAGCAATAGTCTAAGTTGGGGAATAATTACCATAGTGGTTATCATGGATTGATTCAGCAAAAACTGGAAAAGGCAGATTCTTTTACAAGCATGTGTTTTTTATAAATATTCTTGGAATTATAAGAACCAACTAATATGATAATTAACATGCTAAAATAGCAGTTCTATGGATCTAAGAATGGTTACTAGATCAAGTATTTGCTGATAATCACAATCTCATCATTAAATCATTTGTGTAAAGAGAATAATCTTGAAATTTGGTCAAAGTCATCATGCAGTTTATAATCTGGAAAGAAAATAAAACATTTATGAAACAATACAGATAGCACAAATACCTTAACAGCATCAACAGACTACCAGTCTTTTCAGAGAAAGGGGAAATTTTTAAGGAAAGGCGTTTGCAGGAGACATTTACGAAGGAAGGTAGTATGTCAGCTAACCCGCAAATGATAAGTAAGCTACAGCGAAGGGGTAGGGAAACATCCCAGCTCTGAAGAACAATAAGGGTAAATGGAAATCATAAAAATGGTTGTGTAGAATATTAACAATTGAAAAATCAATAGCTTTCCCCTACATTTGCAATAACCAAATCAATACAACAAAAATTTCCATTCACAAGAGCCATAAAATTTTTTTAAAACTGTAAAACACCAAATAAATCTCTCAAGAAATGTGCAGGATCTAGATGATAAACAATCTGAAACTTTTCTGAAGGACGAGCTGAAAAAGTGAAGGGAGAAGGCCATTCCCACGAGGGGACTCAACACCAATATTGCTGATCATGTCCCTTAAATTGACGTATATATTCAATAAAAGTTCAGTACGTATCCTAAGGTTTATAAAACATTTCAAAATTTGAAGGACAAGCTGAAAAAGTGAAGGGAGAAGGCCATTCCCACACGAGGGGACTCAACACCAATATTGCTGATCATGTCCCTTAAATTGACGTATATATTCAATAAAAGTTCAGTACGTATCCTAAGGTTTATAAAACATTTCAAAATTTGACAAGCTGATGAGAAAAATCATGTAAAAGAGAAATAACAACACGAATGGCAAAGAGATTTTAGAAAAGAAGGAGGGAATACTTGCTTGATATACTTCAAAACTGTAGGAAATTAAACAGCATGGGTAAAAGTGCCAGCAATGATAAACAGATCAATAGAACCAAGAAACTATTCACAAACAGTCCCAGTTTTTAGAACTGAAAATATGAAAATGTGGCCTTTCAAAGCAGTTGGAAGGGATGCACTGTTCAATTTGTCCATGCAGTGTTGGAACAATAACTATAATTTTTTTTAAAAAAAGTAAATTTAGATCCCTGCATCACATAAACAACACATCAATTCCCAATGTGTAAAGGACTAAATGTGAAAAAGAAAACTCTGGTAGCATGGGGGAAAAAAAGTGGAATTGCTTATAACCTTGGGGAGAGGAAGGAACCTTCCTTAAACAAGACACAAAGCAGAGAAGGAATAAAGAAAAATGGATAATTCTGACTACATAAAAACAGTAATCTCCACTGGAAGAAAATATTTTTAAACACACAAAGGACTACATCCAAAATTTTAAAACTTCCAGAGACCTCCCCTTCCCCCATCCATTATCCCATCAATGAACAGAGCTCATAAATCAGCAAGTATCTTTCCTTCTCTTCCTAGGTGTCAATTTTCAGGGATACTAGGAGACCCCTATAAACCCCAGATCTCATATCATATGTAGGAGTTGGGAAAAAGTCCTAAACTAGAATGGGAGCCATTCAGATGGCAGCATAGCTCAGACAGCACAAATGTTACACTTCCAGAAGTGTGGACATGTGCTCAGGGCAAGAGTTATATCCCTTTTTTGCCACCACTGTTGGGAGAAATAGATTGAGCTGAGCTGCCAAAAAAGGACTGTTGGATGCAATTTTGTTTCAAAAACCCCATGAGATATGGCTACAAATAAGTCATGTTTTCCAAAGCACAGAAAAAGAAAAGCAACTAAAATGGAATTCTGCTCTGGTCTATCTAATATCCCAAAGGAAATTTGCTAATGGGTGGTCCAGGAAAGCCCAATTCATTCAAAGGTACATAAAATAAAAGGAAGTGGCAGGGTATCAAAGCAAACATGCAATAATGAAAAATAAAATAAGAGGGAAGAGGTCAGTAAAACTTATTACCAGATGAATAACACTCACCAGAAGAAGAAAACAATGTTGCCGAAGAACAGAAAAATCTGTGGCCAAACACTTTATGAGGAACTTAAAGTACAACATCCCCTTGAATGAAAGCACAGAAATATGAACATTATAGTATCATAAACGCTACACACACACACACACACACACACACACACAACAAAAAGAGAAAGAAGCAGAGACCTCATAGTAAAATGTTATTTAATATTTGTAAAACCAGAAAATATATCAATATACTATAAAATAACTAAGACCAAACTTATCTGTCACATCAATAACTGTAAATGAGCTAAACTCAACAACTTAAAGAATTTTTATTTGATTCCAAAACAAAAACAACAAAGAATTTTTGTTTGATTCCAAAACAAAAACAACTGTACATAGAAGAAAAATCTAAACAGAACTGAAAAGTTTGACTATAAAAGGTAAAGAAAATGAAACAAAACCAAAAAGAAAGAGAGAATAGAGAGATCATTATCTTATTAAGTGATGCTGTGAAATACAGAGCCAAAACCTTTGCAAATCAAAAAAAAAAAAAAAAATTACAAGGGCAAAGACTAGTACTTCAAATCCCAGAAGGTACAATTCACAATGAACATAACTTAGGAATCTCTGTGCTCCAAATGGCATGGCCACAACATCTGTAAAGCAAGAAGGGCGGGACAGACAAGAAATAGACAGAAACAAGCTAGTAGCATGAGATGCTTAAAAGGAGTTTAAAGTCTAACACAAGCAGGTAAAATCATGTCAAGATTTAAATGATTTAAAGAACATAATATCTAATTTATATAGAAAACTCAGAAAACAGTGAAAACACCTTCTTGTCAAGTACTTACGGGTGACTCATCCAAGTTAGCTACATATTTGACCACCAAAACCTTCATTCAGAAAGTGCCAAGAGAGGAGCTTCAAGATGGCAGAAGAGTAGGATGCAGAGATCACCTTCCTCCCCACAAATACATAAGAAATACATCTATACGAGGAACTGCTCCTACAGAACACCTACTGAACGTACATCCATAGGAGGAACTGCTCCTACAGAACACCTACTGAACGCTGGCAGAAAACCTCAGACCTCCCAATAAGGAAGAAACTCCCCATGTACCTGGATAGGGCAAAAGAAAAAAGAAAAAACAGAGGCAAAAGAATAGGGACGGGACCCGCACCAGTGGGAGGGAGCCGTGAAGGAGGAAAGGTTTCCACACACTAGAAGCCCCTCAGAGGATCCGTCCCGACCAGTGCTCACCAGCCCAAGAGGCTTGTCTGCTCACCCCCCAGGACGGGCGGGGGCTGGGAGCTGAGGCTCAGGCTTTGGAGGTCAGATCCCAGGGAGAGGACTGGGGCTGGCAGCGTGAACACAGCCTGAAGGGACTAGTGCGCCACGGCTGGCCGGGAGGGAGTCCGGGGAAAAGTCTGGACCTGCCTAAGAGGCAAGAGACTTTTTCTTGCCTCTTTGTTTCCTGGTGCACGAGGAGAGGGGATTCAGAGCGCCGCTTAAAGGAGCTCCAGAGACGG
>NC_041232.1:81338784-81341312 GCF_002837175.3 Physeter macrocephalus | reverse complement strand
GCTAAGGCCGCTGCTGCCGCCACCAAGAAGCCTGTGTGCGAGCCCAGGTCACTCTCCACACCGCCCCTCCCGGGAGCCTGTGCAGCCCGCCACCGCCAGGGTCCCGTGATCCAGGGACAACTTCCCCGGGAGAAGGCACGGCGCGCCTCAGGCTGGTGCAACATCTCGCCGGCCTCTGCCGCCGCAGGCCCACCCCGCATCCGTACCTCTTCCTCCCCCCGGCCTGAGTGAGCCAGAGCCCCCGAATCAGCTGCTCCTTTCAGGGTGCGCGAGGAAAGAGGATTCAGAGCACCGCCTAAACGAGCTCCAGAGACAGGCAAAGCCACGGCCAACAGTGCAGACACCAGAGACGGGCATGAGACGCTAAGGCTTCTGCTGCCGCCACCAAGAAGCCTGTGTCTGAGCGAAGAACAGATGCCCCCAGGCGACCTACACACAGAGGCGGGTCCAAATCCAAAGCTGAATGCCAGGAGCTGTGCGAACAAAGAAGAGAAAGAGAAATCTCTCCCAGCAGCCTCAGGAGCAGCGGATTAAATCTCCACAACCACCTTGATGTACCTGCATCTGTGGAATACCTGAATAGACAGCGAATCATCCCAAATTGAGGAGGGGGACTTTGGGAACAATGATACATATATTTATTTTCCCTTTTTCTCTTTTTGTGAGTGTCTGTGTGTATGCTTCTGTGTGTGATTTTGTCTGTATAGCTTTGCTTTTACCATTTGTCCCAGGGTTCTGTCTGTCTGTTCTTATTTTTCTTTTTTTTTTAGTATAGTTTGTAGCACTTGTTATCACTGGTGGATTTATTTTTTGCTTTGGTTGCTTTCTTCTTTCTTTTTTTTTATTACATTAAAATTTTTTTCATAAGTATTTTTTTATTTTTCATAAGTTATTTATACATTATTTTATTTTATCTTTTTCATTCTTTCTTTCTTTTTTTCTACCTTTTACTCTGAGTCGTGTGGATGACAGGGTCCTGGTGCTCCACCCAGGCATCAGGGCTGTGCCTCTGATGTGGGAGAGCCAAGTTCAGGACATTGGTCCACCAGAGACCTCTCAGCTCCACGTGATATCAAACGGCGAAAATCTACCAGAGACTCGATCTCAACACCAAGACACAGCTCCACTCAATGACCAGCAAGCTACAGTGCTGGAAACCCTATGCCAAACAACTAGCAAGACAGGAACACAACCCCACCCATTAGCAGAGAGGCTACCTAAAATCATAATAAGGTCACAGACACACCAAAACACACCACCAGATGTGGACCTGCCCACCAGAAAGACAAGATCCAGCCTCAACCACCAGAACACAGGCACTAGTCCCCTCCACCACAGTAAGGTGAGCAAAATGAGGAAACAGAGAAGCACACAGCAGATGAAGGAGCAAGGTAAAAACCCACCAGACCAAACAAATGAAGAGGAAATAGGCAATCTACCTAAAAAAAAATTCAGAATAATGGTAGTGAAGATGATCCAAAATCTTGGAAATGGAATGGAGAAAATATAGGAAATGTTTAACAAGGACCTACAAGAACTAAAGAGCAAACAAACAATGATGAACAACACAATAAGTGAAACTGAAAATTCTCTAGAAGGGATCAATAGCAGAATAACTGAGGCAGAAGAACAGATAAGTGACCTGGAAGATAAAATAGTGGAAATAACTACTGTAGAGCAGAGTAAAGAAAAAAGAATGAAAAGACTTGAGGACAGTCTCAGACACCTCTGGGACAACATTAAATGCACCAACATTCGAATTATAGGGGTCCCAGAAGAAGAAGAGAAAAAAAAGTACTGAGAAAATATTTGAAGAGATTATAGCTGAAAACTTTCCTAATATGGGAAAGGAAATAGTTAATCAAGACCAGGAAGCACAGAGAGTCCCACAGAGGATAAATCCAAGGAGAAACATGACACGAAACATATTAATCAAACTATCAAAAATTAAATACAAAGAAAAAATGTTAAAAGCAGCAAGGAAAAACAACAAATAACATACAAGGGAATCCCCATAAGGTTAACAGCTGATCTTTCAGCAGAAACTCTGCAAGCCAGAGGGAGTAGCAGGACATATTTAAAGTGATGAAAGGGAAAAACCTACAACCAAGATTACTCTACCAAGCAAGGATCTCATTCAGATTTGACAGAGAATTTTAAACCTTACAGACAAGCAAAAATTAAGAGGATTCAGCACCACCAAACCAGCTTTACAACAAACGCTAAAGGAACTTCTCTAGGCAGGAAACACAAGAGAAAGAAAACACCTACAATAACAAACCCAAAATAATTAACAAAATAGTAGTAGGAACATACATATCGATAATTACCTTAAATGTAAATGGATTAAATGCTCCAACCAAAAGACATAGACTGGTTGAATGGATACAAAAACAAGACCGTATATATCCCGTCTACAAGAGATCCACTTCAGACCTAGGGACACATACAGACTGAAAGTGAGGGGATGGAAAAAGATATTCCATGCAAATGGAAATCAAAAGAAAGCTGGAGTAGCAATTCTCATA
>NC_041232.1:81336415-81337759 GCF_002837175.3 Physeter macrocephalus | reverse complement strand
AACACCTATCCTTCTCAAACTCTTCTAAAATATAGCAGAGGGAGGAACACTCCCAAACTCATTCTATGAGGCCACCATCACCCTGATACCAAAACCGGACAAAGATGTCACAAAGAAAGAAAACTACAAGCCAATATCACTGATGAACATAGACATGAAAATCCTCAACAAAATACTAGCAAACAGAATCCAACAGCATATTAAAAGGATCATACACCATAATCAAGTGGGGTTTATCCCAGAAATGCAATGATTCTTCAATATATGCAAATCAATCAATGTGATACACCATATTAACAAACTGAAGGAGAAAACCATATGATCGTCTCAATAGATGCAGAGAAATTATTTGACAAAATTCAACACACATTTATGATAAAAACCCTCCAGAAAGTAGGCCTAGAGGGAACTTACCTCAACATAATAAAGGCCATATATGACAAACCCACAGCCAACATCGTCCTCAAAGGTGAAATACTGAAACCATTTCCACTAAGACCAGGAGCAAGACAAGGTTGTCCACTCTCACCACTATTATTCAACATAGTTTTGGAAGTTTTAGCCACAGGAATCAGAGAAGAAAAAGAAATAAAAGGACTCTAAGTCGGAAAAGAAGAAGTAAAACTGTCACTGTTTGCAGATGACATGATACTATACATAGAGAATCTTAAAGATGCTACCAGACAACTACTAGAGCTACTCAATGAATGTGGTAAAGTAGCAGGATACAAAATTAATGCTCAGAAATCTCTTACATTCCTACACTAATGATGAAAAATCTGCAAGTGAAATTAAGAACACACTCCCATTTACCACTACAACAAAAAGAATAAAATATCTAGGAATAAACCTACCTAAGGAGACAAAAGACCTGTATGCAGAAAATTATAAGACACTGATGAAAGAAATTAAAGGTGATACAAATAGATGGAGAGATATACCATGTTCTTGTAAATCACCGCAAGGTCCCTTTTGACCCACCTCCTAGAGAAATGGAAACAAAAACCAAAAATAAACAAATAGGACCTAATGAACCTTAAAAGCTTTTGCACAGGAAAGGAAACCATAAACAAGACAAAAAGACAACCCTCAGAATGGGAGAAAATATTTGCAAATGAAGCAACTGACAAAGGATTAATCTCCAAAATTTACAAGCAGCTCATGCAGCTCAATATCAAAAAAACAAAGAACCCAATCCAAAAATGGGCAGAAGACCTAAATAGACATTTCTCCAAAGAAGATATACAGATTGCCAACAAACACATGAAAGAATGCTCAACATCACTAATCATTAGAGAAATGCAAATCAAAACGACAATGAGATATCATCACACACCGGTCAGA
>NC_041232.1:81320593-81335795 GCF_002837175.3 Physeter macrocephalus | reverse complement strand
GTATATGTATAACTGATTCACTTTGTTATAAAGCAGAAACTAACACACAATTGTAAAGCAATTATACACCAATACATATGTTTAAAAAAAAAAAGAAAGTGCCAAATGGACCATGATCATCCGGTAGGCAGAGTTTTGGCCCCCATGACCTTCATCCCCTCATGCCATGCCCAGGAGTTGCATGGCAAAACATGTCATTTAGGTTATTCATCAAGTGACCCTAAGATAGGGAGGTCCTCCTGGATTATGAGTGGGCCCCGCATTAATCACATGAGCCCTTGAGAAAGAGCTTCTTCCCAGATGAGGAAGAGAAAATCAAAGAGAGAACAATCAAAAGGCATCAGGAGAACAATCAGAGCACCAGAAACAGAGCACCCAGCCAGCTTGGAGATGGAGGGGACCACAGGGAAAGCATGAGAAGGAAAATGATTCTGCCAAGAACTACTGAGGTTGGGAGAGGGCCCTGGGCCCCACGTGTGAAGCTTTACTCCAGCCAACACTTTGATTTCAGCCTCGTGAGACCCCGACCAGGGAAATCAGCTGAGCCCCCGGCACTTCTGACCTTCAGAACTGAGATGATACCCGAGTGTTCTTTTAGGCTGCTAAATTTATGATGATTTGTTACCCCCAAATAGAAAAGTAACATACATGGTCAGCTCTGAAAAGAGGAAGGAGATTAATTGGGGTGAAGATTTAGATTCATACACATTGTTTGAACTTTTAACAACAGGAATATATTTGTTTATTACATATGCATCTTCATTTCAAAATGATAAAAACAAACACTAACCTTGAAACAGCACGCAAAACACAGACCAGCTAAAACTAGTTTTGCCTCATAAATGGGTTACTGGTTAATCAAATTGAAACAGCACCAGCTTAAACTTGTTTGGCCTCCCTGAATAGGTTGTTAATTAATCAAACCTAGAGTTATTTTACAGAGGCAACACTGCGCAGGTGCAAGACGGGAACCCATGCCTCCAGGATGACCCTGGAGCCAGGAGTCTGCAGTTCACAGCACTCAAAGAATAGAAATGTTGCCACTGAAGCCCTTTACAAAGCAAGAAGCTGGTCAATGGAGAAAATCAGGATCCCAGCAGCACAGGTAGTTTACATGGATTGATTAGCAACTAGCCAATCAGCTTCCAAGTTTGAAATTCCCCTAACTCTTTACACTGTGCCCCAAACCCTGGATGAAGAGACAGATTGGAGAGCTTGCCTCCTGTCTGCTTGCTGGTGCACCTCCATAAAGCTCCTTCTTTTCTCAAAAGCCAGTGCCATAGTGTTAGGGGAACCACCGAGTGAAACCGCCCGCCCTGGCCGGGCACCATAGTAACCGCTTGCATGAGTTCTCTTACACCAGGAGGTGCAAGTAAGGAACGGGGAACTAACGAGCTACCACCAACCGGAAGAATTCGGGGAAGGTCAAAAGGAGAGAGGAGACGCCAGTCCACAAGTCCTACCGACCTCCCAGGATCCTCCTCGCTGAATCCATCTTGGCTGCGCGATGACCAGGAAGGACCCTGGGTCAGAATGATTGGTCAGAGACAACCCGGAAACTAACCTCATTACCATAAAACCGAGACTGCGAGCCACGTGGCAGAGCAGTTCTCCTGGGATCTCTTACCCTGCTGCTGTCCGCCCAGGCGCCCCTTCCCGATAAGGCCTCTTGCTTTGTCAGCGCGTGTGTCTCCTCGGACAATTCATTTCCGAGTGTTAGACAAGAGCCCACCCTCGGGCCCTGGAAGGCGTCCCCCTTCCTGCAACAACACTATTGGCTTTCACGTGAGTCAGGCAGCAAGACCGTGCTTAGAACCACTCGGCTCAACGAGTCGGGTTAAATATGAACATGTGGGTGGGCAGAACCTGAGCGTAGAATGAGAAAAATGAGATAACCATCTCTCAGATTTTAAATAAATATATATGGAGATTTGTTTGGTTCGGTCCATTCATTTTGTTCTAAATCTATTGCTAAACATATGGATACCCTATAAATTTGATAAATGGATCGATCTTTAAGTGAACAAACAAGGTTTTCTCAGAATTTTTATGAGAGGACTTGAGAGTGTGGGAAATATTTCATCCAAAGAAGTAAAATATCAATACTAATAAAGACTTGTCTTTTTTTCCCCCAGAGAGTCAATGAGAACTCTAAGCACTGATTTATCTGACCACTTTTTATAGTCAAATGCTGTCAAAGTAGAAACAATTATACTTCAGCAACATATTTTACTGCCATTTAAGAAAACGCCCACACATGCAGGCATCTTAGCAATCGTAAGAAACACCTTCTGAACGTTTTTATATGCTTCATACTTGAATGAGTCTCACACACCAAAATTACATCAGACACTGTTTCAACCATTCAAAACAGTATGAATACTTATAGTTCCAATGCCCTCAAACATGTTAGCCTACCACTCCATGGCATACCAGCTTGGTAGTTTTAATGCATGTATAATATTTTTAGGGAATTTACACTGAGTTTAAATTCATAGATTTGAATAACACATATATTTTATGTGTCACTGTTTAACAAGTTAATTTAGATTTTCAAAATACGCATACAAATAAACTCCGTAAAGAGACATTTTCCTCGCCATTGGAGGATGACTTTTCTCACACATGTTTTCCGAAGAACAGGTTCCCAAGAGATTTCTAACAATGGTTTCTCTGATTCATTTTCATAGCCATTATTCATATTTAATTAATGCGACACAATCCTTTCTGAGTTTTGTCCTCACATAATGATTGAAGAATGAGCCAATCTGTCACCTATTCATTTATACAAGGCCTATTTTTCTCACGCAGAAATGCTAACATAGATACTGTATCACAAACAGGATAAGAGGGAAAAGTATTCCTTTTTTACATGACCTCTTAAATTTCACTAAACAATTAGCCAGAGCAGGCTAAGGGGAAAAAAAACAACAACAAATGTTTTTAAAATCACTGGAGAGAAAGATAACAGGAAAATTTATAAAAACCTAGGAAGCAAACAAGAATGACTAAACAATACAAATTAGTGAATTAATAGAAAGTATTCCCTAAGTTTGGATATTTCCTAAGTCACTAAACATTAAGAAAGGCATGGATAACTCTGAGTGGCCCTCTCCCATGGATTCCCCCACCTTACCTGTTGATTCATCATTTCTAGTTTTCCCATATAACTATTTTCACAGTGGGAAACCAGAGTTGTATTTTCTTTGAATATGTGTTCTCAAAAAATGAAAAGCAAATTATTCTGTAGCTATATTTTAGATTTTCTTGATAGCTAAATGTGGATACTTAGTTCTCTCTTGATAAAATCAAGCATGTATTATACCTGGTATCTAGTAAGCACCTGGTAAATTTGTTAAATATATGAATCTAATAGACATTCTATGATTCCAAAATCGGAAGTCATAGAACTTATCTAATGTCATTAAGGACACCCAACCAGGAATCACCACTGCCCTTGTTTTTTTTCTTCTCCCTATAGTTCCACCAAATTCAGAAACCAGATTTTAGATAATATTAATGCAAAATGCCAGATCAGAGAAGAAAGCAGTGGGTGTGCTTTACATCAGAATTACCACCCACACCCACAGAAGAAAGAAGCAAAGAGGAGACCTCACTGTACAAAATCTTGGCTTCTTGAAGCAGAATCATTCCGGAGGTCAGGGGTTGGGCATTTCTCCTCATCCCTAGCTGCCTCCTTAATTCCAGAGCTCCATGGCCATGTGTGCTTTGCAAAAGCAAATTAGGACAGAATGAGGTAAGTGGGGCAGGAAGATGGAGAAGAGCCTTGAGCTGTCATTTAAGAGGCCACAAACGTACACTTAAGAATTAATTTTTTTTTTTAAGTACACACACTACATAAGCTAAACCTGGGGGATTTAAGCTACAAAAATAAATTAACTCATATAGAGTTAACTCTAATTATACTTTTAACTCTAATGAAGAATAAAAAGTTAGGTTTTTTTTTTTTTTCCAACCACTTGCAGCAACATATGCAGGATGGGAAGCAAGAGTTCTGTTCCACACTGAACTCAAGATGTCAGGTAGGCAGTTGGATACAAAGATTTAGAGCCCAGGGGAGAAGTTTGTGCAGCAGTCCAATTGGGGGGTATAAGCATACAGAGAATTCCCGATACCATGATGTAACCCAGGGAGGGAAGGTTATCAAGGAACAGGAGGTCCAGGCTCCAGCCTCGATGCACTTTGCTATTCAGTGATGACAGAGGTGACAGAGGAATCAACAAAGAGTCCATCTAAGAAGCAGCAGGCAGTGTGGACTGGAGAAGAGAGAGGGGACCTCACTTTACAGAAGCGGTGGGAGAGTGTTTGGAAGGTATTGAGGCTGCGGGCTTGAGTGCACCAAGCCTAGGGGAGTGTTTCCGGATTCAACCGCAGGAGAGACTGAGGGACCAGGGCAGCTTCAGGGGAGACGTGGAAACAGCAGCCAGACTGGAGGACAGTAAGACGAGAGGTGAGAAGTGTCCTGCCCTCCCTCCCACGAAGCCTGCTACAACTTCCCCCTCCTTCGCTTCCGCCCCTTCACTTTGTCCCACATGACCCGCCCTTCTCTGGCTCTGCTCTTCCTTCTCTAGTCCAGGTGGCCGAGTCACTAAACCACTTCCTCAGCGACTCCCAGCGAGGGTTTACGACCCAGGCTTCGTCCTCTAGGACGCAGGAAACCAGAGGCTGCTGCATGCTGCTGCGTCCCCAGTGGCTAAAACACACCCTGGGAGCCAGCGGTGAAGCATGACCTTCGACCAGGGATGACCTTCGACCCACCAGCCCCAGATATCCCCTGGGGAAGTTATGCTCCCCAGCCCTGTACCCTTAAGGTTTACATGATCAGAGGTTATGGTTTCCAGCGTGATGATCACTCCCACAAGAGGATAAGGTAAAGTTCTACCCGAGTCTAAAGCTACCACTCCCACCTGGCCATGTTACCTCTCCTGCTAGTGGCTCAAGGCAAGAAAGGACCCTGGGCTGCCCTGGATGCTTTTAATGGGGAATAGGTCTTTGCAGCAACCGATCCTGGGAAGAAGAAGAAAAGAGCACACCTCCCCCACCCCAGCCCCCAAGGATAAGCCCAGATCACCTCACCTGTGCAGGCAGAGCAGCTGAAATGCCGGCCGGAACTTAGGATGGGTGCAGAGAGGACGCTGACGCGCGTTGCGATTACAGCCCCGAAAGCAGACGCAGCAGTGGGTTCTGCAGTGTCTTCCATGACTAATGCAGTTGTATTGGGTGTTTGGGGGAGAGTGCAGCTGACACTCCATTGAGGGGAACCCTGTGACGCTGAGAGGAGCGGATTTCGGCGGTGCTCAGGGGCTGTGTTGGAGGCCTCTCCCTTCCTGACCAAGGCTTGGAGGTCCCCCAGAGATGGACAGTATCTCTGAAAATAACTGACTGCTTCCACCAACCTCAGAGAGCTAAATATATTTTGCAGTTTCACTTGGTGTTACAGGAGTTAATCAAAGTCATTCTTGTCCTGCCAAACCTTGGTCAAGATTCTGGCCTAAAGCTATGGGCTCTACCCAGATGCTCCATGGGAGGCCACGCCCTGGACAGTGCTAGACCAGAACCAAGGCCTGGCTTCCCCACGTCACAGGAGCTGGTGGAGGGAGGGCAGTGAGCAGAGGACAGGCTCGCAGGGGCATCTTGTTCTGGCCTTCGCTGACCTTCACCAGGTATCTCCCCTGAGGGAGGGGGTGGTATCGATTCAAGGGGAGATGAGGAACCTAGTAAAACCTCTCGTGAGAGTCAGTTCCAGAACTGAGTCAGAAACTGTGCATGTTAGGTTCAGAGAGGATGTGTAGGAATAAGGTACCCCCTCCGCCTGAGGCTGATGAAAACCTGCCTCCAGACAGGGTGGAAATGGGAGGCTGTGCTGACGGATCAAACGTGGGAACCCCGAACACACCGGCCCTGCTCTCTCAGTGCAGCCCGCGGGGGACATCTCCGTCCCAGGGAACCTGGGGAGCTGGGTAGTCTGAGGCGGGGAGTGCGGCCAGAGTTTGGGGTTGGCCCTGAGACGGATTCTTGCCTCTTCAGTTAGGGGTAGAGACGTGGCAGTAAGTTACTAGGGAGACCATGGTTGGTGGGGGCGGGGGGGGGGAGTAGGGCAGGCAGGACCCCCCAGGGCAGCACATCACGTTGCCTCAGCATCTCCCGGCCATCCATCGTGGTTCAGAAACATTTCCTCCGGCCCTGATAGTTAATCCTCTTACAGCCTTTATTATGATGATCCCTGGTTTCTGCGTCTTTCCCTCCCTCCTCTCTCCTATAAAGACACAAAGCATCCTGGGCTGTTTTGTTATCCAGCCCGCGTCTCTCTGCATGGCTCATGTTAAGGAAAACACCTGGTTGTTAGCCTCGTTCCTGTTTTACTAAGAGGACGGTTTGTTGGCATCTCTGCTTGTTTTGCTAACATGTGCTTCACAGACGTGCAGACCCCACTTAAGGAAATGGTATCCAGCCCCACCCTCTGAAACACCGTGGTCCCTTCAGAACCGCAGCAACCTCTCATGTCAGCTCCACAATCACCTCATACAGCCCTCGACCCAGACACAAGATGCGTTTTAGCATTCTCCTCTCAGCTCCAGACAAGAGAAGATGCATAGACAAAGTAATGCTAGCTTGCTAAATGCGCAATCTTTTCCGTAAATGCATGGAGGAGGATTAATGAAATTTATTCGTTATGAATTCTTGGTATTTATCCACGTTTAAATTGTACCATATATGCTAAGTACCAAGAAAGATAGGGCCTTTTCTCAACTTCTGATAATTACATTTAAAAATAAGAGAAGCGCAAACCACAGCCACAAACACGTTGGGATATTACATATTTACCTCCTAGGCCACTAGTACTAGATACAACAGCCAAGGTTAGCAATTAAGATGAGTAAGAGAGCTAGTCAAATGCCTGCCCTTCTCAGGTGTTATGCTGGGAACCGGAGTTCATCAGACAAGGTGTTGCCTTCAGGAAGCTCGCAGTATCATGGTGAAAACATGTGAGCAGCGCACGGTGAGTACGGAGCAGCTCGCCAATAACACAGCAGAAGCATCTAATCCAGACCCAGGGAGGAGGAGGCTGAGTGAAGAGTGGGTGAAACAGTCACAGAATACCTCCTGGAGTACAGGGTCACCTAGGCTGAATCTTAATGTAGAGGATTTAGCTAAGTAGAAAAGAGAACAGAGAAAAGGGCAAACATGCCATCCGGGTAGAAGAAGAGCTTCCCGTGAAACGTAGTATGTTTCTATGAGCAACATAACAGCTCGTGTTAAATGACATTTTTCTTTACAACCCAGTCCTAGTCTTAAATCTCCACCGAGATACAGCCTGAAAAACTCAGATCTACGTGCACACTAAAAATGTGTTATCTTGGGATTCCCTGGTGGCGCGGTGGTTGAGAGTCCGCCTGCCGATGCAGGGGACGCGGGTTCGTGCCCCGGTCCGGGAAGATCCCACGTGCCGCGGAGCGGCTGGGCCTGTGAGCCATGGCCGCTGAGCCTGCGCCATGAAACAGGAGTTTACCTGAGTGAGCACCAAGTAAACGAGATAGAAATGGAATTACTAAAGGAAAAACTTCAAGAGCTATATCTTCAAGCAAAAGGACAAGAGGTGTTGCCAGGCCCGCGTACCGCAAAAAAAAAAAAAAAAAAAGCGTTATCTTTCTCAATTCTCAATTTATGTAGGCAACAAATATTTTTGAGCACCTACTGTGTGCCAGGTACAGTGATAAGCATTGAAGATACAAGAGGGACCAAGACAGACCACATCGCTGCCTTTAAAGAACTAATACTCTGATGGGCTCAAAGTAAACACTTAGAAGTACTTTAAGAAAACGAAATGATCCAATGGTCTAGAATGGCCTGTCCAACATGGTGGCTACCTGTCACATGGACTATTTAAATTTAAATTAATTAAAAGTGAATAAAATTTAAAATTCAGTTACTCAGCAGCACTAGACATGTTTCAAGTGCTCGACAGGCACATAAGATACTATATTGGAAAGCACGACATAGAACGTGCCTATCATCACAAAAACTTCAGTTGGACCTCTCCCATGTAAAAAAGTCTCCCGTGCTTACAGTAATGAAATAAGGACTTTGTCAGAGACCCACTGACTGACAGCTGATTCCGAACACTAACTCATCAACAAAAGTCTACCATTACTTTAAAAATTCTGCCGAAACACAATTCTTTATAAATTGTGATTTCACCAAAGTAAGGTACAACATACCTTCAATATAAACTTTGATATGTGACCCTTTATATTTTGGACACAAGATTAAGAATATGCTTTTATTGCCTCCATTCCTGAGATGTCATTAGAATGATGAATAAAAAACAGCCACAATAATTTTCTTAAATGAGAGGGAGATTTGGCCAAAGATTACAAGATGGTCCAGATGCAGGAGACGTGAATGATGAAGCAAAGCAGGAAGATCGCAGCCCAGAAGATGCCCCGTGGGGACCTCCACTGAGCCAGTTGCCAATCTGGAGGAACTCAAGGCTCGGAAGAGTAGGAGATATGGGGATAAAAACAGACTATAAATGTGGATTCTCCACTCCACGCCCAACTTCCATGTGCAAAACACTTGGCAGCCTGTTTTTATAATACAAGACACAGAAAAAGATGCTCTTCCCTAAAGAAATTGGGAATAATGTTGAGAAGAATTGGGAAGGCCATCATAGGGGACACAGCACCAAACGAAGCCATTGTAGCTTGGCATTTTAGAATATATCAAAAACTAACCCATGCCTTCTGGGGTCTGCTTGTTAGTGCTTCATTCTTAAATATGAATGGGGCAACCAAGCATCACCAGACATTTGAGGAAATTCTGCAACATAAAGACCAAGGTTTAAAAATACAAAACAAAACAAAAAGATCCCAGGATTAAAAAAAAAAAAAAAAAAGGAAAAAGACACAAGGCAGGAAAATAGAACTTTTTTAAAAAGTCTAATTTGGTGACCTCTTAGGAGATATTCCATCCACAAATAATAACAGTTGCTATGAAAAAGGAAAAATCAGAGAAACAGAAAAGACTCAGAGATTAAAAATATAATTGCCAACAATGTTAGGAGGAGGACAGGAAGAAGACAAATTTCAAACATCTCATAGAAAAATAGAACAAAGAGAAGAGATGACAGTTGGTCAATAAAATAAAAAAAGAAATCCAGTTTGTTTTCCACCAAACTAACAGATTCCAAACAGAGATCACAAGGAACAGAAAAAAGAAATTAATCAGATAATTTTTAGAACCCTGAGAATAAAGAGAAGATATTAAGGCTTCCACAGAAGATAGAGGAAAATCACCTACAAAGGAGAAAGAATTAAATGTCCCATCACTAGTACTGGATGGCAGATGACAAGGTAGCAACATCTTCAGATTTCTGATGGGAAAGTCATTCTTAACAGAAATTTCTATAGAAGTCAACCAATTAATCGATTTTAAGTGCCAAATGGAGACATTTTTAAACATGGTAGGACTCACAATACTTATTTCCTTCTTAGTAACTTTATTAAGAATGTAAATCAGCAAAAGGAAGGACTAAGTCAAGAAAAAGGATGAGAAAGAGGAAATCAGGGGATACAGGAATGAGGGGACCCAATTGAGGAGGAGCTATGAAGGGGGTCCCTAGGTGAGAGCTATGTAGCATTCCTAGGAAAAAGCCACCTAAGATCAGAGAAGAAAGATAAAGGTCTCAGAGAGAGGCCTTTGGGTAAAAGGGAAATTAACAAAATAGTTGGTATGATATTGATTTATTTAAAAATGAGGGGACTTCCCTGATGGTCCAGTGGCCAAGACTCCATGCTCCAAATGCAGGGGGCCCGGGTTCGATCCCGGGTCAGGGAACTAGGTCACACATGCCGCAACTAAGAGTCCATATGCTGCAATTAAAGATCCTGCATGCCCCAACTAAAGATCCCACATGCTGCAACTAAGACCCGACGCAGCCAAATAAATAAATAATAAATACGAAAAAAAATAAAAATTAGACAATGATAAAGGCAAAGAATCAAGTTTTTTTTTTAAAAAAGTCAGTAGAAACTCCATGTGAAACAGAGTTCAAAAACAATGACGAAACAATCATTACACTACATGGCCCTCTAGTGAACAATAAGCACATAGTGAGGTCAAGTAAACTATTCTATTTTCAAGTTCTTATCCAAATCTCGACAAAGAAGAGAGGACAATTTTGGTTATAGAATAAAATGAAAAGTTATGTGAAGAAATCACAGAAAACAAGAGCTAGAAACTGAGAAGAGCTGAAAGAATAATGTTATTGTTATCTTCATATCATGAAGTGAGGAATCAAGAGCTATTGTCTATAATTGACGAAACAAGAAATACTACTTAGAATCTAAAAATAATCAATCAAGGAACTAAAATTAGTAATACAATCCTTCTGGGACGGAGACAGAGAAGTTTGGTTTACTAATTCAAGGATTCCTCTCACAAAACAAGTATGTGTCTAAAAGTGATGAATCAAGAAACAACAATTTAAACGTATTAGCAATATATAGGGGTAAATGCCAGAGAAAAGGGTTAATTGAGGTGAAGATGGTTCCCTCTGAGAACTGGAAATACAGAAGGGGAGGAAGTTGCTATTCACTTTAAATGCCTCTGTACCATATGATTTTTTAACCTCAAGCATGTAATACTTGATCATATTTGTACATTACTCTATAATAATAACAACAGCAACAGTTTTTATTGTTGACAAAAGCGAGGATTTCAAGGCAGGCAGTTTCAAGGCCACCGCAAAATTAATTCGATGCCTCCGCTAAGTTAGATTTGGGGAAAGGAAATTAGAAAAAATCCAATTTAACCTGTAGCATTTTATAGACCAGCGGACTCCAAGTGTGATTCCTAGGCCAGCAATATCAGCAACACCGAAAAACTTTTGAGAAATTTGCTCAAAGTATTATGTGCACGTGGTTAAAAATCAACCAGTCCCCATCGATGACATACTGAATCAAAAATGGTGGAGATGGGCTTCAGCAATCTCTGTTAATAAGCCCCCCTGTAGATTCTGATGCCTTCTGAAACGTAAGAACCACGGTTAGGGACGTAGAGAAAAGGTGGGAAGAACAGACACCCAATCATTAATAAATAAAGCTCTGGGAAGGACTTCCGTATTCTTGGTTTTTAACTGTCAAGCGTTATTTTCATAATAAATATAGTTTATATAGGGGCAAATGTTAGTATGTATATGTGTGTATCTGCATAGAAAATTACAGAAATTTTCCAGAACCACCAAAGTATTTACTTAAATATGCTTACTTTCCTAGAAAAATAAATGGGAAGTTTTAACAAAGACTTAGAGAATTTAGCATCCACAGTCAAACCTGTCTGAAAGAATTATTAAAGGATATACTACCTCATCAAGAAGAAACATACTGAATGAAAAGCATCAAAAGGTACAAACTTCTAGTTATAAAATAAATCCATCATGGGGATGTAATGCAGGGCATGGTGACCATAGTTAATAATACTGTGTTACATATTTAAAAGTTGCTAAGAGAGGGGATCTTAACAGTTCTTACCATGAGAAAAAAAATTTGTAACTATGAATGGTGATGGATGTTACATTTGTCACTTTTTATATTAGACATTAAAACTGAAAATTTCAAAAGTATGTATTTATTTTAAATGAATGATGATAAACCCATTATTTTTTAAAGAAAATGATGTATTTTTATAAATAATTATATTTATAATTATTTATAATTATATTTCCCAAAGAAAAGAATTGTGAGAAGAGTGGCAATGTTTTACATTTTTGCAAATATCTTTAATGTTTGGCTTAATAGAAGCAGCTGAATTTTCATATAAGGGTCTGTATTCAATATGTTGAGAGGTTACTCTTGCTGAAGTATATGAAAAATATCTGACTTAATGCAGATATATACTTAAGAAAAGGAAAAGTATTTTCATAGCTATTTTCAGATGATTGTGGATATTATTTCTTTTTTGAAACTACACCAAAACTCAGTAAGTGGAAGTTTTAAAAAATTTAGCTACAATGTGGAAACTTAAATTGTCTAAGTAAATATTTTTACTCTATTACATTAAAATCGATTGGTTTATCTTGTACATTGGATCGTTCTCTTACCACACATAATTCTGTGACATTATACATTGATACTTTTTAGAAAATATTGGTTTACTGAGTTATACTGATCTTCCACATGTTCACACATTTCACTACACAATATCAAAAAGTTAACTTTGTATCACCATTGAGCTCCTCAGAAAAATCTTTAAGAACTAGGAAGTTTTCAAGCTCAGGGTAGACACAAGTTTTCAAAAATGTAAATTTTTACCTGAAATTTCCAATTTTATCCTTGGCAACAAATATAGTATTTTGTTTTCTTGAATTGACATTTTTAAGGAAAGGTCTGTCGAATACACAAATCTGAACAGCCATAGATGTGTATGGCTGTGTATCAGTGGCTTTTTCAAGGAAACATGGTATTCTGTGCAAAAAGCCAATAGTTCAGCTCACAATTCAACCTCATGATAGCCTTCGTACTTCAATATAAAGCAAAAATGTTTTATGTATAATTCCCATTTTGTCACACAAAGTATTAAAAAGATGTTTACTCAAGGGTCAAGGTTTAATAAAATTAATAAATTGTATTGTGTCATTAAAGACAAAAAAAGTAGATGGGAAGTTTTAGATAGATGTGCTCCCTAAACACCATAGGACGGAAAACCAAGATGGAGTTGAACATATGTACAGATACAACAAACATACCCGAAGCTGAATTAAAATTCTAAATAAGTGCATATACAGCAACCAAAGTATTTCCCACAACATCTCTCTCTAGCATGACAATATTTATGTCTCTGACATTCCTAAGTGCCACATCCATACAAAACACACTGGCAAGAAAATTGTTAATTAACCAAAACAGATGAAATTTCTTCCTCACCAATTTTATTCTAATGCCAGCAAAAGAGGCCAAATTATTCGTCAAATAAATTTATTGTACTGCTCATCATATCTTATTTTCAAATATCAAAGTTTAAGTTAACATATTTAATCTCAGCCTTTTAAATCCCTGCTTCCATTCAACTAGACACCTTTTGGATCATATTCTAAAGTAAAGAAAACTTTTAGGTTAGAGAATTTCTAACCTAAAGTTCTAATAAAAAGTTCTATTTCTAATAAAAGCTACGTGTGTATAAAATATTTTAGAAAGAATATAGAAGAGAGAGAACTAAAAGGAGAAAAAGGAAAGAACAGATGACAAGGATGCCTGTGATTCAAGTTCAAATTAAAGAATAAAGCAGGTATGAAATGAAAAGAATACAGAAAAAAAGACAGGAAGCCTGGGTGTCGCCAAAGAAATCTGATGATAGAATCATAAAATAAAATGGACCTGGGCAAAATGGAGATTTAAAAACCATCATTATACTCGATTTATATAATCCAGTTAAACTGCCTGTTAGCAAAACATCTGGTGCACATCTAGCTGCAATTTTTTTGTAGCTGCTCTCTTTTCAGAAGATTTATTTGCAACAGTGCTGTATGATTAAAATTCCATAACAAAGGTGGATGCAAGTGTAAGTATTTCCCTAGCTCCAAATTCTGAAAAGTTCTCTTTCTCCTCTTCTGGAAGAGCAGAAAGGTCTGAGATAATTTTTTAATAATAAAAATTAAAAATTAAACATTTATTAAGGGAAATCAAAGTAAATATACGTTAAATCTTCAATGCAGCCCACAGCGTATTATTGATACATGTCTTTTTTTAGATGACTCCCTTTTCTGGTCTTGAAGGTATGTAATAATTAAAATACGTATGTTTTCATAGAAGTGCTAGTTGCTTTACAATGTACTTTCAATTTTACTAATGAAATAAAAATCACAAAACATTAACAAGCAGTCTATTCTAACCTATGTATAGGGACACATCAGAGGCTTCTTCCTTGTATGGCCATCTCTTTCCTGGCTATAACGCAATGACCACTTTTGTGATCGTTATTAGTATTGAAATGTCAAGTCAACATCCATATCTATCACTGTTTAAAAGCCATGGGCTTCCCTGGGGGCGCAGTGGTTGAGAGTCGGCCTGCCGATGCAGGGGACGCGGGTTCGTGCCCCGGTCCGGGAGGATCCCACGTGCCGCGGAGCGACTGGGCCCGTGAGCCATGGCCGCTGAGCCTGCGCGTCCGGAGCCTGCGCTCCGCAACGGGAGAGGCCACAGCAGAGAGAGGCCCGCGTACCGCAACAAAAAAAAAAAAAAAAAAAAAAAAGCCTTGAAGTATAAGCAAACATTTATAACAAAAATACAGGCAACCATTACATAAAATTCAATTGCCTTCAATCATTTAGTTAAAATTATTTGTAATTCATCCAATTCCCCTCTAACCACCTTACAGATAAGAACATTTCATTCACTCATGTTGATCCAGTAACAAGTCCCTGGACCTGACACACAGTAGGACTCCAACAAATGGCTGTTGTATCGAATTGAACCCAGGTCCATGAAAATTGCTTTCTTAGCTTTCTGTATCTTATCTATTCATGTATTGCTGTGCACTGAATGTTTGGGTCCTCCCAGAATTCATATATTAAAATCTAATCCCTGAGGTGACGGTATAAAGAGGTGGGGACTTTAGGAAGGTGATTAGGTCATGAAGGTGGAGCCCTCATGAATGGCATTGTTGTCCTTATAAAAGAGACCCCAGAGAGTTCTCTCTTGCCCCTTCCATCATGTAAGGACACAAGGAGAAGACTGCGTCTACCAAGAACCAGGAAGAGGGCCCTCACCAGACACTGAATTTTCAGATGCCTTCATCTTGGACATTCAGCCTACAGAATCTTGAGAAATAAATGTCTGCTGTTTAAGCCACCAGTCTGTGGTATTTTTGTTATAGCAGCCGGACAGACAATGAACTAAATTCACTTGATTATATGTGATCCTCAGGTGTTTAATCATCAGATGATCACATCACAATCATTTATGATCACTAACACATTTCTTTGTTCTTTAAAGGCCTTGTATTTTAGTTGAGATGAGGCCGAAATATTTTGAAATGAGAATGGGAGAATTGCTTCCGAAATCAAAGTATAAACACAATGGTAGATCAGAGCACATAAATGAAGTTGGAAAAGAATTGTTCACAAATTGCACAACTAGACATTACCCTAATTATACATTTAGCTTTTTTTTTTTTTTTTTTTTTT
>NC_041232.1:81302305-81320236 GCF_002837175.3 Physeter macrocephalus | reverse complement strand
GAACCCGTGTCCCCTACATCGGCAGGCGGACTCTCAACCACTGCGCCACCAGGGAAGCCCAAGCTTTTTTAATCCAAGTGGTGGGTTGTCTGCCCTGGAAGCACAGAACAATGTCTTGCAGAAAAGGGCCCGCAAGGATGGTGCCCACCCCAGGAGAGTCCCAGAGAAAAGTCTATCCCCAGCAAAGCAACCCCTTTCGTGGAAATGTTGGTGACAGACGTTTAAAGCCTCTAAGTCCCTCCGACCCGAATCCATGCTTGCTTATAAATCTTTTAAGTTTTTATGTTTCCACAGTTAGTCACCTGGCATCCTAATTTCATAAAACTTGGGCTTTGTAAGCCCGGCTCATGAGCTTGACCAGGGTGTCAGCTTTGCTCTCAGGATGCTGACAAGTCGGGATGCTGGGCTTTGGTCTATGTCATAAGTCCAGGCACTTCAGGGGATGAGCAGGAGGTCTCCCAGGTGGCGCCCTCTTCTGCCCGTTCTCTGCAGCTTCTCAGCTCATCCAACCTCATCACGTCCCATGGAAAGGAAAGTACAGATTTTATGTCCTAGTTTACCAACTGACTCTTAGAACTTTAGGGAGCTTAGGTTTTCCACAGGGGGAGGTCACTGAGGAATCAGTGAATTCCCCAGGCCGCCTTTCAGCATTCCAGCAACGTCCTCTCTGCTGCCCCTCAGGCGAGATTAACCTGAGCACGGCCCTGCACCTCATTGCCCACGGCTGCTCCCTGTTGGGAGCCAGGCTCCCCTGCTGGCCAGGAATGTGGCTGCGGCACGTCCTGCGGACCTGAAGTCAAGCGGTGTCTCAGCCACTTTGAAAAGGGAGCGGTACAGCGGCAGGGTGACCTGGCAAGCTGCCCTCTGGAAGGGTGTGCTCTGGGCCATCTCACTCCCTCACCACCGAAGGCCTGTCCCCTCTGCTGACTCTGGCACCTCGTGGGCCCTGGCAGATCCCAGGACAAGAAAGTCCCCACCTTACAGCCCCGCCCCGCCCCCTTCCGGGGGTCCCTCTCAGGCTGGGAGCGGCTGCACACAGCGCTTTGCTACCTCCACCTCCCCACCTGATCCAGCAGGCCTGGGGGGAGGCCTGGCCCTGGGACCAGCAGCTCCCCAGGTAACTGCTGTGCTGGGCACCAGAGCTGGGGGCACGGCTGCAGGGCCTCCGTGCCTTCTTAGGCGGAAAGGCTTACCCAGATCTCTGCAGCACCGAAGGCTGTCCACCAATCGTCTTCACGCTGGGACAGCTGCTTTTTCCTTTTCAACCTAAAACAGCTCTGCAGGGAAGGCCTGATGCCTTCCAAGCCTCAGGTCTCACTTCTGAAAGGCTGCCGCCCACCCTGAGAAATCTCTGGGGAGGTCGGGACAGCAAGATGAGTTAGGGGCGGCAGGAGCAAGGCCTCGGCAACCAGAAAGCTGAAGGGTATGAGAGGCCTCGGTGAAGAGCAGGCATTTCATGGGGAGCGTCTTCAGCCCACAGCCCCAAGTCCAAGCCCAGCGACAGGCTCTGTGGGTGTCAGGCACAGCCTCATAATCAAAAAAGAAGGAAATCCAAAAAGAGGGGATACATGTATATGTATAGCTGATTCATTTTGCCGTACAGTAGAAACTAACACAGCGTTGTACAGCAACTATACTCCAATAGATATTAATTTTTTTTTTAAAGTGCCCAGGACGCTATCCAGCCCTCCCACGTGTGGGATCTCTGGCTGCTTCCAGCACCACTGGCTGCCATGGAAACCAGCAGGGGGCTAGGAGTAAGTTACATCAATTGGAGGGGTAGAGAGAGATGTAAAGTCTGCCTTATTTTTCAAAACCCTAATTTAAAAATGTGACTGCTGGGCTTCCCTGGTGGTGCAGTGGTTAAGAATCCGCCTTCCAATGCAGGGGACATGGGTTCGAGCCCTGGTCCGGGAAGATCCCACATGTCGCGGAGCAACTGAGCCCGTGTGCCACAGCTACTGAGCCCGCGTGCTGCAACTACCGAAGCCCGCGAGCCTAGAGCCCATGCTCCGCAACAGGAGAAGCCACCGCAATGAGAAGCCCGCGCACCGCAACGAAGAGTAGCCCCCGCTCGCCGCAACTAGAGAGAGCCCGCGCACAGCAACGAAGACCCAACGCAGCCAAAAATAAATAAGTAAAATAAATAAATTTATTTTTTAAAAAAATGTGACCTCTGTGTCCATTGCCCTGCATGAAGCCCTCCGTCTTTGAAAAGTAGAGCCGCTCTGCAATATTGGGGACATATTTATACTAAAAAAAAAAAACTATTCTTATAAAAGTAAACATACTCCTACCATATCATCCAGTAATTACACTCCTTGGCATTTATTCAAAGTTGCTGAAAACATGTCCACACAAAAATCTGCACATGGATATTTACGGCAGCTTTATTCATAATTGCCAAAACTCAGAAGCAACCAAGATGTCCTTTGGCACGTGAATGGATAAATAAGCCAGTCCATCCAGACAATGGACTATTACTCAGCAATAAAAAGAAATGAGCTATCAAGCCATGGAAAGACATGGAGGAACCTTAAATGCATATTACTAAGTGAAAGACGCCAATCTGAAAAGGCTACATACCGTTATGATTCCAAATATATGACATTCTAGAAAAGGCAAAACTACGGAGACAATGAAACAATCACTGGTTGCTAGGAGTTTCAGGAGAGGAGGGATGGAGCACAGAGGACTTTTAGGGCAATGAAAGGACTCTGAATGACACTAAAATTGTGGATACATGTCATTATACATTTGTCAAACCCCATAGAATGCACCACAGCAAGAGTGAGCCCTAAGGCAAACTGTGGCCTTTGGGTGGTGATGATGTGTCCGTGTAGGTTCATCCTTGGTTAACAAACGCCCCGCTCTGGGAAGGGTGCTGATTATGCAGGAGGCTGTGCATGAGTCGGGGAAGGAAGTAAACGGGAACTCTCTACGCTTTCTGCTCCATTGTGCTGTGAGCCTAAACTGCTCTTAAGGTCTATTAAAAGGAAAAAAAAAAAAAAAAAAGTATTCATTGTTGAGCTGAAATTCAGTTTTAACAGGTGTCCTACATTTTTATTTGCTAAATCTAGCAATCCTGTTGGAAAAGCATGGAAATTTCAAATTACAAAAATCGTAACGAAGATTTCAATACAGTGGCCATACTGTGAGCCTCGGCAGGTGGCCCATGTTACGGACCTGCTGAGACACCCCAGTTTTGTCAAGGGAGCGTTTACATGGCTGGATACCCCCAGCGCTGGATGCGTTTGGCTCCCTCTAATGACCCCCAGAATTTAAAATAAATTTTTTACATTAATGTCTAGTCTCTTAAACTAACACTCTTTGTTTATGTGAGGTTTACACTTGATCACAGGATTTCCTGTGTACATGTGTGCTTTTTTCAGTCATTTCATTAAAGCCCATGAAATCAGCAACTGGGGTTTCAAATATTTCAGCGCTCACCAGGAACGCCAAAAAATGACATCCAAAAAATGTTCTCGATAAACGCTTGTTAAATTATTCTCCTCTTGTCTCAGATATTTTAAAAGTAATACACCTGACCTTTAATGCAACATGCTTTCTTTCCATTAATGGGACTGTTTCTTAGAAGATCATTTACATGATCTCAGTATAAATGTAATATTTTATTTATTTGAGCAGCAATCTCCACCAAACTCTGCAGAGCCAGGATTAGCGTCTCTATATTTCTGAAGTCACCTGTCGACACAGGGTTGAATAATTATATTTAGCAATCTATAACCTCGGGCGATTCCAGTTGCTACAGCTTTGCCCAGACTGAGATTTCAGGCATCAGCACATCACCAAGATAACAATAAAGCTCATAAAACTGAACCTATTATCTGTCAAGCACATCGCTGGATACTTGCATCTTGGAGAGAAGTCTATTATAGAGATACTGACACACATCACCCCCTCCCAACCCACTACACACCTACAATATTATTATGGACAGGAAGCACCAACTAAGGCTTGTCATCAGGCATAATCGGCTGATCTGCCTGGGACAGATTTAATTTACTGACATAAGACGTTCTCGTTTTCTGCCTGCCTGGGTCAGGTGTATGCCTGAGAGGTCACAGGGAGTAATAATGCCCACCCTGGGGGCTGACTGCAGGTCCCCAATTACAACTGGACATTGGAAATTCTTTGACACACACACACACACACACACACACACACACACACACACACACACACACAAAGCTATAATGAATATGAAGGGACTTCCAAGGTATTCACACTTTCTTAGTTGCTTTTACTTAAGGTTTTTCTCAAATGCAAAGCCAAGATAAAACAGCTCAGCATAGCATTCATTTTTAATGACTCTCAAGGTAGAATGTAAATCCATGCTCAGCGCGCATTAACTCTCATCAGGATTTTAACAACTGGCCTAAATCTTGCCTTTGCCCACACTGGATCAACATCCTCGGCACACGCGTGGTAATGCCAAGGCAGGCAGGGCTGAGGGCTGCAGAATTCCTAACAGCTGGTTGGAAACAGGGAAAAGCACAAGCAACTGTAACTCAGTGAAGACAGTCTCTCTTTCCCTTGTGGAGTACACACACTAACTCCCCAAGCAAGAAAGAGACAGACCAGGGGCTTTATTATTTATTCTCAGGGAACAGAGAAGTCCGCTGGGGAGCCAATTGGGCTCTCAAACATTAAGAACAAGGACCCTAATCAGGAACAAGAGTTTTGGTCTCCAGCGCCTCTGTAGAGAAAATCTAGAACACACCTTTTTCTCTTCAGCAAAATCTGAGAATTCAGACACAGCAAGGTCACCCATATCTCACCCCGGGAATAACATACAGCAATGCCTAAGAATTAAAGTTAGCCATCGAGATATACACGTTGGCAATTTCATGCTAGTCTAAAAGTCCCTCAGTCACAATAAATGACACTTCCTATCCTCTGCGCCTTGGACATGACGGAACAAATTAGCCACACGGCACTCCATCAAGGAAACCGTCAAGGCCCACCCCAGCCCCGTCCCGCAGGATGACAAGTAAATATCATTCTTTGTGCCTTCGGAGAATGCCTACTGGTATATGAAAAATCCCACCAGAGGATAAAATACGTTATTAAAAACAAATGAAAATTCCATATGCACTCTGCAGAAAGAAATCATTCTGTGCTCTGTGGCCCAAGTACACATACTTGCTTTTAGATGTGGTGTCCAGTGCCCACGTATAAAACAGAACTTCGGATTTCATGTCCGGTGCAGTAAACACTCACTGCCCCTGATCACCCGCCACGGGTGTGAAGTGTCTCTCTGGGTCTTTTCATTTGCTCTAGCAAGCGAGGTATGTGCCTTTTATGACTTCTTGATGAAACTCGGAGACAGTGACTCAGAGAACAGGAAGTGAACTGTGCCTGAAACATGGGCTGCCGTGAATAAGGGGGAAAAGGTAAACTGGTTACTTTGGCTGCTAATTTAATTATGTTTAATTAATCAGCATCAGCCTGACACTCTCCCTCTGACACCCCTCACCTACGCACATGCGGTATAAGACCTAAAATTAAGTGCTGTGTTATGTGCTGTCTTCACATCTGAGACCAAGAGGGCCCTGGAAAGGCGAAGGTCAAGTTCCCCTCCCGACCCTGCTCCTGCAGAAAAGACCCCCTAGTGCGTGACCCTTGTCACGGGACCAGGCAGGCTCCTGCGCACAGCTCGGGAGTGGGTGTCAGTCCCCAGCCGGCCCAGGGGATGATTCAAACAAGTCAGTCACATGCTCCCACGGGACCCGGGGGCACCTCACCCTCTTGTGAGTACGCAGCCCACCTCCTGCAGCCCCTGCTGGGTCACACTCTTCTGAGCTCGGCCCCATGTGGTCCAGATGGCCTGTGGTGTCCTCCTCTAGGCTGTGTGCTTGCCAGCCCCATTCCTCGGGGGGAATCCCTCCCTCACCAGCAGGGAGAACAGGAGGTGAGGAAAACAATACAGTCCGTAACTGGCTAATGCCCTCAAGTCCCCTCAAGCTTTCGCCACATGAAACCTTAGCTACTGTGAACCTCCCAGATGGGTCAGGGGTGATTCAAGGGCAGGCCTCCCCTCATGCCACAGGACAGGTCTCTCATCCTCTGGGGGTTTTTTTTGTTTTTTTTTTTTTTGGCTGTACGCGGGCCTCTCACTGCTGTGGCCCCTCCCGTCGCGGAGCACAGGCTCCGGACGCGCAGGCGCACCGGCCACGGCTCACGGGCCCAGCAGCTCCGCGGCATGTGGGATGTTCCCTGACCGGGGCACGAACCCGCGTCCCCCGCATCGGCAGGCGGACTCTCAACCACTGCGCCCAGGGAAGCCCCTCCCCCAGCTTTTGATGGCAGGGTGGTGGAGAGGCACAACCACTGCGCCACCAGGGAAGCCCTGATCCTCTGTTTTTTAATTAAAAAAACAATAAGAATGATTATATATCAAATCTTTTCCTCTTCTTAAGTAACAGTTTCTCTATAGACACAAGTTCGGGGAAGAAACATTTTTCCTCTGTTTAAAAAAAAAAGTTCCAGGCCAGGGTTCCACGTGGGTTAGCACGACACCAAATAGTAATTTATTCTTTTTATTTATTTATTATTTATATTTGGCTGCGTTGGGTCTTTGTCGCTGCGCGCGGGCTTTCTCTAGTTGCAACGAGCGGGGGCTACTCTTCGTTGCGGTGTGCGGGCTTCTCATTGGAGTGGCTTCTCTTGTGGAGCACAGGTTCTAGGCACATGGGCTTCAGGAGTTGTGGCACGCAGGCTTCAGCAGTTGTGGCTCACGGGCCCAAATAGTAATTTATTCTTTTTATTTATTTATTTATATTTGGCTGCGTTGGGTCTTTGTCGTTGCGCGCGGGCTTTCTCTAGTTGCAGCGAGCGGGGGTTACTCTTCGTTGCGGTGTGTGGGCTTCTCATTGAAGTGGCTTCTCTTGTGGAGCACAGGTTCTAGGCACATGGGCTTCAGGAGTTGTGGCACGCAGGCTTCAGCAGTTGTGGCTCGCGGGCTATAGAGCGCAGGCTCGGTCGTTGTGGCACACGGGCTTAGGTTGCTCCGCGGCATGTGGGATATTCCGGGACCAGGTCTCGAACCTGTGTCCGCTGCATCGGCAGGCGGATTCTCAACCACTGCGCCACCAGGGAAGCCCAGTAATTTATTCTTTTCTCTACTTTCATGTTTATAATGTTGATTTTAAGAATAACCTCCCGCCTATGACATGAATTATGCCCTGCTTACCTCACCTAGGAAAATTCTAAAACTTCTTCTGCAGCAGCCATTAAATAATGAACACTTTATAGCGATGCTTTTAGTCATAGGCACTCCATGGTTTAATGATGTATTTATACGGATCCCCAGGGAACTGCAATTTATCACCTCAAAGGCCAGTTAGTCTCCAGACCCCCTGACCACACTCACTCCTCTCTAAGCAAAGATGTGACGGTAACTGCCAGGCCACCTTCCGGGGAGCACAGGGGTACCCCCGACAGAAGCCGTCGCTGGGCCAGTGGAAAATATGTGTCCGGCTGCTGTGCCCGCTGGCCTGTCCCTCCTCGGGACGTGTGTCGCCGCCCTGCAGACTCAGCACCAGACCCTCAGGTTCCCAAGAATAAAACAAGCCAAGGACTGACATCATTTCCGACAGCCCTTTGAAAACCTGCCACCTAGCAGCACCCTCCAAAACGAATGCTATTGTAGCTGATTTAAAAGTCCTTTCTTTCCACTTTTCTTATTTAAACAAACATTTATTGCAGACCTACTACTTAGCCAGTCTTGTCCCAGATTCTAAGGCTACTGTGATGTGTAAGCTGCAATCTCCTCCTCCATCGGCTCCCAGGAGTGGGTGACAGAGGGAAGGAAGCAGTGCAAATACCATGGAAAACAAGAGGTGAAGGGGTAAACAAAACGTGGTACGGCCAGGAAATGGAATATGACTCGGAGATGAAAAGAAAGGAGCTATCAAGCCAGACATGACATGAAGGAAACGTCAATGCAAATTACTAAGTGAAAGAAGCCAATCTGAGAAGGCTACATACTGCATGATTCCAACTATTTGACATTCTGGAAAAGGCAAAACAATGGAGACAGTAAAAAGATCAGTGATTCAGACATAGAGAACAGACTTGTGGTTGCCAAAGGGGAAGGGAGGTGGGGGGGGGAGGGATGGACTGGGAGTTTGGGATCAGCAGACGCAAACTAGTATATATAGAACAGATAAATAACACGGTCCTACCGTATAGCACATGGAACTATATTCAATATCCCATGATAAACATAATGGAAAAGAGTATGAAAAGGAATGTATATATCTGTATACCTGAATAACTTTGCTGTACAGCAGAAATTAACACAACATTGTAAATCAACTATACTTCAATAAAACAAATTGAAAAAAAAAAAAGATCAGTGATTGCCAGGGGCGGGGGGAGGGGAGGGATGAATGGGTGGCACAGAGAAGGTTTCTAGGGCAGTGAAACTATTCTGCACGATGCTAACATGTTGGACACATGACATTACCCATCATCAAAACCCACAGAATGTACAACACAAGGAGGGAACCTTAATGTAAACTACAGACTTTAGTTTATAATAATGAATCGATATTGGCTCATTGATTATAAAAAATAGTGGAAGATGTTAATGATAAGAGAAACTGTGGGTGGGAAAGAAGACAATGTGGGAAATCTCAGTTCTCTTCGCTCAGTTTTTCTGTAAACCTAAAACTGTTCTAAAAAATAATATTCATTTAAAATAAAAAATTGTACAGGCAAGGCCAGTTTTAGTGCCCGGTTTTACCACCGATTCTGTCAGTTAATAATAGCTAAGAACGACCGTTCAGTGTTTTATAGACAGAGTGGCCCTTCATCTTCACAGTAACCTGTTCCTACACCCAATTTGCACATGACGGGACCGAGGCAGGGAAGTTGAACCGTTTGCCTAAACTTACGAAGTTTGTTCCTGGCTGGCCCAGGTTTGTTTGGCTCCAGAACCTGGGTCTCAGCCACAATCTACTTGTTGCCTCTTCCCTAGAGGAGGCCACATAAATGCTTGAGAAAAAAGGGAACAATTGCTCACCTTGGGTGGGCTGGGCAGTGGCATCCTTGAGCTCTTCCTGTGTTAGGGTTAATGCTATTTGGACAATGCTATTTAGACTCTGGCCAATCAGAGACCACACCCATCATGCCCCAGGATAACACAGATCCAGCCTGCGCTGAAAATACACGGGTAATTAGGAAGCAATGACTCTTCAATACAGAACTTATTACAAGTTGTTGATCCAGGCAATGAGAGAAAAGCTTCCCTTAAAATAACAATAATTTACAAGCAATAATCACTTTAAATAAATGACTGTACAAATTTAATGACTTGGAGCTAATCTTAGACCATCAAGGTATGACACCCCAAGGCTGTCATTAGTCTTGCCAACGCAGTGTGTACCAAGGTACTACTAACATATAACAAACCAGTTCCAAGGAACTCCTATTCCAGTTGCCTTGCCAATCCAAAATGAAATGTAAGAGGCCAAACATTTAGTGGTACAGAGGATTCTATCTGCAGAACAATGCATGGCTACAGGATCACCCCCAGGTACCCAGGTGGTCACTCACTGCAAAGAGAGCCAAGGGGCAAACGTTCATTTGCTTTCCAAGCTTAAAAGACAAATCATGATGTAATCTAAAGAATGGCTTTGACCTATATCTAAATCTCAAAGCACTGCATAGCTGCTATTTGATAGTTTTCAAAATTATAATTATTTCCCTTAAAAGTTTCCCCAGTAATATTTGATAGTCTGGGTTAGGCCATATCCCATTTCCACCACTACACTTTTACTGTGCCAAGCAATAACCCTAAGCAAAAGTACTAGTTAAATGGAGCACGGATTAAGGCGAGAGAGAATGTCTTATCACTTTCTGATTCTACGCAACACCTACCTATCAGGGCAGGACTTCGTTACAAACTGTCATTAAACATGTCCGATAAATTAGTAAGAAATCATCGGAACACGGAGATTACGGTTTGGGGATGTGGGATTCCCGCAAGCAACAGTCTACTTGAATGTTTTTCTCCCTCTGAGAAATCTGGGGTAGGTTCTTGACAGCGTTTACATGATTTGGGCCCATTTCATGGGGCCAGTTCAGTTTGCTCACAAATGCCAGGCATTGACTTAAAGTGTCAGCCATGGTAACAAAGGGTCCCCACACTAGCAAGTTCGACCACGTGCAGGTGGGCTTAAAAACATGATACCTTTAAAAAGTTTTAAGGAAAAGATGGAGGGGAGAAAATCATACTCGAAAAATGTTTTGGAATCCTCAAATCCATAGGGGAAATTCATGAATTAAAATATCTTTGTAGGACTTCCCTGACGGTCCAGTGGGTAAAACTCCGCACTTCCACTGCAGGGGGCGCAGGTTTGATCCCTGCTGGGGGAACTGAGATCCCGCAAGCCACGTGACGCAGCTAAAAAAAACAAAAACAAAAACAAAACTCTGTAAACAGACAGGAAAAGAATTTGTGCCCAACTAAAACATTTTGACACTATTCAAACAATATCTACCGCAAGGTCTAAAAGAATGTAATACATTAGGAACTGGTTCTTTATCTTTAGTTTAAGATGGAGAATTAAACCACATAATGAATCTAAAAACATTTTCAAAGAGAATTTAGAAGTCATGCTGATTTATACAGGACACTGATGTTATCATATTACCTTCTCTTAACTGATGTAAGCTACATTCATAACCATGTAGACGCTTCCTCTATATTAACAATTAAAGAGAAATTCTACTATACCATTTGTCTATTTTCTTTATTCACACTGCCCCCCTTTTTTTTAAGTTCCCTTGCTTTTTTAAATTTAATTTTCATTTTATATTAAAGTATAGTTGATTTACCACACTCCTCTTTTAATTTCTGCCATATTTTTTGGTCTGAAACAGTTGCCAACAGACCTGAGTGACAGTCACTTCTGGAGCCTTTGAAGATTTGAGCATCCCATATGGAGGCACCGTCAGTATGCAGTGCCCTCTGCTGGCCAATTTATTTAACATCGCGATTAAACAAAGTGCCTGCGTATTGATGTTACTTATAATGGGAAGAAGAAAGTAGGAAAAAAGAAAAACTAAGACATTTTTCGGAATTAGAGATATAATTCCAGATAGTCACCATTCACTGCTGTAGTTCCTTTACTGAACCAGTGTTTACCTTTATTGAACAAAACAAGCGGAACGCTACCTTGTACAAAGAAATATCCATTGCAAAAAATAGAGCGTATGTAGAGAATTAGGGTTCTTATGCCTGCTGCAAGCCCCAGGTCAAAAACTAGCCCGTCTATAACCCCTTCCTCAATGTTGCACAGCCCTCCATGGCTTCACTAACCACTTGCACTGTCAACTTTCACCCCATGTCTTCTCCCTTGGAGCTGTGAGCTCATCCATGGCAGGGGTACATGTTGCTCATCTTTGAAGCCTTGAATGTTGTAAACATCCCCTAAGGGCTGTCTGATTTTCTCGAATGCTGCAAAATTAACCATAGGGCCAAATTGCGCAATACTGCAATGAACTTCCCGGTGATGAATTCAAAGAGATGTCCTGGGCTCCAGAAGTAAATAGAATTTTTAATAGTAAGAGGTGATGAAGAACGGAATACGTGTAACATAATAAACCTCTGGTTGTGTACTCGGTACCTTTAGAAAAGAAAACAGGTACAACACTGTGCTAAGACTTAGATGGGTTCCTGTCTACAACCTCTATTTGAGTTCGAGGCCAGATTCTCTGGTCCAGAGACCAGTAAGCGAGGGAGGAGGGTACCCTTCTGGGACAAGGTGGGTCAACCTCTGGGTGGGGGGAGCCGATACAGACTTTAGTGACACAGATGGCAGGGACAGGGGGTGAGCAGGCCTCTGGGACAAGGGGAGAGAGCATTCTGGGCCCCTCTTTAGGGGTCAAATTGACTCCGTTTTATCTGGAGTAAAACAGAAGTCACTTCTGTTAATCCTTGAGATTCACACCCTGTGCTCGAGGTGCTGTTCCTACAGCACTGAGAAGACAGAAGGCTCACCCAGATCTTTGCTGATGACCGCTTAAACCATATACCAAGAGGCCTTTCAAATAAGAAACAAAACCTGGAAGTAATGAAGATAAAATTGTGTGATTTGACTACATAACATAGCAAGTTTTTACTGTGCCAAACAATATTACCTAAATGTCAAAACACAAGTGACAAACTGTGAAAGTTTTTGCAACACACATGAAAAGGCTAAAGTCTTTACTATTTAAAAAGTGTTTACGCAAAACGGAAAGAAAAATACCAGCCATCTACTAAGACACACATGGGCAATTTTCAGAGAGAAAAGAAATACAGATTGCCTTTAAGCATTTGTAAATATGCTCAACCCCACTAACGATTAATGAAATGCAAATAAGATACCTTTTTAATCTAACAACTCTCAAATTGGTAAAAATAAAAACATTTTATAATCTTTGTGCGTTAAAGCAGGTATGGGCAAACAACTTTTCTAATATTTTGTGGGCAAGAAAAGACACTCCTACAACTTTTACAGAGGACAGTTTGGCAATGTTTGTCATAATCAATCTTATATATATGCCACATGCATCTAGGCATTTATCTTACACATCAATTCATGCTGATATGAAGATATTCGTTGCATCATATGTTGTAATGGCAAAAAACAAAACAAAACAAAACTGGAAACAACAGAAATGCCCATGGAGGAAGGTGAATAAATAAACCCTGTTACCTCTCTCCAATGGAATTCTATACTGACATTTGGATCAGGAGTAGAATTACATACACCAATATGGAAAGATTTCTGAGACACTGTTCTTTGGGAAAATGTACAGAATACAGAATATCATACACCCCCATTTTGTGTTTAAACAACAGATATACATGCTTGTTGCTCAACAGCATTGCTCTGGAAGAGTATGGAATGACCTCTGGGAAGGGGGGCTGGGGAGGAAGTGGGGAGGGGACTTAGTTTCCACTGCATAGTGTATAGTCTGGTACTGCTTGGTTATTTTTTAACCGCATTCTTACACGGTTCTTTCAAAAAATAAATTTTTAAAACTACATTTAAAAGTTTACAAAGAACTCTCTGCAGAAATTCTGTGTCTACAATGTGAATTGCATACGTATGGGAACAATGAAGTCATTCTGTCTTAGCTTCTAACTTGTCAAACGAGTAGGGTGACAGGGTGGCGAAATGGAGAAGAGGAGCTCACGGAGGCTCTGGGAAGGGATGCACGGACGCTCAAGAACGAGCCCAGGACGCAGGGGCCTTGGCAGCCGCTCAGCTCCCACAGCCTCTGCTACGCGGGAGTGCAGCATTCCCAGCAGAAGCGCAGGCCGAAGACTCAGGGGATCCAGTGAGGCTGAGAGGTCTTTGCATGTAATACAGAACACTGCTCTGGGGCAACTGCCCATCCTCCGCTGCCCCAGGGCTGTATCCCTACGCTCAACAAATCCCTGGTTCTACTGGAGAATGAAGACCGTGTGATTCCCGCAGAGCTCAAGTAATTGTGGACCGAACAAAACTCCTGTGTTATGTGATTTCAGGAAAAACAAAATAAAAGAACAAAAATTATCCAGCACCCTCCCTTCATCTCCATCAATGAAACACATATGCCGAGAGCTGTTCTCTCCTTGGCTCTCAACGTCAAGGGTCTTGCCCAGACATTAACACGTTATCCACAAGCACTCAATGCATAGGCCTCAGTTTTCCACTGTGTTGGCCCCTGGTATCCTGCAACCTCCAACAGCGGTTTGATTGTTCAATGATGGAATCTTGCCTGGTTCCCTGGACAAAATGTGTCAATTTTTACAGCTGGTTTTACAAGCATCTTGGCAATCAAATGTATAAATTACACCCTTTTTCCTAAAGGAATTCACCGTTCCATGATCCCTCTGTAGCTTTGGTCACTTCTCCACCGTTAGGAAAAAAATTTTTTTTAAGTCCATTTTCAAAAAAGAAAATCTTTAATTCGTGGTGATTCTAAAAATCTTCAAAGGGTTTATAAAAAAGGTGATGATGCCTTGTTTTAAAATGGCTCAAAGCTTTGGTGGGTTGTTGCCACCACTGTAATCTATACATATGTCTTGACATATTTATTAAATGACATTATCTAATACAATGTACCTAGTAGGATCTCAATACATACTAACTGAATCAATGAAATGATTGATTAGTTATGATTGCAAATTAACTAGGCATTGCACAAAATTATTCTTGATACTGAGCTACTAAGAGGTATGCTGGAGTGAAAGAAGGCATTGTGCATAGAATTACCACTCGTTTACTCACCCACCCATCATAAGGTAAGACCTCCATGCTTGTTCTACCACTTACAGGTTGTGACCTTCAGTAGATCATGTCTCTGTGTTTTAGCTCACACCGTTCTCTCTGCCAGCCATGCTCATTGACCCCCACCACTAACTTTGAGCACAATCCTCTAATCTACCTAGCAAAAGCCCAAATCAAAACATCTGGAACTCAAGGGAGAGCCAGTGCCAAAAACACAAGAGAGGAAAAAATGTCAAGAGTATTATGCAGATGCAAGACTTTATTTTATGACATACTGTTGCGTTTGTCGCCAATCGAATTTGACTCCATCCATAAATGACACCCTGCTATTCTTTGGCCAGTAAAATTTATTTTCCTCTTAGCCTCACCGAGTGTATATCTGGTGCATAATTTTCCTGAATCCTCCTTAAAAATGTCATGAAAGTACCCAGGGCTGTAAGAGTTAGTCCTTGTCAAAAACAGATGTTCTTCTTCTATCTGGTGCCTACTTCCTTTGAGCCATCATTTTGACCCCCAACTGCAGCCAAAAGGGTTGCATACATTTATTGAGAATGTACTATGTGCCACAAGAATTACCATTTAAGCCTCGCAGTCATCCTGTAACGTTGGCACTTTCACCGTCCCCATTTTAGGGATGAGGAAACTGAGGCTTAGTGAGGTTGAGTAATTTACCCAGGGTCTTAAAGGCAGCATCAGAATATGAACCCAAGTCTGTCTGGTTCCGAGGTTCAAAATCATAAACGGTAATTTATATTGCCAGTGGTCTCATCTAACTGCACTCAGAAGTGCTTTCCTGGGTTTGTCCCCGCAGATGTATCTCCTCTCCTTCATTGCCCCTCAAATCACCAGCAGCACGTTCCCAGATGCAGGGTCCTGAACGTTTGTAGTTAGAATCTTTGTCAAGAATGGTCCCTAAATTGATACCATCGTCTTTTTCATCCAGAGGCTTATTCCAAAAATAGTAGAGATGTTGAACGGCATTCTTTTTTCTCTCTGTGTACATATTAACATCTTAAATATCAGTGAAGACTGCATGTTAAGATGGAGAAAAAAATAGACACAAAATACTCTGAAACTTCTGCCTGAGGAAACCTCTCTGAAATTTGTTCGGCGTAGCTGAAGGATGATTAGTAAATAAAAAGGCCACATGAAAGAAAATAGGTTTAATAAGATGTTGACGAGCTCCCTTTCTCCAAAGGTTAATAACCAGGAACACTTCCAAGCTGGCATTTCATTGGCACCTCGAAGCTGTAAACATGAAACTTACTTCCCAAACTCTGATACTGTTCATCGACCAGAGCTCAGCCCTCCTCAAAATTAGTGCTGCTTTGTTGCCATCAGTGGTAATTTAAAAAACAACATTTACGTTCGTCATGAACATAAGCTGATCAGGGAGTGAATTTCTTCTAAATCATCTTGCTCACAAAAGATGATCTCCTTATGAGAATTCTAATTCTATAGACTTATGAGCTCTTTTCTTTAGAGACAGCATCAATTTCTCCTTCAGGACGTTGGTGTCTTTGGTATTAAGGAAAGAACGAGATTAATCCCGTATTAATCCTGAGAGCTCTAATCCTCTCTTTATTTTCAAATCTGTATCGGCAGGATGTGAGCAGCATTTGAAACAGCCACATCTCCACTTCTACTTGCCAGTGCCTTACCCACCAACGAGATGTTGTTCCCAAGGACTCTACCATCTTAGGATCGCACTTACCCTGATCCCTGGAGCCTTCTGAATCAGTCCAAAGCAGAGAGAAAATTGGATTTCAGAGGGGCTCTTTGCCCTGCTAAGTCACTGCCAGATAACCTCGGGCTTTTATGCTGTAGCTTGGAGTCCCCACTGCCGGAGCTGCCGCCGGCAATGGGTCTCGGCAGAAGCTGTTGCTGCCCCCAGAGCAGGAAACTCCTGCTTGGTTTATCAACTGTGACTGCCAGCAGGCATCCACTGCAGGTAGGGAGTCTCAAAGGTGCAATAAGAGAACCGGAGCTGGCCGAGGTCTCCCCTAAACAATTGAATCTGAGTGTCTGGGAACTCACTGCTTTGACTCTGGACTGTGGGCAAGCTTGACCCTCTCCCTTCAGTCACGCCTGTAACTGAATCAAGTCTTATAATTATACCTGGAGCCATGCCAGCCTCCCTCTGTGTCTTCCAGCTGGCACTTATAAATGAGGGAAGAAGATGCCTTTTCATCCGCAGGACCTCTTGCCAAACTGACCGGTCCCGCACCACCACCACCTTTTATGATATTATAGTTATAATTATCATCACTAGCAAACTATTTCAGAGAACCTATACGATGGAGGGTGGTGTTCTACCGCTTCCCGATGACCAAAGTTGAGCAAATTTTCTATGCCTCTCGGGGGGCGGGATTCTCGGTCAGGCTCACACAGGCACCTCCCTGAGAACCTGCTGCAGAGAAGAGGAAAATAACTGTTTCATTCTGTAGCGTTTAGACCAAATTTCAATGAAAATTCTTAAATAATTGCCTTAATTTGTAACATAGATTTCAAATAAATTATCTACACACAGTATTCGCTCCAATGTTTGCATACAAAATCCTAGCTTTTTTTTTTTTCAAAATCCTAGCTTTGAATCGCCATTATCTTACTCTGTTCTGACTCTTTTAAGGAACAGAGAGTTGTTTTTTCCTAACCACTCGGGAATGATTCGTGATGAAATACCTCTGCCCAGCGTGAGGGCTCTGGGGCAGGCGGTCCGCAGGAAGGAGCACATTTACCCTTCTCTGCCCAAACCCCAAATGAACAGTTGTAGACATACAGCTAGACGCTTGATCATTGGCAAAAAGCTCTACCTCTGACCTGCTGAGGGTATAACTCAGCCTCTTTAAACGTTCTGGCTGAAGGTATCATTAGTTGCATTTGTGCTGCCCCTGGGGAAAAGAGGACAGTGACCGTCGCCCCTAAGAGGGGTGCCCCATAGGGGGTAACTGGGAGTCCCTCCTTGCCTACCTGCCCCCTTGGTGGAGGCTGACGGGAGTCACGCCTGCCAGGCAATTAGCTCAGGCCGCCTCCCCCCAGCCCGCCAATACCCATCTGGGAGAAGAGACTGGCAGGGACGGATCCTAACACGGCCTGTCCGAGCAGACGCCTCTGGCTAGGTCTTGACCTGGTACGTGGAAGTGGCACCACGTGAGGCTGGGACCCCTGGAGATACATAAGCATCGACCCCGCAACCTTCTCCCAAACCCACGCTGATGCCTCTCTCCTTTTCCTTACCCACCACTTCCTAATCTGCACCCTGTTGACCTTCGACCCTAACAGATGAGTCACTCCTTGTGTCCTCCTGGCGCCTCTCCACCCAGCCTCAGCCCCTGCCTCACCTCCAGTTTAAGGCTCCTGGAAAGGGGGCGGCACCACACCTGCTCCTGCCACAGCCCAGAGAAGCAGAAAAGGCGCAGAGGAGGACCAGCCCTGCCCCCATCACCAACCAACGTGACACCTTTGGAAGGACTATCTGGGTAGCAGGGCGTTTGCTTCTGGCTGGGTGTCTGCTTGTTCGTTTGCTAAGAAAACCACATACTCATGGGAGTCAAGTGAAAATCAGAAATCTTTAACTAAGAAAGGGAGTCAGGGGCTTCCCTGGTGGCGCAGTGGTTGAGAGTCCGCCTGCCGA
>NC_041232.1:81296356-81302105 GCF_002837175.3 Physeter macrocephalus | reverse complement strand
GCGTACCGCAAAAAAAAAAAAAAAAAAAAAAAAAAAGAAAAAAGAAAGGGAGTCAGCCTAACTATATTTGTATTTTAACAGTGATGGTCCTTAATCGTTGTTTGGAACAGTGGTTCTCAGTCTTGGCTGTACAACAGATTGACCTGGGGGGGGCGCGGAAAACTCCTGAAATCCCGGCCGCACGCCAGACCGATGAAGTCAGAATCGCTGAAGGGGAGGCAAAGGAGCTGGTAATTTTCAAGGCTCCCACGGGACCCCAGTGTGCAGCCAAGGTTAAGAACCACTAGACTGGAAGAACCTTCCTTAACTAGTTTTTACTCCTTTTGATTTCAGCAATTTTACACGTGTGGCAATACATGTCTTCATGTAAACATTACAATAATAACAATAATTAGTACCTTCTGTTAAGAGTTCACTCTGCCAGAAGCCTGAGCTATATAAAAGTTAAGGATGACGATTTCAATCAAAATTAGGTAAAACATATGCTCTAGCAAAACCAATGTTTGCAAATACCTAGAAACTGACATGCTTCGATATGCATAAAAGATGTCTGGAATGATACATAAAACTTCTAAATGTGATCGCATCTGGGGTGCGGAATGAGAAAAGAAAGAATAGCCTTTTATTTTTTTAAATAGTCTTCATGTTTGAAATTATTATAAGGAAGATGTGTTTTGAAAGTTAAAAATGCAAACTCAATAAGGAGAATTTCTTTGCAGTTTGGGATTTTTGAGCTAGAAGTTAGGACTTGGGATTTGCCAGCTAAACTTGCCCAGTGACAAAATCTGGACAACTAGAATAATAAAAGAAATAGTAACCACATGCTCGCTTGGAAGAGCAAAATTCTGGCAGATTAATACACATGGGCAACAGAAAAGTCACTTTTTAAAGGTAGCCAAATCTATTAATTGAGAATAGGCAGGAGTAATTCTTTATGGTTATACAGAAGAACCACCTGAAGTTAAGGGTCAAGAATATTAAACGTGTAATAGGTTTTGACCCAGGCAGAAAGGGGACAGAGAGGGAAAGAAAATAGCTGGGATTGGAAAGAGACAGGGCAGCATAGAGATGCAAGAATTAAAGTCAGCAAGGAGCTGGCTGAGCAGATTCCAGAGCTTGTGAAGAAGAGGAGGAGACAAAGACCTTCAGCCACAGTTACCATTCATCAGATGCAGAGAGGGGAAAGGAGCGCAAGTGTCTTTACAGTCAACACTCGGGGGTCATGGGAAGGTGGCTCTGGTCTGGGGGATGTGGCCCGGACAGCAGGGCCCTGCTGGGGGATAGGCCTGGCTGTCCGAAGCATGAAAAGAATAGAGCACCCCTTCTTTTTGTTCACTTTTTAAATTTTTTAATGAAAATTATATCTATTTGAGGTATATAACATGATGTCTCGATATACACAGTGAAATGATTACTACAGTTACGCTAATAAATACGTCCATCTCCTCACATATCTAGTTACCAGCGTGTGTGTGTGTGTGTGTGTGTGTGTGTGCGTGTGTGGTGAGAGCAGTTGAGATCTACTCTCTTAGTGACTTTCCAGTATACAATGCAGTGTTATTAACTACCATCACCATGCTGTACATTTGCAGCCACGTGGATGGACCTGCAGGGTTTATGCTGACTGAAATAAGCCAGACACAGAAAGACAAACACCGCACGATCTCAGGTCTAGGCAGAAGCCGAATGCATAGACACCGACCGTAGAACGGTGGTTACCAGGATCGGGGGGCGGGGAGAGATGCTGGCAGAGGGGTGCAAAGTTGCAGCTCTGCAGGGTGAATAAACCCCCCTCTTCTTGACCACGATCTGGAGGGGGGCTTGAAGGAGCTGGGAAACTCACAGTGCGACCTGGAGAGGAAAAGGGGGCCCTAACTCTGTGACGAGTGAACTGCACCACAGAAGGACCGCAGAGCCCCATAAACAGGCCAAGAGGCCTGGACCTGACGGGCAGGAAACAGACTCAAGAAATAAAGTAAGGGGACAACCCCATGCTGGGGAGGGGGGTGTCTTTAAATCCTGAGTCTGACTGTGTCCTAATATTTCCTCACTTTCCCCAAAGCCAGGGTGGAGTCACTGAGGCACTTCTTTATGTACCTCTGCACTCTGGAAACGGGGGAAGGGCACTGGTGGACGCGGCTCCCGGAAGCCTGGGGTAGCTGAGACCCGAGATGAGGGCAGAGCACAGGGCACTGTTTCACAAAGGAAGTTCACGGTCGACCTGCCTTAGCAACACCTGGGATTCTTTAATTGGGAGACTGGGACTGACGTATAAACTAGATGACTAACGGTGACCTACTCTACAGCACAGGGAACTCTACTCAATACTCTGTAATGACCTCTATGGGAAAAAAAGCTAAAAGAAAAGAAAAAGAGTGGACATATGTACGTGTATAACTGATTCACTTTGCTGTACCCCCGAAACTAACACAACATTGTAAAGCTACTGCACTCCAATAAAAATTTAAAAAAAAACAAACACAAACAGACAAGAAAAAACACCGACTCCCGGACTTCTTTCCAAACCTACTGAACCAGCGTGTCCAGAGAGCAGCGCCAGGAATCTGAACGGGTAACCAACATCCAGGCGATACCTGACACCTTTCGTTTGCTCAGCTGAAGGCGGTTCCCAGAAGGAGCTGCAGCAGAAAATCCCGGGAGACGTCTTCAGCCTCCTGGGACTCGTGTGACCCGGGCAAGTTCACGCCACATCTCCCAGTCTCAGGCCAAATGCCTCCTGTGTGGCCTCTGGCCCAGAGCAGTCCTCAGTGAAGGATCGATAAACTCCGTTTTGTCACAGTGGGCGACCTTCTCCTGCCCACCTTCTCCCCTTCACACCAGCTGCCTAGTGGCACAAATCGCACCCATTTTTCCAATCTGCTTCGATGTCCTGCTCTGATTCTCCTGATTTCTGGAACACCCAGCAGGTATTTTTAATATCTTTATGGAGACGATTTACATAATCCATACTACTGGAAAGTTCAAAAAAAAATTCTTTTCATGAGGGAAAACAAGATGAACGCAACAGAAAACATCCTATTTTGTGCCTCGTCTCGATCAAGAAAATACTTTATCACCCCTTTCTAAACTGTCTCAGGCCCAACACCCTCCGTGACACCTGTACCATCTTCCCATCATATCCACAGAGGGACAGTGCAATGATAAGGAACCTTAATTTCAGTAACGAACCATTTACTTCTATGGGGAAAAAAATCTAATTTGTAGGTAAAGTATTCTTCTAAATATGTAGATTAAATTGCTTCCTGCTAAGCCATTGAGGAAAATTATATACAAGGCACTGAAGAAATTTGTTAGAAATTAATGATTTTAATATGCATAAACGAGAGCTAATTAGATGTATGAGAATTATTAGGAGATTATGGAATTATGTAGGAAATGTGCATTGACCTGAAGGTGTAAGGATGTGAAGAAGGAAGCACAGCAAACTGGGAACTGCGTCCGCGTCAGGGTCCTGGCAGCTCCGGCCTGACTCACAGCGGAGACGGCACAAAGCCCCTCCCAGAGCGTGATGATTAATTTTCTGTGTCAGCCTGACTGGGTCACAGGGCACCCAGATATTTGACTAAACGATATACTGCGTGTGGCTATGAGGGTGTTTTTCTAGATGAAATTAGATTTGAATCAGAGTCAATAAGGCAGACTGCCCCTCCCAACATGAGTGGGCCTGATCCAATCCACTGAGGGTCTGGACCAAACAAAAAGGCTTGAGGAAGGGAGAATCCGCGCTCTCTGGCGGACAGATTCCGAGCCGGGACATCGGTCCTCTCCTGCCCCAGGACTCACACTGGACCTGGAACTTACACCACCAGCTCTTCTGGGTCTCAGGCCTTTGGACTTGGACTGGAACTATACCATCTGTCTCCAGCTTGCCTTATGTATAAATATATAAATATAACAATATGTAAATATAAAATAATTTATAATAATTTATAATAAATAAAGATGCATATATTATAAGAATAAGTTTATATAATAATAGGTTATAGTCTATGAAAATAAATATCAAATTATTTGTTATAATAAACATATAATAAATTATCATAAGAAATATATTATATATATCTCTCTCCTATTTGTTCTGTTCTATAGACCCCAGACTAATACACTGAGCTTGTGTCTTAATTTGTAAACTGAGGAAATTACGTCAGGTGTCCTCAAGGCCCCTTTCATTTGCATATTCAATGGGATTTGAACACTGACTGCTCCTGTGATTCAAACTTCTTCGGAAAAACCGCTGATTGTAACCAATTAGTAACTGTGCGTCTCTGAGGAAATTAGGCCTCTCTGATGCTTAGTTTCTCAGTAAAATGAATCTATGATTAACAGACCCACCTGTACTGTTAGAGCTTGCCAGCAACATCCCCTTTTGGTAGGTAAACTTATTTTGCACTTGTCACTTTTTGTACCTTTGCTTAAATTAGTTAAGGCCTATGGATTTTAAATATAGACCTGGCAAACTGAACTTCTTTAAAATGGAGTGGTTTGAAAATAAGGACAAATACGATGTTTCAAATTAACATTGTGATTGAGTATTGGCAACATATTTTAATGGATGGGTAGATTACTTCTGAAACACACAACAGAGGACTGCTCATCAAATTATGGGGTTGCACAGGACTTGTTCCCTGTCTGCGCTGTTGCAGTTGAGCCATTAAAACCCACTGTGGAGGGAGATGCTTCTCTCTGGACTGAAGCAGACAAGACCCAGATTGAGCAGAGATCTGGAACAGCTTCCACTCTCCTTCTGTGCCACCATCTTCCTTCCCGCAGTACTCTTTACTTCCCTATTTGGCTAAGAATACTCCTTTTCTTCCCTTTTGGGTCTTTATTCATTCAATCAATTATGTATTGGGTGCCATGCGCCAGGCACTGTTCTGGGTGCTTGGGATACATCACTGAATAAAACAAAGCAGGACTCCTGCCCTCTGCATTCGAATGGGGAAGAGACAGACAACAAACATAATAAATAAGTAAATAATAACATACTGAAGGTGATACGTGCTATGGAAGAAGCAAAAAGTAGAGCAAGGAGAACCAGCGCTACCTGACTTAGATATAAGCACAGAGAATAACTGGAGACCCCTCCCCCCGTCTCTCTGTCTCTCTCTGTCTGTATCTCTCTGTCTCTCTCTCTGTCTCTCTCTCTATCTCTCTGTCTCTCTCTCTCTGTCTCTCTCTCTGACTCTCTCTCTCTCTCTCCCTGTCTCTCTCTCTGTCTCTCTATCTCTGTCTCTCTGTCTCTCTCTGTCTCTCTCCCTCTCTCTACCCCTCCCCCCCGTCTCTCTGTCTCTCTCTGTCTGTATCTCTCTCTCTCTCTGTCTCTCTCTGTCTCTCTCTATCTCTCTGTCTCTGTCTCTCTCTGTCTCTCTCTCTCCCTGTCTCTCTCTCTGTCTCTCTATCTCTCTCTCTGTCTCTCTCTGTCTCCCTCTCTCTCTCTGTCTCTCTGTCTATCTGTCTCTCTCCATCTCTCTGTCTGTATCTCTCTGTCTCTCTGTCTCTGTCTCCCTCTCTCTGTCTCCCTATCTCTCTCTGTCTCTCTCTGTGTCTCTCTCTGTCTCTCTCCCTCTCTCTCTCTGTCTCCCTCTCTCTCTCTGTCTCTCTCATTCATCTCTGCGTCTCCGTCTCCCGTCTCTGCGTCTCACCGTCTCCCACACGCATATATTTGCTGAGTGCTTTGTACCATGGACACGCTGTTCTGCGCTGAGGTGGCAGTGGGTCTGCATGCATG
>NC_041232.1:81293181-81295972 GCF_002837175.3 Physeter macrocephalus | reverse complement strand
TCTCTCTCTGTCTCTCTCCCTCTCTCTCTCTGTCTCTCTGTCTCTCTATCTGTCTCTCTCCCTCTCTCTCTGTCTCTCTCTCTCTCTATCTCTCTCCCTCTCTGTCTCTCTCTGTCTCTCTCTCTCTCTCTGTCTCTCTCTCTCTCTCACACACACACACACACACACACACACACACACACACCCCTGCAGTCTATTCCCACTACAAAACTTCTTTACCCACAGTATTATTCGATGCCACATGTCACCTCTGAGACAGGTTTCTTGTTCCCTGTTTCCTATATTCACGGCGGTCTATTCCCACTACAAAACTTCTTTACCCACAGTATTATTCGATGCCACATGTCACCTCTGAGACAGGTTTCTTGTTCCCTGTTTCCTATATTCACGGCGGCCTGGGACTCTCACCTTCTCCCCGACATCTCTGCATTAATTGGCCCATGGTCCACAATGCAGCATCACTTTCAGATCGTATCACACCAGTATAATGAGGACGTTTTCTTGGCCTCCCGAAGCCAAGCTATGATCCCTTTTATAACCCGCTCTTTCGTATAAGCTTCGCTAGGACTTCCGCTCAATTTGGATACGTAATTGGGAATTGGAGGGACTGAGGACGGTCTGTATGTGTCTGATAACATGCGGGGGTGATCGATCATTTTTCCACCCTAAACCAATGATGCTTTTCGCCTTGGTCATTGTGAACTCCTCCTCTGTGACTCGGCTGGCTTCTTCAGTAATGTCTCTTCTACCTTCTAGGTTGGCGGGGCCACTGTGTCCTGCAACATTTGAGTGTCTGGCTTACATCGCAGACACGGCTCCCCTGAACTACCTGACTGCTCAGCTCTTGGTTCTCTCAGCTCCTTTCCTTTCCGGTACGTTTTAAACCTCAGGGACTGTGAACTTTCCTCTCCTTCTGAAGCAGTCATAACCTGTTATATGTAACAGCGCTAACGCTGACTTGGATAAAGAATTCGCCCTGAGGCTGGCAAGAGTCCTGTGGTTCTGAAACCCCCACTAATAAGATTGCCCTGCAGTTAAACGGCTATAACGAACAGTAATAGTCTATCCACATCCATTATACACCAGGATGCCCACTGCTTTATCGACTGGCAGGAAACAATTCCCATGTCATGAAACAATAAAAATTAAATGGAGTGTAAACTCTCCCAAGGTCACTGCCTCTAACCTTATAACATCAGCCATGAGGACTGTAAACCCCACCGTGGACCATTTGATCGGGGAGAAGCCAGAGCGCCGTTCCTGTGCGGCGTGTGTGGACCCCATCAGCGCTGGGCCGGGCGATGCCTCCCACGGATCTTGATGTCAGGAAATGTCAGGGATGCTCTTTCCCCCCAGTTCTGGCAGAGGCCTTCCTGACAGCAGTTGCTGCCTGCCTGGCCCGCTGAGTAATATGGCACATCTCTGCGTCATCTGGAGAGTTATCTTTGGTAACCTACACTGTTGGTGGCATTAAGGAGTGATCAACCCCGGTACTGAAGGACACATCAACATGATCGCCAGCCTCCAGGACTGCCTCGGCCACCCGTTCTCCTCCAGGTGACCCTAGGACCTGCCAGGGAGAACTCTGAAAGATCCTAACAAGTGACAAGTTAATAGTCACCAGTTTCTCCATTGTAAAGACCCATAATCTCTTGCAAATACATGTAGCAAAAACTGAGTGAATTCGAAGGTGAAAAGGGAAACTGAAAGGTAATCTAGCCCAACCCCCTTCTTCCCCCCAGAAATGCCTCCATAACTATCCCAGCCAGAAGTATCAGAATTATAAAAGCATGGGAAAATGCTCTGATAAAATAAATACATAAATGCAATGAAATCCCTATCAAAATCAAAGCAGGCTTTGTGGTAGAAATTCACAAGCTGATCCTAAGTATATGTTCTTATAATGCAAAGGACCTAAAACAGCCAAAACAATTCTGAAAAAGAACAACACAGTTGGAGGACTTACACTACCCAATTCCACGATGACTGTAAAGTCATCAAGACAAGTAAACAAGTAAAGAAGACAGGGTGGTCCTGGCATAAGGACAGGCACTCAGATCCATGGAACAGAACTGAAAGTCCCAAAATAAACCTTTACATTCATGGTCAATCGAATTTTGACAAATATGCCCAGGCGTTTCAACAAACGGTGCTGGGACAACTGAATAGCCACACACAAAAAAACAAAAAACTGAAACCCTTATCATACACCATACATAAAAATTAATTCAAGCTGCATTATACATCTAACTATAAGAGGTAAAACTATCAAACTTCTACAAGAAAACAAAAGAGATAATTGTAGTGACCCGGGGGTGGGCAAAAAGCTCTCAAATACAACATCAAAAGCATAACCCATAAAAGAAAAAATTAATAAACTGTACTTCATCAAAATTTAAAACTTTCGCAGTAAAAAAAATGAAAAGCCAAGCCACAAACTGGGGAAAAACTCTTGCAAATCATATACCTGATAATAAGAATTGCATTCAGAATAAAGAGCTCATAACTCAATAGTAAGAAGACAATTCACTTTTTCAAATGGGCAAAAGATGTGAACAAACATCTCAGTGTGGAAGCTACACAAACGGTTAGTGAGCACATGAAAAGCTGCTGCGTGTACTAGTCACTAAGGAAATCCAAATTAAAACCCCAGTGAGAACCAGTACACTCGAGGATGGCTACTGTCAATAAGATAGACGAGGGCTTCCCTGGTGGCGCAGTGGTTGAGAGTCCGCCTGCCGATGCTGGGGACACGGGTTCGTGCCCCGGTCCGGGAGGATCCCACGTGCCG
>NC_041232.1:81290802-81293042 GCF_002837175.3 Physeter macrocephalus | reverse complement strand
AGGCCCGCGTACCGCAAAAAAAAAAAAAAAAAAAAAAATAAGATAGACGATGACAAGTGTCAGCAAGGATATGCACAAACTTGAACCCTCACATGTTGCCGTTGGGGATGTGAGATGGCACAGCCAGTTTGGAAAACAGTCTGGCAATTTCTTAAAAAGCTGAACATAAATGTGCTATACAACCCAACAGTTCAACTTCTGGGATTTTACCCAATAGAAATGAAACCATGTGCGTGAGTGTTCGTGGCAACAATATTCATAATAACCGAAAGCAGGTGAATGGATAAACAAAACGTGGCAGATTCATACCATGGATTATTATTCTGCGATTAAAATGAACGAGCTGTTGATAACCTGCTACAACACGCTACAACAAAAACGTACGCTAAATGCATGAAGCCAGACACGAAAGGCTATATATTGTGTGAGTCCATTTACCTGAAATGTCCAGAAAAGGCAAATTTGTAAAGACTGAAAGCACATCAGTGGTTGCCTAGACTGAGTGGTAGTGGGGAAAAGAATTAACTGCAAATGAGCAGTTGTGATGGTTGCACAAGTTTACACACTTACTTTTAATTGTGTTGTACATTTACAATGGGTGGATACTACAGTATATACATCATATCTCAGTGAAGTTGTTTAATAAGAAGCAAAATCTAAAATCTCTATATGTGGTATGTCTGAAATATTATATTACATATGCATATGTGTTTCAAAAGTAATAAACACAATACTTCCAAAACATTAACAGTGAACATGTTTTGTGTGGAACTAATGGGTGATTTTTGTTTTCTTTGTTATACTTACCTGTATTTTTCAAGTACTCTATAAAAAGCATATATTCAGTTTATAATCAGAAAAATAAAAAGAGTTCTTAAGATACAAACCCCACTAAAAGTAGTATCAGGAAACAATTATCAGTATCAGGAAACAGCTTCCTCTAAAATACGTTCTAGCATCTCCTAACACCCGGCATCAGTAACGAGTCCTACATGCTGGTATAACATCAGCTCCTAAAAATATTTTAAGAACCAATTTGCCAATAGTGTCTCTTACCCTCCAGTCGCACCACCCTGTGTCTGAGCTGCCAGATCCGAAGACACGACTTTCCCCCTGAGCATCCCAGGAGGCCGAACTGAGTGCAAAGAATGTGCGAATCTCTGTCGTGAGTGTTCAGGACACGCCACCCCAAAATATGCCCCTTTGAGCCGAAGGCACTTGAAAAACCGCCAGTGCTGGGCGAGGCTTTCTCTGAACTCCCCTCCTCTGCCTAAAAACACATCCCCAAGAGGAACTCGGTTGTCAGAAACTCCCTCCCGGCAAGAACGAGCCCACTCATCCTGCCTAAAAATCATTTACTCTCCCCTAAATTACTAAACGGCCCCCCTTCCTTCCCATAATAGACGGTATATATGCTCTCAAATCGCAATGCTTGTTTGGATATTCACTTTTTTTCCCCTGTGCTTTCCCCACGTATTTAATATTAAAAATGAATAAATTTCGGTACCTTTTCTCACGTTAATCTGCCCGCTGTTAGTTTATTCCAAAGACACAGTTATCAAAGCTACGAGGACAGAGGCAAAGTGTTTCTTCCCCTACCTGATGAGTCACATCAGAAAATAATAAAGAGGCGACGCCCTGCCTCAGGCCAAGTCACAAAGCGCATGGATGCTGCCAGCAACTCAACTTCGTTTAGCTAGAATAAATTACCAACAGAGCAGAATGTCAAAGATCCAGACTGTGCGTCAAGTAACAATTTTAAGGCCTTGGGAGAACCCTATTCCTTTGGCTGATCTTATTTTAGTTTACGGTGTGATTAGAAGGTAAACTTGGCCTTGCCCAGCATGAGGCTTGGCCAGATCCAGATGTGGCAGACTCCCCTACACCTTCAGGCCAGGGAGCCTTTGTTTTCCTTCTGTCTTGGCGTGCTGCCAGCGAAAGAATTAACACCAGTCCCCAAGCCCACTGCTAACATACAAAGACTGGGCTGTTTTCGAAGGGAAGCAGTCACTTCTACAAAAACTGAACGCAGGGGCTTCCCTGGTGGCGCAGCGGTTGAGAGTCCGCCTGCCGATGCAGGGGACGCGGGTTCGTGCCCCGGTCCGGGAGGATCCCATGTGCCGCGGAGCGGCTGGGCCCGTGAGCCGTGGCCGCTGGGCCTGCGCGTCCGGAGCCTGTACTCCGCAACAGGAGAGGCCACAACAGTGAGAGGCCCGCGTACCACAAAAAAAAAAAAAAGT
>NC_041232.1:81278259-81290719 GCF_002837175.3 Physeter macrocephalus | reverse complement strand
CAGGGGACGCGGGTTCGTGCCCCGGTCCGGGAGCATCCCACATGCCGCGGAGCGGCTGGGCCCGTGAGCCATGGCCGCTGCGCCTGCGCGTCCGGAGCCTGTGCTCCGCAACGGGAGAGGCCACAGCAGTGAGAGGCCCGCGTACCGCAAAAAAACAAAACAAACACTGAATGCACATAAATTGCTCATTCCTAGGAAAGGGAAACACCGGAAAACAAAGTGCAATTTTTACAGCAGGCTTGTAGTTGAAAGAAAACCTTACCGGCCTGTAACATTTTTTTTTTAACCATTTCAGTTTCTTCACAGACCCCCAGTACTGTAAAAAACATCCCAGGTAAGATCAGCATTACTACTAATCCACAGTGATTTATTACTGCCTGGAGCACAGAGCGGGATAACAAAAGAATGCACCTGGTTTATTGTTTCACAAGGTCTATGGTCCAAATATAAGCAGCAACATATATCCCCAGCAGCGATGGGCATTCCAACACTATGAATATTTTGTAAAAAGAAATAAATAGAGTTTATGGTTAAAAGTGGAAAAGCATCACCATAGTGTTATGGAGAGGATGCCAAACCAGGATCTATAAAAACCTTGATGTCAGACCCTGAATTTTCACTTAACTGCCTGTATGCCCTGAATCAGGTCATTTAAGCTTTTGAATCCACATTTCCTCACTTGTAAAACGGTATAAACTCTCGCCCTCCAAAACATACGGTGCTGTCATAAGGATTAAGTGATGTAATATAATACAAACAGGGGGTTACTAAAAAGTGCCGCACGGATGTATTACATTTTTCATGTATTTTTCATAAAGTTTTCCCAGAGAACGAAAAGAACAAAAATCTTGCAACTCTTACTTGCTGCATTTCTTCATTGCCTTGCTAGTGCTAATAGATCTGGTGAGTTATTAACGTGGATGAAGATTTACCATGGAATTTTCAAATTAAAGTATTAAACTTTTGTAAATGACGGCATTTTCAAGAAAAGAACTTGGCAGTGTTTGTATGCTGATAATAGACATTCTGAGCTGTGTCTATTCATTAAAATAAAATTTTCCAAGACAACAAGCTGAGAATTCTTTATTCATTTGTAAGTCCTTAGTAACATTTGGCAACTATCTGAAGATTCATGAGGATAAAGTTCAAGTGTTAATACGTTCAGAATCTCCTAATTTCTTAACTAGGAATACCACACTGAAGGCAAGCTGCCCTAATCCTCCAATTTATTAAATGGATCGCTCACCCCACCATAGCAAGGAGCTGTCATTTTCAATTACGAGTGGGTTGAAAAATATTGTAATTAATCTGCCTCATTCGGTCACATTTTCGACTTTTCCGAGAACAAACAAAAATGATTATCTCTAGCTTTTTCCTTCCTGAGAAATTTTACACTTTACACATGACTTGTCACTTAAGTCAATAGTACGAGGCCTATGTATGGTCAAAATTATGAACTCCCGCATTTCTTTTCCATGTTCTCAATTTTTTCAATCGTTCCCCCCCCTTTCTCATATCTAGCCAGTACCCACAGCCGGCATTCTGATATTTTCCAGTCGTCCTGGCCTCATAAATTCATTCACACAGACCCTCTTAAACTGCTGTTGGGCAACACTGTCGCTGTATTGTAAAAGAAGGGGCAAGGTGAGCGTCCTGATTTGCATAAGGGATGATGACAGGACCATGAGAAGGAGAGGGCTGTCAAGGTATTCGTCAGAGAAAGAGACCCAACAGATCTGAACAGATAGATGCAAGAGGAGAGTTATTACGGGAAGTGGCTCATGAGGCTACAGAGGCCAAGAGGGCCCACGACCTGCTGTCTGTAAGCTGGAGACCCAGGAAAGCCCACGATGTAACTCAGTCTGACTCCAAGGGCCTGAGGACCAGGAGCGCTGACGTCCAAGAGCAGAGGAGATGGACGTCCCAGCTCAAGCAGAGAGTGTGAATTCACCCTTCCTCGCCTTTGCGTTCTGTTCAGGCCCTTAACAACTGGATGGCGCCCATCTGCATTGCTCAGTCTACTGATTCAAAGGCGAATCTCTCCCAGAGACACCCTCACAGACACCCCTAGAAATAACGTTCTGCCAGCTCTCTTTCTGGGCATCCCTTAGCCCAGCCAAGTGGACACAAAAAAGTATCCTTTGCAGTTGGGTGCAGGCAGAGTTACAAAGCTCAGATGGCAATGACACCACGTAGCCACGCTTTTGAGGTCATTCTAAATGGCCACTAACTAACCCGGTGATGGTAAATAAAGCCCTCCAGGTCTTCGTTCATCTGAGTTTAATCATCTAAAACAACATCTGATACTGGGGGAAAAAATCGACTACTGGATCCAATTATGTGATTTATTATTTTACAAAGAACTAAAAGCAAGATTAAAGCAAAAATTTCAACGTTTGTGAGTTCTTCTATTTTGAGAAAATTCACACTTGAGCTATTAAATTTGTGTCAAATACTTTCCCAATGTTTTGTTTTATTTTTAATTCATTTGGAATATTACTCATATTTTTATAATTCAAATTATACTTGAATTTATGAAAAACGAATTCAGGGAAAAGAAGTGGCTAAATTCTTAATATTCTTCCAGATTTTCTTCCAAAAGGAATAGCTCCATCCTTGACACTTTATCCCAAAGCATTCCGAACTTTTTGAAAGAGGATGGATTCATTTCCCACCCATGTCGTAAATCATATGTTATGATGAAGGTTCAGGGAAACAATTAGGGAAGGGTGTATATCATTTTCCATTCCAAAATGAAACAGCCCTAATCCTGCATGAAAATGTCTGAGCAATTAGAATATGAAGCTGGCAAAGTTTTTTTTTTTTTTAAAAAAAAACATAAGTCTGATCTCTTCACAAAAGGCTAGATTCTGTTCAGCCTTGTTGCGTGGCCTAAAATATTCTCCAAAAACGATAGACATGTCTCTTTTCCTCAAAAGAATAAAATAGTCCATGGACTTCAAATTTGTATTTTTACACAGATAAACAGAATGAATAGAGAGCTATGGCTGTATCCCTCGTGCTGTCGTTGCCTTACACACCCGGAGAAACTCAGGAGGGCGAGACGCCCTGGAACGCTGCTCCCCACAACTCTCCCATGTGCACATGCCTACCTGAGACAAGAACCGGGTTGCTTTTTTCTTTTTTAACCTCTTTATTGGAGTATAATTGCTTTTCAATGGTGTGTTAGTTTCTGCTGTATAACAAAGTGAATCAGCTGTATGCATACATATATCCCCATATCCCCTCCCTCTTGCGTCTCCCCGCCACCCTCCCTATCCCACCCCTCTAGGTGGTCACAAAGCACCGAGCTGATCTCCCTGTGCCATGCGGCTGCTTCCCACTAGCCATCTGTTTTACATTTGGTAGTGTATATATGTCCATGCCACTCTCTCGCTTCGTCCCGGCTTACCCTTCCCCCTCCCCATGTCCTCAAGTCCATTCTCTATGTCTGTGTCTTTATTCCTGTCCTGCCCCTAGGTTCTTCAGAACCTTTTTTTTTTTTAGATTCCATATATATGTGTTAGCATACGGTATTTGTTTTTCTCTTTCTGACTTACTTCACTCTGTATGACAGACTCTAGGTCCATCCACCTCACTACAAATAACTCAGGTGAGTAATATTCCATTGTACGTATGCGCCACATCTTCTTTATCCATTCGTCTGTCGATGGACACTTAGGTTGCTTCCATGTCCTGGCTGTTGTACATAGAGCTGCAATGAACATTGTGGTACATGACTCTTTTTGAATTATGAAGAACGGGGGTTTTCCAAGAAGAGAGCTCAACACGAGCTCCGCTGGCCACTTCCCGGGCTTGAGACCGCCTTTGCCAGAGAAGTCACACCACTCGAAGATGTCGCAAATGCTTTGAACACGGAGCGCACGTGAACCTGCGCAGGAGGGGCTGCCGCCTGGGCCAGGATCCCGCCCCGATGCTCAAGGAGGCGAACCGGCAGCAGCTGGGGACCGTGAGCGCGACCCCGGGAGACGCCGGGAGACGCCGGGAGCCAAGGCCTCCTCTCAGTCTGCGACTCAAGGGCGGTTCGAGGTCCGTGCGGCTCCCTCCTGACCGCCGGGCCTCCCCGCGGCTCCGGGGCCAGGGCGCACGCACGCCCGGCTGGGGTGTCCGCCCGGCGGGGACAGGCCAGAGCCTGGCCCGGACGGCGCCGAGGCCGAAGCACCTGCAGCAGCGCACCGTCGCCACGCGCAGCCCCGGGCCCTCCTCGGGTCCTGTCCCTCATGGCGCGGGCTTCTGGCGCCGCTTCTTCCCCACCTCCCCGGGCCTGGGGTGCACGGGCACCCGCTGAGCCAGCCTGGAGTCCTCTGCACCGGTCTGGAAAGCTCCGTGCGCCTCGGGGGCCACTCGCGATGACTCGGTGACTCCCGTGCAGCCCCTGCCGGCCCGGGCCCACTCCGCCCATCCCAAGAGTCGGCCTTGTAACTGACTCGGGCCCTGGCCAGTAGGCACTGGGCCTCCCCGCGTGGGGTGAGGCCTCCGGCAGCGTGCGCAGGACATGACCAGAGACAGGCAGCCGGGCTCCGGCGGCCCGGCACCGCTGCAGGGGTGGGCCTTCCACCGAACAGCCCCAGTGGGTTCAAGGCCAAGCTAGGGGTCCTGGCAGATGGACCCGAATGATTGGGGGGTGCAGGGGCTGTTTGTCTCGGGGGTCGGTTGCCTTCAGGAGACAAAGTGTATTGGGTGCGGTCATCAGCTTGGGTTGATTTCTGTGGCTTAAAAAGGGTTTTTTCATTGGTTTGTTTGGGTTTGTTTGTTTTTTTTTTTTTTGGCAAGGACCAGCCCCCGGTGATCCCAGCATCTCCGAGGGGCCTGCAGCCCACACCATGGCTAGAATATGATACCTTGTGGCAACTACTCACTTTGGGTCCGATGGGGTCACCAACAGGGCCTGGTAGTCCAACCTGGCTAATCACGGGGCGGAGGAGAACTAAGGCGGGAGAAGGATACCTGGGTTTGGAGAGGGGCTGGGTTAGCAAACTCCAGCCGCCTAGCACCCCCAGCCCAAGCCGTGGAGATGCCAGTGGCCTGGGGTGGGACGCAGCCCTTGCCCCTTCCCAGGTGTTGCTCCCCCACCTCAGCCACACACACACCTTGCGAGGAGCCCTCCTGCCCGGGAGCCTGTTCTCAGAGGGCGCTGGGCCCGAAGGGAGTAGTCAGCTGCTGCCCAGCAACCCCAGCACTGGCCTGGCTGCAGGGACCGCCCTGGGGGAGGGAAGCCCCGCCCCGCCCCGCCCCGCCCCGCCCCGCCTCGCCCCGCCCCGCCCCGCCTCCTTGTCCATCCCTCTGGATTTGTTACTGTTTTGCACTCTGAATACCAGCTGATAATGGCTGTCTAGACTGGAAAAAAAAAAAATCGAACGTTTGGAATTTTTTTTTTTTAAACTGCCATCCTCTGGTTCATCTGTAGACTAGATCAGTCGTAAATACAAAATAATTTCTTGAAATAACATGGTAAATAAAAATAACTGTGATCCCAGCTCCCACAATAGTGAGAGGCCCACGTACCACAAAAAAAAAAGGTAATTGGATTACTATTCTGTAATTTTCGTGTTGATTCAATAAGATAAGATTTTCCAAGATTGTGACAGGAGGGATCTAGCTGGACCTACAGAGTGTGTTCCAGGATGTGAGTGTTCCTGAAACACCAGGACGCTTAGACCAAGAGCCTCTGGGAAATCGCCCTGCACTGGACACCCGTTCGTATGGCCTGATCACGGAATTTGCTGATGGTTTCGTTATGATCATTCAGAGGACTAAACATATTGTTCCTCTTTTGTAGCAAAAAAGCAGAAATACCAGGCCAGAGAATGAAAATCTATTTTTTTCCCTCCTTCCCTAGATTTCACTTACCAAGAGTATTTCTTTTCTTACAGGACAACTGGGTAAGGAGCCACCAGACTCCATGTTCATTATGTCAAGTCTGCTCGTGCAAATGAACATTTTCTTTGAAGAATCGTCAGGTCAAAATTTAGGGATTGTCTGGAACAGAATGTTACCCTACATTTGAGATTAGGGAACAAACAAATATGCTTGTCTTTCTATCTTTTCTCTTTCCTCAGAGCACAGCAAAAACATCAGACAGGCTTCTGTGGGTGACTGACTTGACAAGTAGCTTAGAAGTGAAGCCCAAATGCAAAAAAAAAAAAAAAAAAAATCCCAGCCTCCGCAAAACCAGGCTCTTCTTTTTCATCTTTTCTTGACATTTTGCTCCCAAAATTAGCTTTTTGATGAGAAAATCGCAGTGAGTCATACCAAAGCTAGTTAAAGGTGAGGCAAATGCCTGAGATTGAAATTCAGTTGATTCCACTTTGCTGTGCTGATGGTGCTTGGTAATTGGACATTGGAATTACAACCACTGTGACCTTTCACAATGAGAAGGAAAAAAGCTCCATTCAATTTGCTGGAATTTTGTCTATATTTAAAGCACTTTTTTTGAATGAAGTCATTTACTCTTCTTTTTAAATTAGCAATATGAAGCAGCCTGTTTTTCATGTTGCTCTGTGCATTTATTCAATCATTCTAGTTCTTAGACCAATAAAAGCCAATCTGTTTCTTGCTTTCTTATCACCTCTCCCTCCATGACCAACTTCCTACCTCTGCCCCTCCCATGCCCACTGTTTCTGGAAGTTACTAGCATGACTTACCTTCCCTCCCACTGCTGTTTCCACCCAACTCTTTTTTTTTTTTTTTTTTTTTTTAATTTTTTGTCCAAGCCAAGCAGCTTGCCGGATCTTAGTTCCCCAACCAGGGATCGAACCCGTGTCCCTGCAGTGGAAGCACAGAGTCTTAACCACTGGACCGCCAGGGAATTCCCTCCACCCAACTCTTAGAGTTGCTCCTCTCCAGATGCAGTCTTCCTTCTATTCCTTTCTCTAGTGCCATGTCTTCAGTGGCATATGAGCGTATATTGCTTAGGGTTATTGTTTGAAAGTGGGGTGAGGAAGGAGACATGCAGTTCCTGGTCCCGGTTATGTACCCAAAGCAAGAACAGATTCCTACTTCTTTCTCCATAGCACTTTGCTGCTCTCGTAGAGCTTGTCCTTTCTATTTATTTATTTCATCATTTAACAAATATTTATTGGCTGCTGCTATACATTCAGCCATATTCAAGAAAGAGAAGAAAGAGAACTGGCCAGCAGATTATCAACATGGAAGGAGCAGCCTCCCATCATTCACAAAGGCATACGGACAAAAAGGAGACAATGTCCCTGTGACTGTTTCTCTTCTAAGTAATTAAAAAAACCTAAGTTCTTTTCATCAGGCCTCAGGATTCCATGTATTTCATATTTTTAAAGACTTCTTAGAAAGTGCTTTTAAATACAGGATTTAAGTTTTTTTTAAAAAAATCAAAGCTGTCTAGCACAAATCACACTGTGGATTCTTCCCTCATATATGAAATTGGATTATTAAAAATCAGCAAAATTGAGGGACAATAAGGGAAGGAGAGTTCATAAAAATAGTTAAGATATATTAACCAGTAGGATAAGATTAATTTGCTTTCCATGGAGAGTAGTTGGATGCAAGAGACTGATTATAATGTAAATTGGCTTTTTTTAGCATCGCCTGATTCCCTCCTTTCTCCCAGCAGCTGCCTTATTGAGTCACTGCACTACTCCTCCATGCCTGGACCTCACAGTCTGTGAGGTCCATAAAGAATAAAGCCCCGACACGGGGGGTTGGGGAAGGGAGAGGGTTGTGTGTATAGTTTCAGTTTTATAAAAGATGAAAAAGTCCTAGCCATCTGTTGCACAAAAATGTGAATACACTTAAAAATGGTTTAGATGGTAATTTTATATTATGTGAATTTTACCACAATTTAAATAAATAAATAAGCAAGCAAGCAAAGCTTATACTAGTTAGAAGACCCAAACTTTCATAAAGTTCTAGAAATTTCTTTCAAAGATTTTTCTTCATAAAAGAATACAGTCACCACAGACTATAAATCAGGGATGCAAAATCTTATAGTTCAAAAGTCAGAAGGTCACAGATAGTATATTAAATGTTCTGTGAAAGATAGAGGTTACAGTAGGTGTTATAGCTAATCATACTAAAACAATAGGGCAAATCCAAAGCACTTCTTAGAGTAACTAGAGCTAGAGAATACAAGTTGAAGTATCTTTAAAATCTTAAAAACTTATCACTTAAAAAACTATGGCCCAGAAGAGAAAGAAACTGACGATAGAAGTTTAAGGAACCTGATACCTACTGCTTCCAGAAGAAATTCTATTGTTTCTCAGAATATACATTCAAAACACAGGTAAACCCAACATGATTTTTAAATACACATAAGCATGCTTGCTCACACACACGCGCGCACGCACACACACACACACACAAACACACACACACACACACAGATTATTCCTGGGCCTCTAAATTAATTGCCCTAGATCTGATTATTTCTAGAGCTAAGCAGTCACTGGGTAAAATACGTACTATAGTCTAGGCAAAACTATATTTTAAATGATCTCTGAATGACCGCCTAATCTATATTATTCAAATAAGGCAAAAGCTTGACAGACAGATGGAAAAGTGGTCATAGTGATAGGAAAGTAAGATGACGGCCAAAAGGAGAAGTTGTCAGGCAGCATTTTTAATGTCAGTGTCATGAGAACACCAAAATACCAAGAGTTAGAGCGAAGCTCAAAACCAGATGTTCCTCTCATGTAAAATGGGTTAATTCTGATTTTTATTGCTCTGACTTAAAACATGGAGGGTTTTTTTTTAAAAAAGAGATGTAAAGCCTAGGGTGGCCATCATTTGCTGAGTCTATACCTCTCATACATGAGTTTCTCATTCAAACAGCTTAATTTCCAAATAATTTCACAGAGGATTTCAGTGGGGTGTGAGCTTATAAGGTACTGCACAAGATATACATTTTAGTAGTTGGTGAAAAAGTCTGAGTTCAAATAAAGATAAAAGGAATACTATACCTTGAAATAACAATAACAACAATTAAAAATACTTCAGTCTTGAAAAAGTGTAATTTAGAATTAAATTACTCAAATGTTTAAAAACAAGTCGGGTGCAAGGGTTTGGCACACACTGTTGCCACTGGCTTAGCGGTCACTGTTAATAACGTGTGTTCGAACCCTACGTGAACCTGAGGCCCAGTCCACTCCACGCCACAGGCTTCATCCCTAAATTTAATAACGAAGACCAGTTCCCCCGCCTTAGACAGGCAGAACCAACAGATACAGCAGGAGAGAAGAGTAATTAAATCAACAACTTGAAAACCTACGTAAAATATTGTTTCTAAGTCAAATTTAGCCTCATCTTGTCGTTGAGATTTTTAAACTATTTAGAATGATGAGATGCATAGAAACGCCACCAGGGGGAGCTGTTGGTAAACCAACAAGAGGCCTTTCGTGGCCACGCAGATAACACAGGGAAACAATCTTCCCATTTCCACCCTACTGGGATATCAGGATGAACTTGGACAATTCACAAAGGAGGGGAGGGATTTTAAAATAGGATATGTTCAAGAACATGCATCCAGAAATAGAGCATCACGCATAAAAACAGGCAAACCGAAGGGAATACCAGGCCTTCCCTTATCTTATTTTCTCATCACAGACTTAGTCATTTGAAAACAGGCAGTCTTTGCTTCTTTTCAACAGAGCATTACACTTGAGATATATTTACTCTTCCTTCTCTTTGGGGAACAATCCACTTTAAAAACAGCTGTAAAGCTGAGTATCCTGGGCGGTGGTGGGGGGGAGTCTTTCACGGGGACCCCTGGCCTGCATGCACCAGCCAGGCTCCAATTACACTGCATATCATTTCAGTTCAAAGTGCTGTCTTTTACCATTACATTCTCAAGGGCTAAGTGAGAAACAAAAGCAAACAAACAAAAACCGAAGGTTTAAACTGCAAATCGAGTTCTGAAAGTCTGAGTCAGGCTTCGTTGTGTTCAGAATTAATTCCACTATTCCTAACTTGCCCTGAAGTGAAGTCACCAAAGAAAGAATCGCTGAAACTTGAGGACTAAAAGTTATAAGCCTCATTATGATTTAGCTTTAAAGCTTTCCCAGGAGTGACAATACAAAAGCAAAGCTTCCCTCACAGTGCTAAGGTTTTGTCTTTTTTTTAAATATATATAAATTTATTTATTTATTTTTGGCTGCGTTGGGTCTTCGTTGCTGCAAGCAGGCTTTCTCTAGTTGCGGCGACTGGGGGCTACTCTTCATTGCGGTGTGCGGGCTTCTCATTGCGGTGGCTTCTCTTGTTGTGGAGCACGGGCTCTAGGCACACGGGCTTCAGTAGTTGTGGCTCGCGGGCTCTAGAGCACAGGCTCAGTAGTTGTGGCGCACGGGCTTAGTTGCTCCTTGGCATGTGGCGTCTTCCTGGACCAGGGCTCGAACCCGTGTCCCCTGCACTGGCAGGCGGATTCTTAACCACCGCGCCACGAGGGAAATCCCAAAGTTTTGTCTTTTTAATAAAAGCATTTATTTGATTGATATGACCTGTGATACCTTGATTTGATTATTTTTCAAGAAATATTTTCAAAATGAGCCACAAAAAATTGTCTTCTTCAGTCTTGTTAGCCTTAACCTACGATCCCCAAATCAACTGCAATTTACCTATTTTAGCTGCTTCATTTTTTTCCCCTACTGCTGTGAACTTTACTGGACTGAATATGAATCAAATAATAATAAAGTAAAATGGGTGACAAGGCTGAGCGTGTAGTAGAAGCTCAATAATTATGAGTTCCTGCCCCAGAACTTCCAGCACGCTTCCTTGTTTGTGTGCAGGGATACCACTCATGTGCTTACACCCAGGAATGGCTTTGTCCATTACCTTTGTCAATTACCTTTCTGTGGCTGTGATGTAGAATTCCAAGGACAGCTCTTGCATCCATTCTGATTCCAGCCATCCCCTCCTGAGCACTTTCTTACATTCTGCTCTGTGAGAGGCACCGAGGGGCAGCAGAGAGTGTATAAAGCATGGTCCTGAAGCACCAATAGTTGAAATAAAACCAAGCCTTGTGAAACATACAGCTGCCAGTCTGGAGAGCATGTCGTCAAATACAACAGCGATGGACCCAAGGCAGCATGGCATGGAAACAATGTGTGTTGTGTAGTTAGACAAACCCTGTAGTGGGCTGAATCGTGTTCTCCAAAAAGAGGTGTTCATGTCCCCAAAGCCGGGTACCTGTGAGTGTGCCCTTATTTGGAAATTGGGTCTTTGTACTTGTAATGAAGTTAAGGGTCTTGAGAGGAGGTCGTCCTAAATCCAGTGACTGGTGTCCTTACAAGAGAAAGGACGGGGAGCAATGACAGAGAAGAGAAGGTCGTGTGGACATGAAGGTGGACATCAGAGTGATGCGGCTACAAGCTAAGGAATGCAAGGCTTGCTGGCAACTACTGGTATGTGAAGCTGGGAGACCCAGAGGCATGGAGCGGACTCTCCTGCAGTCTCCAGGAGCCTTTCAACACCTTGACTTCAGACTTGTCGCCTCCAACACTCTGAGACAGTAAACCTGTTGTTTAAGCCACCCAGGTTGTCATGATTCGTTACAGCAGCCCAAGGAAGCTGATACAACCTGACATGGGTGCACATCCATTCCGCACCAGTTTCCGTGGCCCTCTCTAAACGGGGGTTCATAATACTTATCTCGCAGAGAGATCAAAACCCAGTTTAGACTTGGTGTTATGCACGCTCCACCTCTGACAACCTCTGCAACCTTGGGAATGAGACTTAACACCTTGTTTCTCAGTTTCCTCACCCACACAATGAAGACAGCAACTACTCTGCAGGGCTAGTTTGAGGATTACAGGAGATTTTGCACAGAAAGCACAGGTGCAGAGAGCAGCACCTGCTCAAAGAGGCCCTCCAAAAATGGAAGACCTGTCGTTATGGTGGTTGCCATGGGAACTGACTGGACAGGAAGATGACTAAGGTTTGAGACAACAGGAAACTCTAATCAGGAAGTAAACATGCAGGGGACCTAGAAGCAATGGTCCCATTTGGATGGGTCACAGAGAAAGAAGGGGATGCTAGGTTAGATCCAAGGTGTGGGCAGCTCAGGAATATAAGCAAAGAAAGAACGGAACTGAAGGAGCGTCTGCACAGAGGTCCCTGAGAGCCCAGGGACTGACTTGAGAAGAAGATTGGACAGCTTCTTCCTGACACTGAAGCTAAAATTCACTAGAAATCCTAGGGACGGTTTAGAAGTGATACACTGTGAAATAAGTGTATGGAAATCTTTGAGTTAGGAAATAACCCCTAAAAAAGGATGATGAAGAAGGGTTAGTCCAGTGGGCTAGACTAGAACAGTGTTCTGCGAACCTCGTGTAGCGAAGGGCTGGTTTATTTCCAGCCTAAGAAGGGTTGCTATAAAAGACAATAAAATACAAAAAAAGGGCTTCCCTGGTGGCGCAGTGGTTGAGAGTCCGCCTGCCGATGCAGGGGACACGGGTTCGCGCCCCGGTCCGGG
>NC_041232.1:81275060-81278207 GCF_002837175.3 Physeter macrocephalus | reverse complement strand
GGGAGGATCCCACATGCCGCGGAGCCGCTGGGCCCGTGAGCCATGGCCGCTGAGCCTGCGCGTCCGGAGCCTGTGCTCTGCAACGGGAGAGGCCACAGCAGTGAGAGGCCCGCGTACCGCAAAAAAAATGAAAAATGAAAGATGTCTAGAACATGGAATAAAAGAAGGCAATGACTACCCCCAAAACCCAATTTTTTTTGTTATCAGGTTCAAATATACACAAAATTACTCTGTCAAATGATCATGAACATTTTGAAATCCTTACTCTCAGTTGCAGCCTGACGTTATCACACACCCAGAAGGAACGGCTGGTCCTCAGACAACACGTGGAGTAGCTCTTCCAAGGAGTGGAGCCGGAGCGAAGAATGGGCAGCAAAGAGGAGAAACAGAGGACAGACCAGCGGGTGCCAGAGGCAGGGGCTGGGGATGGATGAAATGAGTGAAGGGAACCTCCAGCTATAAATAAACGTCCTGGGGACGTGCCGTACGGCACGGTGACTAGAGTCAAGAATACTGTAATGATGTGTGACAGTCCCCAAGGGACTACATCTTCAAAGTTCTCATCAGAAGAAGAAAAATTCTGTAGCTATGGATGGTGATGGATGTTAACTAGACGTTGTGATGATCATTTCACAATGTATACAAACAGTGAATCATGATGTTGTCCACCTGAAATCAATATAACGTTGTATGGTGATTATGCCTCAATTTTTTTTTTAAAAAAGGGAGTTAAAATCAAGAGAAGGGGGCTTCCCTGGTGGCGCAGTGGTTCAGAGTCCGCCTGCCGATGCGGGGGACACGGGTTCGCGCCCCGGTCCGGGAGGATCCCACGTGCCGCGGAGCGGCTGGGCCCGTGAGCCATGGCCGCTGGGCCTGCGCGTCCGGAGCCTGTGCTCCGCGACGGGAGAGGCCACAGCAGTGAGAGGCCCGCGTACCGCAAAAAAAAAAAAAATTAAAAAAATTTAAAAAAAATACCTGTGCTCGGCGACGGGAGAGGCCACAGCAGTGAGAGGCCCGCGTACCGCAAAAAAAAAAAAAATTAAAAAAATTTAAAAAAAATAAAAAAATCATCAAGAGAAGGCGCTAGGGGGCTACGGTCATCTTCAAGGAAGCTGAAGGTAAAGGTGGTGAAAATGCAAGTGAGGAAGAGACTCAGACACAAGGTCCTTTGAAAATTAAATTGATGAGGCATGAGAATAATGAACTTTAGCTAACTAAAGAAGAGCTGACTCCAAGGTTTTCATGAGATAAATAAGACTGACCCATTTATTGAATGGAAGGAATAGGAGAAAAGTGCAGTAAATGGGAGAAATAACCACATAGTTAGAGCGACCAGACACCAAATACCATATCTCCTGCACTTTGAGGCTCTACAGCCCCGCACCTGCCCCACAAGTGACAGAAGAGGGTCTCTTCTTCATAGTTGCCTTGGTGAGCGAGAATTATAGATTGACCATACCATCACGGTTAAGTTAAAATAAACTTTGTGGCTTGAAAATAAAAATTTCCATGATAGAGAAATTATTGGAAGGAAAACTTGGTAAAGAAAGGTAAACTTGGTTTAAAAAAGAAGAAAGAAAAAGAGAAAAAGCAAAGAAAAACTGTTTAATAAGACTCCCTGGCCACAGGAGGTCAGTGTTGCTTCGAAACAAAATTACCCTAAGTCCCTTTGGGGGTATAAAGGTCTTACAAGAAATGACTACATTTTCTTCTAAAAGAATGTTAATTTCAATATATCTGATTTTTAGACTTACTGACTGACAGATGGTTACAGCATGTTTAAAAAAAAATCAACTTGTTAAAAATATATGTTTCATGCAAAAATTAGCTTGGATCCTCCTCATTCAAAAGCAATAAGAGAAATTAAGGGAGGGGAGAAATATATGTATAAAAAATACATGCGTCCCCCCCTCAAATATGTATCTATAGGTATATAGGTATATATTCAATCTCACCCAGAGCTCGGTGCCAAGGAAAAGGAAAAAACCATGTCTTTAATTACTCTGTAACTGAAGAGGTCAGGCACACACTCATAACATCTCTTGGTAAAAATAAAAAAATAAATGCTCTACTGCAGACAATAAACGCAGAGATTAGTATTGGCAGAAACATTTGCAATGTCTTCATTCTAAGATTAGGAGAGTTGAACAAAGTAACGCAGGAGTGAAGAAGAATAGAGATCACCTCGAACACAGGGACAAAAAGTTACAATGAACTTGTTGGGGAAATCCCATTGGGATTTCTGTAATTCTGATTCCTCCACGTTGCCCAAGTTCCACGCTTACCTGAAACATTTGGGTATTCATTCACGCACTGCTCTGGACAAAAACAGAGAGATCCATCCCAGCCCTCATGGAGCTGTGTTAAATGAGCAGACAAATGTGTGAAAATACAACTACCCATAGTGATAAAGCCTCGGAAAGAAAAGAGCAGAGCGGCCAGACAAGACCTCTAGGAGGAAGTGACATTTAAGCGGACACCCGGAGACCATTCAGGCCAAGAGCTGTGAGTCAGCATTTTGGGTCACAGACGCCAAAGCCAGCGTGGACAGTCCGCAGTGACTGAGAAGGAAAGCAGACCCTGGGTCTGAAGAAGTTCAGATGTATCCCAAGTGCAACGGGAAACCAGGGAATGAGAAAAACCATGATCCCATTTGCGTTTACAGGGAAAAAAATCATTTGTCTGCTGTATAAATGGATGGGGTGGGGATTCAGCAAGAGTGGAAGTCGGGGGACCCAGATGTGGTTAGGAATCCGGGTGGCAGTCCAGGAAGACGATGTCAGAGAAGACGGAGAGAAGGAAACAGGTTCTAGACATCTGGAGGGAGAATCAGCAGGTCTTATCGGGGACCAGATGGGGGGGCAGGGGGCAGTATCTCTCTTAACTGTACGCTTATGCCTCTACAGCTGCAACTTAATTTTATTGTTTCTACAAAGAAATACTAACCTTTCCTCTTAAAAGAAGAATTATTAAATTTTCAATGATTATGCAAAGAAGTAGCAGATAATCATATTTCGTTGATTGTTTTGATTTATGTACATAAAATAATACCAGTTGAGTGCCATGACTTTTTTTTTATTTTTTTATTTTTTTTTCCGGTATGCGGGCCTCTCACTGCTGTGGCCTCTCCCGTTGCGGAGCACAGGC
>NC_041232.1:81245790-81274874 GCF_002837175.3 Physeter macrocephalus | reverse complement strand
CGGCACGTGGGATCTTCCCGGACCGGGGCACGAACCCGCGTCCCCTGCATCGTCAGGCGGACTCTCAACCACTGCGCCACCGGGGAAGCCCGAGTCCCGTGACTTTTTAATGGAAGCAAAACTATATTCAGCCAAACGCTTTTAAAAATTTAAAAAAGATGAAAAGATGATTATGCCCTTGCAATTCTGATTTGATATCCATCGTTCAAAGTCTCTGTTGATTTTTTTTCTCTTAGAAATATTCATGGGAAATGAATATGTTGAATCCAAAAATGTTCATCCACAAATCTATCAATTATAGTCAAATTTAATTTCTAGTCTACGGGAACATTTTCAGTAACATGCAAGCACTGTGATGAGAGTATCTATGTCAGCCAGACAACCAACAGGAGAAATGATGGGCCTGTGGATACATCTAAATCATCTTAAAAGAACAAGGACTAACGTACACTAAATGGGCAAAGCTTTATCCTAAATTAGTTCTGGACTTTCTAATGAAAATGGAGATTACCTGGGCAAGTTGGTTGCCATCTGGCAGAACTGGACCAGACGCTCTTCTGAGTAGAATCCTAAGGGAATAGATTTCAAAAGACGTTAGATGCCAGGCGGAGACTGCAAGAGGCTACAGGTGTAGGGGTTTGGGAAATATTTTTAAATTACAGAGCATAATGCTAAAAAAGCAGTTAACTATAACGGCTATAATTCTCCTGCAAAAGAGTTTAGCACAAACAGACAGGTAGTTACTGGGAAGTCTCTCCTAAACACCAGAAGTATGTTCAGATCCGCACATTTAGGCTCGGGACACGCACTTACCTGGATCCGTTCCGGTAAGACTCTCCCTGTGTCGCTACCTTATCCCCATCATTGTGTCTTTTCCAAGGAACAGCCCAAAGACTTTTCACACCCCTCTTTTGCGATTGCTGTAGGAACAAATCAGGATAATGGTCGTAAAGGGCTTTGAAAAGATAAAAATGGCAATACAATGCAAGACAGTGTTATATAATCAGTTATGATTTCCTTTTATGATTCACCTGCTACATTTTATCATAACTATAGGCTTTATCTAAGTAGAGTATAAGTATCATACATTTATAATTATACATTTTATATTATGTAACAGGATTACACTGTTTGTTAGTACTCAACAAGGAAATGAATCCTAAAATCTCCTTAAAAAAATTTTTTTAACTATAGCTATGTTGGTTTCATCCCAAATCTTGAAATCTGACTTTCTCAGGATGGGATCGAGGCCTATGTATTTTTACAGCTTTCTAGGTGATTCTGATGTGCACCCCGGCTTCAGAATCTCTGCATTGCTTTGACGAATATCAGGTTAGAGTACGATTGTAGCAGTCAAAATTTATTTTAATGTATATTTTTAAATTGAGATTTTAAAAAATAACAATCCTTATAAGTTAGCAAGGTAAGAAATGCAAATAATCTGCCAATTAACCCACATGTGGATTATGTAGGTTCACTGTGGATTTCACTTGGGTTTTTTACAGCAGCAGGACAGGAGCTATTTCTCTGCTCGTCCAGCCGCTGGTTACTGCAGGATCGGGCTCTCTCAAAATTGCAAATCTCCAGAAGGCGTCTGTCTCGCAGGTAATCAAGAACAGATCCCCGAGCTGCCAGCGTGGTGACTTCCTCAGCTCTGGCTCCCTTCCTATGCATGGTGTTATAGGAAGCTCCTTGACGCCATCGGTGCATGGCAGCGATGCCATGTAGGAATCCCAGAGTGCCAGTGCCCGGCGTGTCGAGTCCTCCCCTGCGCCAAAGTCATTGCCTGGCTGAGATCTCACCAGCGTCACTGAGATGTCAGCATGCTGGGCCCTCGGCGCGCACACGCTGCGATGTGCTGTGCTGTCCAATGACGCCGTGAGCGCGCGCATGCGCGCGCACACACGCACGCACGCACGCACACACACCCTCTAGGTCACGCTGCCAGGTCGGTTCCCCAAAGTGCTTCCTTATGTCCCCAATGCCACTCCCAGATCTGTAAAATCGGCCTTTCTGCTTTTGGTCCCCAGACGTGAGCCCCTCACCTGGTGGAGGGTGTGTGTGGAGAGGGCAGGAGAGGACCTGAGATTAATGGATGAGGACGGGGATACGGGACGGTTGGTAGCTGCATTGGAAATTCTCTCGTCTACAAATCTGGGGTGTCTCTATCACACCAAGTCTGACTCACATCTCTTCTCCCTTATTTTCTGGAGCTGCCCATCAAAAAGGCTGCTCCCGCGGGTCTGGCAGAAATGCTTGAATTCTAGCTGGACCACAATTTAGGGGCATGCAGTGACCTCCTAACGTCATTCCCGGAGTCCTCTGTTCGCTATGGAAGGGAAATCTGACAGACTAGTAATATTGTAAGGAAAATTATAGAAAAGCCGATTTTATTTACAATTAAACATATAATTTAGTCCGCCTTTGCAAAGAGCTGTTCCAATATTTATCTTTTATTCTTCATAAAAATATAATAAATCTATAGCATTATTTCTTCCCCTTCCCCTCCCTCCTCCACCCTAGTACAAGTTTGTTACAGAGTCAAACAATTCTGACCAGTCCTCTGGAAAACAATCCAGCCCCATGCTAGTCCATTAAGCAAGCGTGTCGTTAAAGCGTTGCTTGTCAAAGCTGATCTTTTCCAAGGTGACCGTGTCCCCAGCTCCATGAATGCACCCACTTCAGACATTGCTGGTCAAGCAAAGCCTCTGTACTTGTCCCTGATCGATGTAGAACAAACTCCAGGATGACACTCCATCCAAGCAGGATAAGGGACGGTGGGGCTCAAACTGCACCTGGGCAGCAGAAATGCCTCCGACCCTGAAGAGCTGACTGTCTCAAAAGCCTTGAATCAGGCTTAGCCAATGACATAATTAGCATTTCCTTCAGGAAGAAGCGAGAGAACTACAATTTGGTTTGGTAACTCCCTCACCTGGTCAAGTAAGATGCAAACATTCACTCTCAAAGAGCTATTGTTTTCAATTCTTTCTTTTGAGATAATTTCAGCCTTACAGAAAAGTTGTAAAACTAGTACAACGAATACCCACAGAGCCCTCAAGGAGCTTCCCAAATATTGACATTTAATCACGATTGCTCCATCAGTCTCTCTCTGTCTTAACCACAGTATGTTTTTCCTGAAGCGTTGGAAAGTGAGTGGCAGACACAATAACCCCCTCTTCCCAAATACCTGCCTTACCACATTGCAATGATCAAAAGCAGGAAATCAGCATTGATATACTACCAGTATCTATCCTACAGATCTTATAACAAGTTTGCCAGTCGTACCACTAATGTCCTATGTAGCAAAAGAAAAGGAGACAGGATTTTAAGGCTTTTAGGTGAGGTCACAGTGGCTCCGAGATTCTTTCTGGTAACAAGGTAGCATAAGAATTGTTAGGGCTCAGTACACAGTAGTCCTGGTCTAAAATACTCCTTGGTATTTAGACCTTGAAACCTGCTGCTATCTTCTCAATTGAAGAGTAAGAAGTGAAGATCCAGAATGTTGATTATGTGCCTTTCTTTTAAATGAAGTATAGTTGCTGTACAATGTTATGTAAGTTACAGGTGTACAATATAGTGATTTGCAATTTTTAAAGGTTATACTCCATTTAAAGCTGTTATAAAATATTGGCTATATTCTCCGTGTTGTACAATATATCCTTGTAGCTTATTTTATACCTAATAGTTTGTACCTCTTAACCCCCTACCCTGATACTGCCCCTCCCCCCTTCCCTCTCCCCACTGGTAACCACCAGCCCGTTCTCTATATCATGTCTTCTTCTCCTTTGTCATATTCACTAGTTTGTTGTATTCTTTAGACTCCACGTACAAGTAATATCATACAGCATCTGTCCTTCTCTGCCTGACCCACTTCACACAGCATAATGCCCTCCAAGTCCATCCATGTTGCTGCAAATGGCAAAATTTCATTCTTTTTTTATGGCTGAATAGTATTCCATTGTATAGATATACCATATCTTCTTTATCCATTCATCTGTTGATGGACACTTAGGTTGCTTCCACATCTTGGCAATTTCAAATAAGGCTGCTATGAACTTTGGGGTGCATGTATCTTTTCGAATTAGTGTCTTTTTTTCAGATATATACACTGGAGTGGAATTGCTGGATCATATGGTAGTTCTATTCCTATTTTTCGTTTTTTTTGAGAAAGGCCTCCATACTGTTTTCTGCAGCGGCTGCACCAATTTACTTCCCCACCCAGAGTGCACGGGGTTCCCTTTTCCCCACGCCCTCTCTAGCATTTGTCATTTGTGTTCTTCTTGAGGACGGCCATTCCGACAGGTGTCAGGCGATATCTCATTGTGGTTTTGATTTGCATTTTCCCAATGATCAGTGATGCTAAGCATCCTTTCATGTACCTGTCGGCCATCTACGTTTCCCCTTTGGAAACATGTTTATTCCGTCCTTCTTCTAATTGTTTTGTTTTTTTTTGATGTTGAGTCATATGATCTGTTTACATATGTTGACTATTAACCCCTTATCAGTCATATAATTTGCAAATATCTTCTCCCATTCAGTAGGTTGTTCTCTTGTTTTGTTGATGGTTTCCTTTGCTGGGCAAAAGCTTTTAAATTTAATTAGGTCTCACTTGTTTATTTTTGCTTTTATTTCTTTTGCCTTAGGAGACAGATCCAAAAACTATTGCTACAATTTATGTCAAAGAGGCCTCCACCTGTGTTCTATTCTAGGAGTTTTATGGTTTCAGATTTTACATTTAGGTCTTTAGTCCATTTTGCATTTATCTCCTTTTATTTCTTCTCTGTTTCTCTTCTGAGCAGCTTAATTCACAACTCCTACTGACTGCCTGATACACCCAAGACACTATCTTTGGTTCAGGAGGATACAAAGTTTTATAAGATGAAGTCTCAACACCCATGAATCAAAATGTTGTTAAACAATCAGTAGCTAAGTGGAAATAAAACAGATCCTATGATAAACCATAATGGAAAAGAATATTAAAAAAATGTATATGTATGTATAACTGAATCACTGTGTTGTACAGTAGAAATTAACACAATATTGTAAATTAACTATACTTCAATTTTTAAAAAAGAAAAAAAAAGGAGGGATATAATAGATTATTGAGGCCCAGCTGTTTGGTAGATGCCATATCAAATGATTCATATGCATATCTCATTTTTCACAAATATGGTGACATTGGCATTATTTTCCCTGTTTCATAGATGGGAAATTGAGGCGCATAAAATTGAGAAAGCTGCCCATCAGGTCCATGCAGTGAGACTCAGAGAAGGATCTGAACCGAGGTCTGCCTCCAAAGCCCTTGCTCTTCTCCTCAAAAATGAGGTAGAAACATATCATGTGGAACAGCCGGGAGGGGAAGAGAGAGAGGGAATGAGAAAATGAAAATTAGTGAAGGGGCGGAAGCCTTCCCAGGCCTCAAGGACAAACCTATATTTGAGCACAGGCTGACGAGTGGATAGGATTTTGAGGATAAAGATGAAGAAACAGTCCAGACAGAAGCGAAAGCCAGTGGCTTGAAATAGCTGTCTGCAGGGTCCTACGCTTTGACTCAGATAAACAGCCAGATTAGGTTCTCGTGACAGAGCAGAGGAAACAAGGTTTCTTGAGGAAACACGGTTTCTTAAAAGTTCAAGTCTGCCCCAGGGGCGTCCCAGGGACAGCAGAAGCCTGGAAGAGATCATTCATGCCCCTGGGCAAGAAACAGCTTCTCCCCTGGAATCAGTGGTTGGCAAGCTTTCTTTTCACCATGAAGCTCTTTCTGATTTCTTTTTTCACAAGGAAGACTTTTGCCCCCATCTACGTTTCCCCTTTGGAAACATGTTTATTCCGTCCTTCTTCTAATTGTTTTGTTTTTTTTTGATGTTGAGTCATATGATCTGTTTACATATGTTGACTATTAACCCCTTATCAGTCATATAATTTGCAAATATCTTCTCCCATTCAGTAGGTTGTTCTCTTGTTTTGTTGATGGTTTCCTTTGCTGGGCAAAAGCTTTTAAATTTAATTAGGTCTCACTTGTTTATTTTTGCTTTTTTTTTTCACAAGGAAGACTTTTGCCCATTTGAGCTAAAGAGTGTAAGATGGTACTGGGAACCCTTTTTCAAATTCTCTCTCTCCTCAGGGTGCTAGTCTCTTCCGTGTGGACAGAAGCAAAGAGTCAGGACATTCGAGCTAAAGAGTGTAAGATGGTACTGGGAACCCTTTTTCAAATTCTCTCTCTCTCCTCAGGGTGCTAGTCTCTTCCGTGTGGACAGAAGCAAAGAGTCAGGACTTGCTGGACTCCTGCCTGTTGGTCAAGCAACAAACTGCAGTTGCCTTGGAAGCGATCTGGTTGGGGGAACCTTGCTATTTCTGACACAAAGAGATGTTGTTTGTTTACATTTGCATCTTCTAAGGAACTGATACATAATAGCTTCAGCGGGACATACATCCTGGACAAAAATCGTATTGATGACACTATCATTGACTGCTGAGAAATTATAGTTAGAAGGAAATTTTGTTTATACTTATATGTCTATAATAGACTGAATAATTTTATCTTGTAAATATTCAAATTATATTACGGACCCAGATCAGCATGTTTTGAAAGATGCTCGTTTTGAAGTTTGAAAAGTTATCCAGGTCTCAGCTTTTAAAGAAATGTTTTTTAAGCTCCAACTCACAGTTTAAAATATTATGGAGAAGGTTTATTCTCCGTGTTGTACAGTATGTCCTTGTAGCTTATTTTATACCTAATAGTTTGTACCTCTTAACCCCCTACCCTGATACTGCCCTTCCCCCCTTCCCTCTCCCCACTGGTAACCACCAGCCCGTTCTCTATATCATGTCTTCTTCTCCTTTGTCATATTCACTAGTTTGTTGTATTCTTTAGACTCCACGTACAAGTAATATCATACAGCATCTGTCCTTCTCTGCCTGACCCACTTCACACAGCATAATGCCCTCCAAGTCCATCCATGTTGCTGCAAATGGCAAAATTTCATTCTTTTTTTATGGCTGAATAGTATTCCATTGTATAGATATACCATATCTTCTTTATCCATTCATCTGTTGATGGACACTTAGGTTGCTTCCACATCTTGGCAATTTCAAATAAGGCTGCTATGAACTTTGGGGTGCATGTATCTTTTCGAATTAGTGTCTTTTTTTCAGATATATACACTGGAGTGGAATTGCTGGATCATATGGTAGTTCTATTCCTATTTTTCGTTTTTTTTGAGAAAGGCCTCCATACTGTTTTCTGCAGCGGCTGCACCAATTTACTTCCCCACCCAGAGTGCACGGGGTTCCCTTTTCCCCACGCCCTCTCTAGCATTTGTCATTTGTGTTCTTCTTGAGGACGGCCATTCCGACAGGTGTCAGGCGATATCTCATTGTGGTTTTGATTTGCATTTTCCCAATGATCAGTGATGCTAAGCATCCTTTCATGTACCTGTCGGCCATCTACGTTTCCCCTTTGGAAACATGTTTATTCCGTCCTTCTTCTAATTGTTTTGTTTTTTTTTGATGTTGAGTCATATGATCTGTTTACATATGTTGACTATTAACCCCTTATCAGTCATATAATTTGCAAATATCTTCTCCCATTCAGTAGGTTGTTCTCTTGTTTTGTTGATGGTTTCCTTTGCTGGGCAAAAGCTTTTAAATTTAATTAGGTCTCACTTGTTTATTTTTGCTTTTATTTCTTTTGCCTTAGGAGACAGATCCAAAAACTATTGCTACAATTTATGTCAAAGAGGCCTCCACCTGTGTTCTATTCTAGGAGTTTTATGGTTTCAGATTTTACATTTAGGTCTTTAGTCCATTTTGCATTTATCTCCTTTTATTTCTTCTCTGTTTCTCTTCTGAGCAGCTTAATTCACAACTCCTACTGACTGCCTGATACACCCAAGACACTATCTTTGGTTCAGGAGGATACAAAGTTTTATAAGATGAAGTCTCAACACCCATGAATCAAAATGTTGTTAAACAATCAGTAGCTAAGTGGAAATAAAACAGATCCTATGATAAACCATAATGGAAAAGAATATAAAAAAATGTATATGTATGTATAACTGAATCACTGTGTTGTACAGTAGAAATTAACACAATATTGTAAATTAACTATACTTCAATTTTTAAAAAAGAAAAAAAAAGGAGGGATATAATAGATTATTGAGGCCCAGCTGTTTGGTAGATGCCATATCAAATGATTCATATGCATATCTCATTTTTCACAAATATGGTGACATTGGCATTATTTTCCCTGTTTCATAGATGGGAAATTGAGGCGCATAAAATTGAGAAAGCTGCCCATCAGGTCCATGCAGTGAGACTCAGAGAAGGATCTGAACCGAGGTCTGCCTCCAAAGCCCTTGCTCTTCTCCTCAAAAATGAGGTAGAAACATATCATGTGGAACAGCCGGGAGGGGAAGAGAGAGAGGGAATGAGAAAATGAAAATTAGTGAAGGGGTGGAAGCCTTCCCAGGCCTCAAGGACAAACCTATATTTGAGCACAGGCTGACGAGTGGATAGGATTTTGAGGATAAAGATGAAGAAACAGTCCAGACAGAAGCGAAAGCCAGTGGCTTGAAATAGCTGTCTGCAGGGTCCTACGCTTTGACTCAGATAAACAGCCAGATTAGGTTCTCGTGACAGAGCAGAGGAAACAAGGTTTCTTGAGGAAACACGGTTTCTTAAAAGTTCAAGTCTGCCCCAGGGGCGTCCCAGGGACAGCAGAAGCCTGGAAGAGATCATTCATGCCCCTGGGCAAGAAACAGCTTCTCCCCTGGAATCAGTGGTTGGCAAGCTTTCTTTTCACCATGAAGCTCTTTCTGATTTCTTTTTTCACAAGGAAGACTTTTGCCCATTCGAGCTAAAGAGTGTAAGATGGTACTGGGAACCCTTTTTCAAATTCTCTCTCTCTCCTCAGGGTGCTAGTCTCTTCCGTGTGGACAGAAGCAAAGAGTCAGGACTTGCTGGACTCCTGCCTGTTGGTCAAGCAACAAAGTGCAGTTGCCTTGGAAGCGATCTGGTTGGGGGAACCTTGCTATTTCTGACACAAAGAGATGTTGTTTGTTTACATTTGCATCTTCTAAGGAACTGATACATAATAGCTTCAGCGGGACATACATCCTGGACAAAAATCGTATTGATGACACTATCACTGACTGCTGAGAAATTATAGTTAGAAGGAAATTTTGTTTATACTTATATGTCTATAATAGACTGAATAATTTTATCTTGTAAATATTCAAATTATATTACGGACCCAGATCAGCATGTTTTGAAAGATGCTCGTTTTGAAGTTTGAAAAGTTATCCAGGTCTCAGCTTTTAAAGAAATGTTTTTTAAGCTCCAACTCACAGTTTAAAATATTATGGAGAAGGTTTAGGCACCATTAGCCTGTCATGGGCTAAACCACTTCCCCTCTTTTCAGAGGCCGCGAGAGAGGAGAGCATCCTGGGCTGCTTTTTCCCCATCTCCTTTCAGATGCAGAGCATCACAAGCCCACGGTCCCCTCCCACAGCGTAGGGAAATACCCACTTCCCTCCCTCCAAGTTCATGACCACTGTCTACCACTTTTTTCTGGGTAAGGTGCTCACATATTAATGTGATTATCGTGAACAACCAGTGGGTATTAAAAAGTCACCTGCTGAGGCTTCCCTGGTGGCGCAATGGTTAAGAATCCGCCTGCCAATGCAGGGGACACGGGTCCAAGCCCTGGTCCGGGAAGATCCCACATGCCGCGGAGCAACTAAGCCCGTGCGCCACAACTAATGAGCCTGCGCTCTAGAGCCCGCGAGCCACAACTACTGAAGCCTGCGCGTCTAGAGCCCGTGCTCCGCAACAAGAGAGGCCGCCGCAGTGAGAAGCCCGCACAATGCAACAAAGAGTGGCCCCCGCTCACCGCAACTAGAGAAAGGCTGCGCGCAGCAACGAAGACCCAACGCAGCCAAAAATAAATAAATAAAATATAGTATTCCATTGTATAGATATACCATATCTTCTTTATCCATTCATCTGTTGATGGACACTTAGGTTGCTTCCACATCTTGGCAATTTCAAATAAGGCTGCTATGAACTTTGGGGTGCATGTATCTTTTCGAATTAGTGTCTTTTTTTCAGATATATACACTGGAGTGGAATTGCTGGATCATATGGTAGTTCTATTCCTATTTTTCGTTTTTTTTGAGAAAGGCCTCCATACTGTTTTCTGCAGCGGCTGCACCAATTTACTTCCCCACCCAGAGTGCACGGGGTTCCCTTTTCCCCACGCCCTCTCTAGCATTTGTCATTTGTGTTCTTCTTGAGGACGGCCATTCCGACAGGTGTCAGGCGATATCTCATTGTGGTTTTGATTTGCATTTTCCCAATGATCAGTGATGCTAAGCATCCTTTCATGTACCTGTCGGCCATCCGACGTTTCCCCTTTGGAAACATGTTTATTCGGTCCTTCTTCTAATTGTTTTCTTTTTTTTTGATGTTGAGTCATATGATCTGTTTACATATGTTGGCTATTAACCCCTTATCAGTCATATAATTTGCAAATATCTTCTCCCATTCAGTAGGTTGTTCTCTTGTCTTGTTGATGGTTTCCTTTGCTGGGCAAAAGCTTTTAAATTTAATTAGGTCTCACTTGTTTATTTTTGCTTTTATTTCTTTTGCCTTAGGAGACAGATCCAAAAACTATTGCTACAATTTATGTCAAAGAGTGCTCCACCTGTGTTCTCTTCTAGGAGTTTTATGGTTTCAGATTTTACATTTAGGTCTTTAGTCTATTTTGCGTTTATCTCCTTTTATTTCTTCTCTGTTTCTCTTCTGAGCAGCTTAATTCACAACTCCTACTGACTGCCTGATACACCCAAGACACTATCTTTGGTTCAGGAGGATACAAAGTTTTATAAGATGAAGTCTCAACACCCATGAATCAAAATGTTGTTAAACAATCAGTAGCTAAGTGGAAATAAAACAGATCCTATGATAAACCATAATGGAAAAGAATATAAAAAAATGTATATGTATGTATAACTGAATCACTGTGTTGTACAGTAGAAATTAACACAATATTGTAAATTAACTATACTTCAATTTTTAAAAAAGAAAAAAAAAGGAGGGATATAATAGATTATTGAGGCCCAGCTGTTTGGTAGATGCCATATCAAATGATTCATATGCATATCTCATTTTTCACAAATATGGTGACATTGGCATTATTTTCCCTGTTTCATAGATGGGAAATTGAGGCGCATAAAATTGAGAAAGCTGCCCATCAGGTCCATGCAGTGAGACTCAGAGAAGGATCTGAACCGAGGTCTGCCTCCAAAGCCCTTGCTCTTCTCCTCAAAAATGAGGTAGAAACATATCATGTGGAACAGCCGGGAGGGGAAGAGAGAGAGGGAATGAGAAAATGAAAATTAGTGAAGGGGTGGAAGCCTTCCCAGGCCTCAAGGACAAACCTATATTTGAGCACAGGCTGACGAGTGGATAGGATTTTGAGGATAAAGATGAAGAAACAGTCCAGACAGAAGCGAAAGCCAGTGGCTTGAAATAGCTGTCTGCAGGGTCCTACGCTTTGACTCAGATAAACAGCCAGATTAGGTTCTCGTGACAGAGCAGAGGAAACAAGGTTTCTTGAGGAAACACGGTTTCTTAAAAGTTCAAGTCTGCCCCAGGGGCGTCCCAGGGACAGCAGAAGCCTGGAAGAGATCATTCATGCCCCTGGGCAAGAAACAGCTTCTCCCCTGGAATCAGTGGTTGGCAAGCTTTCTTTTCACCATGAAGCTCTTTCTGATTTCTTTTTTCACAAGGAAGACTTTTGCCCATTCGAGCTAAAGAGTGTAAGATGGTACTGGGAACCCTTTTTCAAATTCTCTCTCTCCTCAGGGTGCTAGTCTCTTCCGTGTGGACAGAAGCAAAGAGTCAGGACTTGCTGGACTCCTGCCTGTTGGTCAAGCAACAAAGTGCAGTTGCCTTGGAAGCGATCTGGTTGGGGGAACCTTGCTATTTCTGACACAAAGAGATGTTGTTTGTTTACATTTGCATCTTCTAAGGAACTGATACATAATAGCTTCAGCGGGACATACATCCTGGACAAAAATCGTATTGATGACACTATCATTGACTGCTGAGAAATTATAGTTAGAAGGAAATTTTGTTTATACTTATATGTCTATAATAGACTGAATAATTTTATCTTGTAAATATTCAAATTATATTACGGACCCAGATCAGCATGTTTTGAAAGATGCTCGTTTTGAAGTTTGAAAAGTTATCCAGGTCTCAGCTTTTAAAGAAATGTTTTTTAAGCTCCAACTCACAGTTTAAAATATTATGGAGAAGGTTTAGGCACCATTAGGCTGTCATGGGCTAAACCACTTCCCCTCTTTTCAGAGGCCGCGAGAGAGGAGAGCATCCTGGGCTGCTTTTTCCCCATCTCCTTTCAGATGCAGAGCATCACAAGCCCACGGTCCCCTCCCACAGCGTAGGGAAATACCCACTTCCCTCCCTCCAAGTTCATGACCACTGTCTACCACTTTTTTCTGGGTAAGGTGCTCACATATTAATGTGATTATCGTGAACAACCAGTGGGTATTAAAAAGTCACCTGCTGAGGCTTCCCTGGTGGCGCAATGGTTAAGAATCCGCCTGCCAATGCAGGGGACACGGGTCCAAGCCCTGGTCCGGGAAGATCCCACATGCCGCGGAGCAACTAAGCCCGTGCGCCACAACTAATGAGCCTGCGCTCTAGAGCCCGCGAGCCACAACTACTGAAGCCTGCGCGTCTAGAGCCCGTGCTCCGCAACAAGAGAGGCCGCCGCAGTGAGAAGCCCGCACAATGCAACAAAGAGTGGCCCCCGCTCACCGCAACTAGAGAAAGGCTGCGCGCAGCAACGAAGACCCAACGCAGCCAAAAATAAATAAATACATATGATCTGTTTACATATGTTGGCTATTAACCCCTTATCAGTCATATAATTTGCAAATATCTTCTCCCATTCAGTAGGTTGTTCTCTTGTCTTGTTGATGGTTTCCTTTGCTGGGCAAAAGCTTTTAAATTTAATTAGGTCTCACTTGTTTATTTTTGCTTTTATTTCTTTTGCCTTAGGAGACAGATCCAAAAACTATTGCTACAATTTATGTCAAAGAGTGCTCCACCTGTGTTCTCTTCTAGGAGTTTTATGGTTTCAGATTTTACATTTAGGTCTTTAGTCTATTTTGCGTTTATCTCCTTTTATTTCTTCTCTGTTTCTCTTCTGAGCAGCTTAATTCACAACTCCTACTGACTGCCTGATACACCCAAGACACTATCTTTGGTTCAGGAGGATACAAAGTTTTATAAGATGCAGTCTCAGCACCCATGAATCAAAATGTTGTTAAACACTCAGTAGCTAAGTGGAAATAAAACAGATCCTATGATAAACCATAATGGAAAAGAATATAAAAAAATGTATATGTATGTATAACTGAATCACTGTGTTGTACAGTAGAAATTAACACAATATTGTAAATTAACTATACTTCAATTTTTAAAAAAGAAAAAAAAAGGAGGGATATAATAGATTATTGAGGCCCAGCTGTTTGGTAGATGCCATATCAAATGATTCATATGCATATCTCATTTTTCACAAATATGGTGACATTGGCATTATTTTCCCTGTTTCATAGATGGGAAATTGAGGCGCATAAAATTGAGAAAGCTGCCCATCAGGTCCATGCAGTGAGACTCAGAGAAGGATCTGAACCGAGGTCTGCCTCCAAAGCCCTTGCTCTTCTCCTCAAAAATGAGGTAGAAACATATCATGTGGAACAGCCGGGAGGGGAAGAGAGAGAGGGAATGAGAAAATGAAAATTAGTGAAGGGGTGGAAGCCTTCCCAGGCCTCAAGGACAAACCTATATTTGAGCACAGGCTGACGAGTGGATAGGATTTTGAGGATAAAGATGAAGAAACAGTCCAGACAGAAGCGAAAGCCAGTGGCTTGAAATAGCTGTCTGCAGGGTCCTACGCTTTGACTCAGATAAACAGCCAGATTAGGTTCTCGTGACAGAGCAGAGGAAACAAGGTTTCTTGAGGAAACACGGTTTCTTAAAAGTTCAAGTCTGCCCCAGGGGCGTCCCAGGGACAGCAGAAGCCTGGAAGAGATCATTCATGCCCCTGGGCAAGAAACAGCTTCTCCCCTGGAATCAGTGGTTGGCAAGCTTTCTTTTCACCATGAAGCTCTTTCTGATTTCTTTTTTCACAAGGAAGACTTTTGCCCATTCGAGCTAAAGAGTGTAAGATGGTACTGGGAACCCTTTTTCAAATTCTCTCTCTCCTCAGGGTGCTAGTCTCTTCCGTGTGGACAGAAGCAAAGAGTCAGGACTTGCTGGACTCCTGCCTGTTGGTCAAGCAACAAAGTGCAGTTGCCTTGGAAGCGATCTGGTTGGGGGAACCTTGCTATTTCTGACACAAAGAGATGTTGTTTGTTTACATTTGCATCTTCTAAGGAACTGATACATAATAGCTTCAGCGGGACATACATCCTGGACAAAAATCGTATTGATGACACTATCATTGACTGCTGAGAAATTATAGTTAGAAGGAAATTTTGTTTATACTTATATGTCTATAATAGACTGAATAATTTTATCTTGTAAATATTCAAATTATATTACGGACCCAGATCAGCATGTTTTGAAAGATGCTCGTTTTGAAGTTTGAAAAGTTATCCAGGTCTCAGCTTTTAAAGAAATGTTTTTTAAGCTCCAACTCACAGTTTAAAATATTATGGAGAAGGTTTAGGCACCATTAGGCTGTCATGGGCTAAACCACTTCCCCTCTTTTCAGAGGCCGCGAGAGAGGAGAGCATCCTGGGCTGCTTTTTCCCCATCTCCTTTCAGATGCAGAGCATCACAAGCCCACGGTCCCCTCCCACAGCGTAGGGAAATACCCACTTCCCTCCCTCCAAGTTCATGACCACTGTCTACCACTTTTTTCTGGGTAAGGTGCTCACATATTAATGTGATTATCGTGAACAACCAGTGGGTATTAAAAAGTCACCTGCTGAGGCTTCCCTGGTGGCGCAATGGTTAAGAATCCGCCTGCCAATGCAGGGGACACGGGTCCAAGCCCTGGTCCGGGAAGATCCCACATGCCGCGGAGCAACTAAGCCCGTGCGCCACAACTAATGAGCCTGCGCTCTAGAGCCCGCGAGCCACAACTACTGAAGCCTGCGCGTCTAGAGCCCGTGCTCCGCAACAAGAGAGGCCGCCGCAGTGAGAAGCCCGCACAATGCAACGAAGAGTGGCCCCCGCTCGCCGCAACTAGAGAAAGCCTGCGCGCAGCAACGAAGACCCAACGCAGCCAAAAATAAATAAATAAAATTTAAAAGTCACATGTTGTTTCATACACGTAGCCTGAGATCGCCATCTCAGTAGATGCCAAAAAGCGATTTTGCTAGAAGCCCTCCTTGCAGTGTTTTGTGTTTTTTGTTTGTTTGTTCTGTTTTGTTTTGTTTTGTGTCTCTGCGTGGCTATGCAGGATCTTATTTCCCCTACCAGGGATCAAACCTGTGCCCCCTGTCAAAGAGGCCTCCACCTGTGTTCTATTCTAGGAGTTTTATGGTTTCAGATTTTACATTTAGGTCTTTAGTCCATTTTGCATTTATCTCCTTTTATTTCTTCTCTGTTTCTCTTCTGAGCAGCTTAATTCACAACTCCTACTGACTGCCTGATACACCCAAGACACTATCTTTGGTTCAGGAGGATACAAAGTTTTATAAGATGAAGTCTCAACACCCATGAATCAAAATGTTGTTAAACAATCAGTAGCTAAGTGGAAATAAAACAGATCCTATGATAAACCATAATGGAAAAGAATATAAAAAAATGTATATGTATGTATAACTGAATCACTGTGTTGTACAGTAGAAATTAACACAATATTGTAAATTAACTATACTTCAATTTTTAAAAAAGAAAAAAAAAGGAGGGATATAATAGATTATTGAGGCCCAGCTGTTTGGTAGATGCCATATCAAATGATTCATATGCATATCTCATTTTTCACAAATATGGTGACATTGGCATTATTTTCCCTGTTTCATAGATGGGAAATTGAGGCGCATAAAATTGAGAAAGCTGCCCATCAGGTCCATGCAGTGAGACTCAGAGAAGGATCTGAACCGAGGTCTGCCTCCAAAGCCCTTGCTCTTCTCCTCAAAAATGAGGTAGAAACATATCATGTGGAACAGCCGGGAGGGGAAGAGAGAGAGGGAATGAGAAAATGAAAATTAGTGAAGGGGTGGAAGCCTTCCCAGGCCTCAAGGACAAACCTATATTTGAGCACAGGCTGACGAGTGGATAGGATTTTGAGGATAAAGATGAAGAAACAGTCCAGACAGAAGCGAAAGCCAGTGGCTTGAAATAGCTGTCTGCAGGGTCCTACGCTTTGACTCAGATAAACAGCCAGATTAGGTTCTCGTGACAGAGCAGAGGAAACAAGGTTTCTTGAGGAAACACGGTTTCTTAAAAGTTCAAGTCTGCCCCAGGGGCGTCCCAGGGACAGCAGAAGCCTGGAAGAGATCATTCATGCCCCTGGGCAAGAAACAGCTTCTCCCCTGGAATCAGTGGTTGGCAAGCTTTCTTTTCACCATGAAGCTCTTTCTGATTTCTTTTTTCACAAGGAAGACTTTTGCCCATTCGAGCTAAAGAGTGTAAGATGGTACTGGGAACCCTTTTTCAAATTCTCTCTCTCCTCAGGGTGCTAGTCTCTTCCGTGTGGACAGAAGCAAAGAGTCAGGACTTGCTGGACTCCTGCCTGTTGGTCAAGCAACAAAGTGCAGTTGCCTTGGAAGCGATCTGGTTGGGGGAACCTTGCTATTTCTGACACAAAGAGATGTTGTTTGTTTACATTTGCATCTTCTAAGGAACTGATACATAATAGCTTCAGCGGGACATACATCCTGGACAAAAATCGTATTGATGACACTATCATTGACTGCTGAGAAATTATAGTTAGAAGGAAATTTTGTTTATACTTATATGTCTATAATAGACTGAATAATTTTATCTTGTAAATATTCAAATTATATTACGGACCCAGATCAGCATGTTTTGAAAGATGCTCGTTTTGAAGTTTGAAAAGTTATCCAGGTCTCAGCTTTTAAAGAAATGTTTTTTAAGCTCCAACTCACAGTTTAAAATATTATGGAGAAGGTTTAGGCACCATTAGGCTGTCATGGGCTAAACCACTTCCCCTCTTTTCAGAGGCCGCGAGAGAGGAGAGCATCCTGGGCTGCTTTTTCCCCATCTCCTTTCAGATGCAGAGCATCACAAGCCCACGGTCCCCTCCCACAGCGTAGGGAAATACCCACTTCCCTCCCTCCAAGTTCATGACCACTGTCTACCACTTTTTTCTGGGTAAGGTGCTCACATATTAATGTGATTATCGTGAACAACCAGTGGGTATTAAAAAGTCACCTGCTGAGGCTTCCCTGGTGGCGCAATGGTTAAGAATCCGCCTGCCAATGCAGGGGACACGGGTCCAAGCCCTGGTCCGGGAAGATCCCACATGCCGCGGAGCAACTAAGCCCGTGCGCCACAACTAATGAGCCTGCGCTCTAGAGCCCGCGAGCCACAACTACTGAAGCCTGCGCGTCTAGAGCCCGTGCTCCGCAACAAGAGAGGCCGCCGCAGTGAGAAGCCCGCACAATGCAACAAAGAGTGGCCCCCGCTCACCGCAACTAGAGAAAGGCTGCGCGCAGCAACGAAGACCCAACGCAGCCAAAAATAAATAAATAAAATTTAAAAGTCACATGTTGTTTCATACACGTAGCCTGAGATCGCCATCTCAGTAGATGCCAAAAAGCGATTTTGCTAGAAGCCCTCCTTGCAGTGTTTTGTGTTTTTTGTTTGTTTGTTCTGTTTTGTTTTGTTTTGTGTCTCTGCGTGGCTATGCAGGATCTTATTTCCCCTACCAGGGATCAAACCTGTGCCCCCTGCAGTGGAAGCACAGAGTCCTGATCACTGGATCTCCAGGGAATTCCCAGCAGTGTGTTTCTATGTGTCTCTTCTTACGTGTCTCACCACCACAGTGCAAGGCTGAGAAAAATAAAGAGTTCTCTCGCATATGCACTCAGTACAGCTTAAGCTATTAGCTCACACTCCCACTTAAGTCAGGGACAAGAACGCCCCACACCAAGGATAACTAATAACACTTCTTTTCTTCAACCTTGTATCAGGCACCTAACCAATGCAGTTAAAGAGAGGAAAAGAAGTAAGTGGTATAAAAAGTGGAAAGTTAGAGATAACAATTCTACAAAATTCCTTATTTGTAGGAAACGTCTCACCATTAAAAATGCGAGCAAAACTACTAAAGAGTTCAGCTATAGCTTTAGAATAAACAAGTAATAACCAAGTGCAAAATTTATTAGGAAAAAAAGGCCCCAAAAGTGGTAGCATACACTGCAAGATGCAAAGGAATAAATCTCAAAAAGTATGGGCAAGACTTTTATGGAGGAAACAATAAACGTCATTGAAGGACATACACAAGAAGGTTTTGAATAATAGAGACATATGCCCTGTCCTTAGATTGAAAGACTCATAAATATATCAGACTTGATCTAAAAAAAAAGAAACTCCAATTTTTAAAAATCAACAGGGTTTTTCCTCATAATTAAACATACATATTTTAAAATCCATAAAGAGTGCAGTATCTTGTAATAACCTATAATGGAAAAAAATCTGAAAAATCTGGATCACTTTGCTGTACACCTGAAACTAAGACAATATTGTAAATCAACTATAGTTCAATTAAAGAAAAAAAAGAAGAAGAAGAGCAAAGAGCCAAGATAATGAAGACATTTCTGAAGAAGAAAAGCTGTAGGAAGGGTGAGACTTGCCTATCTGATAACAGGAACTGTTACAAAACCATGGCCAATTAGGTGGGGGGGCTAGGCAAGCAGCCCAGGGCTTCAGGGAGCCCGGACACACACTGGTCTTTTCAGTAAATATGAAACAATTGATCCTGCATATGGAAGATATTATATCCATCACTCTCATCATACACAGAAATAATTCAAGGTCTATTAAAAACCTAGGCATGGAAAGCAGTGCATTAAAACATTTAAAAGAAATATCAGGGCAAGATGCTATGACTAGGGTGGGAAAGGATTTCCTACACAAGATTTATTGAAAAGACCAAATCATAAAGATTAGGCTCCAGGAATTCCTTGGCTTGTAGCTGCTTTTCTCCCACATCTGCCTCAAACTCCATCAGCCTTCTCCTCTCTCTCTCTTATAAAGACACTCGCCACTGGACTTCAGACCTGCTGGATAATCCAGGGTCATCACTTCTCCATATCTTTAATTTAATTGCATCGGTAAAGACCCTTTTCCCAAATAAAGCTACATTCACAGGTTCCAGGGGTTAAGATGTGGGCATATCTTTTGGAGGCCACCATCCAACCCCCTGCAAATATTGTCAATAATCTACAGATACGTACCTCAGTAACAAAATGATTTAAGCAAAAAACACTCATGGGAATAAGAAACACCACACCCTTCTCTGGGAATGTAAAGGGAGAGGTGGGGATAGGAGAGGGAGACCTTACAGAGGGGCTCAAGCGTGTCTGTAACTGTCCTCATTTTAAACCATCTGAAGTAAATGTGGCCAAACATTGAGCTTTGATAGGGATTAGTGGCCATGCTGGTGGAGGTCATCTTTTTCTCTGTACTTTTCTGTAAGTATGAAATATTTCATAAATTTTAAAAATTAAACAACGCAAAGATGTCCTGTTCCTTGGCTCTCTCAGGAATTTGGAGGAGTTACTTTTGACGAGCCCTGGCCCAGCCTTGTCTACCACCTGTTCATTAGGAATCTCTCACACATTCACGAGCCCTCTCGGCCCTTGGCAAGCTTGGAGTCAGAACTCCTTCGCGCTTACCTAACCCACCTCTCAAACCTTATGATCTTTCCTCCCTACCATTTTGCTTGTTTTAGATGCTTTGTTCCTCACTAGGGACACTTCTGCTCTGATAATGACAATATGCTCTCCAAATATCAGAGACTGATCAAAACCATCAAAACTGAACTGTACAAGCAAAAACTGCAAATAAACAACAAGGCTTCCTCGTGATGTTTTTGTGCTTCTACCAAATAACTTAACCTGCCAAGGCTTTAAATTGCATTTTTTTTTTTTTTTTGTGGTATGCGGGCCTCCCTCTGTTATGGCCTCTCCCGTTGCGGAGCACAGGCTCCGGACGCGCAGGCCCAGCGGCCATGAACTGTACAAGCAAAAACTGCAAATAAACAACAAGGCTTCCTCGTGATGTTTTTGTGCTTCTACCAAATAACTGCCACCAGGGAAGCCCTAAATTGCATTTTAACTTTTACAAAATGAGTGCTCTGGCCTTCTTCGAGAACGTGCCTGCCTCTCACCACTTTGATGGTCTGAGAGTTATTTCCCTTGGGGTGACCTGACAGTAACCAAATCACTGGCACAATCTCTCTGAAGCACTGTTTTTTCCCCAGATACCCTTTCTATGGCATCACCCCAGCCTAAACTGAGAGGCAAGGGGATTATCTTGGCCACTTCCACCTCCAAAATGGAGTCACTCTTCTTTCTCTACCCATAGAAAATCAAGACTATTCATGGAGATGTAATTTCCGACATTTCAAAAATGCAGTGGCTGAAGGAAAGCTATGATAATTTCTCTTAATCACAGTTTTCCTTTATATTTCTCCTTACAGTGATTTTCTCTCTCTCTCTCTCTCTTCCTCACACATACCCAGGACTAACATTCTATTTTAGGTTATGGGGAGACCAGGGAGTTGCAGAGTTATTTCTATGGTTCAATTATAAAAGTAACCTAATCATTTAAAAACTCATAATCTTAAAAAAAATCACAATCTTTGAGAGTAATCATGATTAACGGTGCAGGCTTTAGAATCAGAATTTTACTTTGATTTAATTTGCGACTCCAGTGTGACATTGAACAAGTCGCTTCTCTAAGCCTCGGTTGACAATGTTGAGAAAGTAGTTACACCTACCATGAATCTGCCATAGGCATTAAAAAATAATAAATAAGTCCTTGATGTCTCTTAGCTGATATTAATATTAGACCCTCTAAGCCAACTACTGATATTCTTCTTATGCACATTTATTGTTTTTATTGACCTTCCAGAGAAAACCATGGTCCCTGTGCTGTGGACTGCATTGCATGAAACTTATTTCTGAGCGGTGTAACCAATATAAATCTTCTGATGTCTCTTTTTTATAAAGTTGTAAGTAGAGGTCTGTGGGCTTTTCCATTCTGTTTTTTTCACAGAACAAAGTATAATCACTGTTTTCAGTGCTCCTACAAAGTAGTTATAATCACCCGTGTCCTCTGGCTGTGCAATATTTTAGCAAGTGGACACTGTTCAGCATAAGGAAGAAGGCAATTAACTTTTAAAGAATGAATTGGCACATTGTCAAAATGTGGGACTACACTTGGAGTAGTAAAAACTATGTCCCTGTAATGTACTAAAAATCTGAAGTGCTTACCTGAGAACACCCTTCAGTGAAAGGTATTTGTTTGGGCTTCTACATGACTTTCAATGACCAGTTGTCTATGATTTGGGGAAAATATTATCCTACAAGAAAGAAAATCCCCAGAGCAACAGCTCCACCTTTAAACAAATGACAAACTAAAGTTTCTCTGTGAAGGATGCATACTGCAAATTTAGAGTAGGGCTTGCAGCGACCTCAGCTGAGAGATCTCTACAACATTTTAACAAAACATCTTTTTTTTCTGATTACAAAGTACTACACTTTTTCTGATACAGAGTAGTACTGCAGGAAATGCAGATGATAAAATATCCAAAAATAATATAAATCAAGGGTAACATCACCACCTGGATAGAACCACAATTAAATTTAGCCATTTTGTATAACATTTCAGACTCTTCTGCTGTGTGTGTGCATGTGTGTTTGTATATGTATTTTATATTTTTAACTCATTCTTCAGTGTACACAATACAAAACTAGACATTTTTCACTTAACAATGTTGTGTTCATTTCCTATTGTTGCTGTGACAAATTACCACAAACTTGGTGACTAAAAACAACACAAATTTAATATATTCACAGTTCTGGAGCTCAGAAGCTCAACGTGGGTCTCATTGGTCTGAAATCAAGGTATCAGCAGAGTCCTGGACCCTTCCGTGTCCAAAACCAGCAGTGGTCCATTGAGTTTCTCTCACGTAGCACCCCTCTACTTTGGACTCTCCTGCCTCCTTCTTTCACCTATAAAGGCCTTTGTGAGTAGCCTGGGCCCACTCAGGTGATCCAAGATCATCTTCCCCTCTCATGTTTCAACTGATTAGTCACTTCAGTTTCATCTGCAACCTTAACCCCCTTTTCCCTGAAGCACAATACATTCACAGGTCCCAGGGCAGCTGTGGATACCTTTGGGGTGGGGTGGGGCCCATCATCTGCCTCCCACAAATCTATTCTGAGCATCCTTCTAGTCCTTGAATATTCCTCTATCTGTACTTTCCTTTTTAATCACTACAGTGCATCTTACTGTATGGATGGAAACAACGTAAGTCACTGTACTGTTTTGCTACCATAAAGATATTTAAGTTGCTATCATTTGCCATTCCTGGGCAGTAAAAATGATGAGAGTTATAGTTTTAAATAATACTGTATATGTATTTATATATTTCTGGGAGGGCAATGAATGAGTTTCATATCAGCTCCACTTCTACCGCTGGCGGGAGCCAAGGCTCCCTGATGCCCTCACAGACCCTGGCCATCATCTTTCCTTTCTAATCTCCGCCATATTGGTAAGTGGGAAGTTACTTTCCATTTTTATTTGCCTTTCCGGGGCTTCTGCTGAGAGTGAACATGTTTACCTACTTATGTTTTCCACCCAAGGTTCCTCACGTGTGACTGCGGGGCTGTGATGAGCAGACTCTTGTCGGCCGTGACGTCAGCGACCTTGACACTGAGACTTGGTGGGTGGTCCCTTCGCTCTTACTGAAGCGCCTGGACTTGACTCTCCTTCTACCTCCTACTCACGACATCCTTAAGTCCCCGCACGCTGCTCCTGCTCTGCGGCGTCCCGACACGCACCCTCCGGGTGTGACACAAGTTCTGTGTCCGCGGTCACTGGGGCAGTGAGCGCACTTGTTACCGGGGGCGGGGGGTGGGGAGGTTGCTGGAGCAGTTCCAATGGACTCTTGAGCACTGTCCCCTCTCAAGATGGCTCTTCCTCTTGTGTCACGTGAACTTTGCATCCTTAGGCCTTCTACCAGCATGACCCTCCTTGACATGTGTGACAAAATGAACTGTTAGGACTGCACTTCTAAACGGATAGAGAGCTCCTGTTGCCTGAAGTCTGGATTAGTGGAACTCTCATCCAGCCCATTTTACCCAACACTTACTGTAAAGGCTGCTCTTATGTGTATATAAGTCATTATTATTTAACACCCTTTGTTTATTTTTCTTGCATGCCTTCCAGAAAAAAAACTCAGTTCCTTTGCAGTGAGCTGTGCTGCGTGAATGTGACACAGCCCAGGGTAACCAACACCGAGAGAGCATCTTCAGGTGCTCTGTTTTTTATTGTCGGCACAGTTGGTACATCCATGGCATTTCTCTAGACTTGAGATCCTCTCATCTCTTTCTCTCCGTTTGCATTCATTTAAAGGGAGGGGGATACAGAAATGCAAAGAAAATCAGGAACAAAAACACAGGGAGTCTCCTCACTCGGAACGCAAATGAGGCGTTAAAAGAAATGAAAGAATACTGTGCAAAATTCCAGAAAAACGTCAGTAACGCCTGGCTGAATTTGAACAAATATCAAAAAGACGCCGAAACTCTTACATCCCAACGAGGGGCAAGCATTTCGCTCTAAGTCAGGAGCTGGAGAAAGCTGGGCTGCAGCCAGGGATGGGGGATGGGGGACAGTCTGGGTGCCCACCCCTCGGCGTTGATGACAGATTGAAATTACAATGGAGTAATCCTGGTTCAGGCACGCAAAGTGGAGCTGGGCGGCCGTTGGGGACGGGCTCATAGACAGCTTTCTGCACTGCTGAGAACTTGAATTTTCTGAACCAGAACACAACCTCTCAAGGACACCGCCAGCTGTTTTAGATCAACACCCACCAGCTGCAACCCTGTGGCCTCAAGATCCCCCCTTGCAACTATGCAACCCTTTCAGACCCCAACCCCCCTTGCTTAGAAAGCATCCTCATTTCTTGCCGGCTCCAGTGATAATTCTTAACAAACAGCTTGTATAAGTAACGGTGGCCTTGCGGGTTTTGCCTTTATATAGTCCTCCATTTATTTTGTGATCCAACAGAACACAATTCAGATGCCTCTTGAACCTGTGCTTCCCGGGCTGCCGTCCGAACAAACCCCAAATATAAACGCCTCTGTCTCTCAATCAGGTCTTCCTTTTTGAAACTGGTAGCTAACAGCGTCATCGAGTTTTATTCGGCCCTGAGTTGTGATGAATCCTGTTTCTCTGGTTTAGAGGTTTTGTTTCAGAAGCCACCCCACATCTGACCATTCTTATAAACAGCTTTCAAAAGCTGAAGTAGGCACGGCCTGCGCCGATTGTGTGTTTGTGGCTATCCCACCAATATCTGAGTGTCGCCTATGCTGATTTCCATAATTTCCCTGAAAGAACATATTCCGATAGTCCAGATAGGAACTCCAGCAGGCCCCTCACTGCATCACAGGGGCGGAGCTCAGCGGCCGTGTCATCACCCGCCGTACACACTCCCAGGTCCCGATCTCACAAAAGACTGAGAATGACTTCCTCCCAGACTGCTTCCAGAATTAAATAAGTCAATACACATGCAGCGCTTAGAGGAGTGAGCAGTAAATATTAGTTTAGCTAATGGTGGGAACGCGTGATAAAGACTCTTGAATATTTGATCTGTCTGTTTAAAAAAAAAAAGCCAAGATTAAAATCAGCAGTTTCTCATATAATTCACCACAGGCAAGAGAGTTGCACTTTGACTTTCCGACTCACCCGCATACCTGAGCTACCTTCAAGATAAAGGTTCTGAAGGTGAAATATTTCCTCTATCTACTTACCTCTGGCCATAAGCACATATGTGAAACCTTCTGAGTCAGAATTCAGGAAATGGTCTAAATCTGTGATCTCCACCCGATTTATAAGATGGTTGATTTGAATAAGTTATTGAGATGATTTCACAAATTAATTGTTCAGATTAGCATTTAACGGAGTGGCCTTTTTTTTTTAACACCTTTATTGGAGTATAATTGCTTTACAATGGTGTGTTAGTTTCTCCTTTACAACAAAGTGAATCAGTTATACATATACATATACATATGTTCCCATATCTCCTCCCTCTTGCGTCTCCCTCCCTCCCACCCTCCCTAACCCACCCCTCTAGGTGGTCACAAAGCACCAAGCTGATCTCCCTGTGCCATGCGGCTGCTTCCCACTAGCTATCCACCCTACGTTTGGTACTGTATATATATGTCCATGCCACTCTCTCACTTCGTCACAGTTTACCCTTCCCCATCCCCATATCCTCAAGTCCATGCTCTAGAAGGTCTGCGTCTTTATTCCTGCCTTACCCCTAGGTCCTTCATGACATTTTTTTTTTCTTAGATTCCATATATATGTGTTAGCATACGGGATTTGTTTTTCTCCTGACTTACTTCACCAGAGTGGCCTTTTTGATTCAATCTCATGATTTTTCCTCATGGTACCTTCCATCAACTCCTTCTAGACAACATTTACTCAATACTGAACCTGCATTCTTAGCCCTACCTACTAGATGGAGGTGATCATTAACCTAAGTAACATCCTTTAAGTGAAAAGCAGGATATTTTCATGATCATATTTCATTTTCATTGTCTCAATATTTTCATTCTCATTATCATATTTTCATGATCTCAATACATACAACATTCCACTGTAATGGTACCAAAATCCAATCAAACATCTACTCATCAGAGGAGAATAAGCATCTTCTTACAACACAGGTGCCATTTCTAGGCACTTGGTCCACATCCGCATCCTCTTATGTAAATCAGAAACATTCTTCCATTCTTGGGCACTTCACCGAGACAACCATTTCTGAATTCTTCTTCCTGGTAGCTCTGGGTCCTGAGAAACGTCTCGACTATCTATTCCTTTAGACGAACCTAGAAACCCTTTAGTGGATCCATTCATTCACTCATTCAAGCAGCGTTTGCTGAGCAGGTGCTTCTCCTTGAGCTTTCCTCAGGGAAGCGTGGAGATGCAGATGGGACCTGAGGACTTCACGGACTTGTAGGTGAGGCAGGACTGGGAGCTGGGGAAAAGGACATGGGTACAGGAAGAGGACCTGCCAGGCTGGCTCCACATACATGGTTCGTATCTCTGAAATGACAACTTTTCTTGGAGACTTCAGAGGATGAGACGTGATTCTATCTGCCTGTGTAGGGGACAACGCATACACCATCCCCACCAGATGGCTGTGGACAGCTGACGGAGGTGCATGTGGAAAGAAAACATCCTCCTCCCCCTCCCACGCCTCCAAACAGCTCGGAGTGTTTCTGCAAAGAGGTGACTCTGGGGGATGCTGAGAGCTCTTGCCTCCTATTTGCAAGGCAGCAACTGCTACTCTCTTCCCAGAAGAAATTTTGCCACCCTCTCCTAAAAGCAAATGAGGCAAATATCACTGCTGGCAAAAGAAATTTGCTTTCCTGCCAGGAAAAGAGAACTAGGGAAGAAGATGGGAGATTTTCCTGACCACCTCACCTAGGATTGGGTGTTGGTGCCCACTGAGAACGAAGACAGAGTTCAGTGCTCAGTACCAGCCAGTTTCCTCCACAACCGGGCAGGTGAGGGTCTGGACACCTGGAACAGCTCATCACTAATTCCAGAGCTGAGACCGGGGAAACGCCCTTTCTCGGCATCTTAGTATCTTCCTTCATAACGAGATGACAATAAAACATACTTATTTACCTCAAAAGGAAGCTACCTAGAAAAACTGGCTTTAAGCCTAGAAAGGTCTTTGAAACTACTGAGAGTTTATGAGTAGCATGACCACATCAAGTGAAAGGCCGACCACCTGGCCTGGCAGCTAAGCCACAGTGAACATTCAAAAGCTCTTCCAGCCACCACCCTGGAGGCTGTGTGAATCTCTAGCACCTCGGAAAGATGTTGGGAAACAGGTCTCTGAAAATGATACCTTTTGCATTAGAAGGGGATGGATAAATGTCAATGTTTGAATTCTTCCAAATGCAACATCAGAACCTCTGGGTGTCTGCTTCAGAGGACCTGTCACTCAAGGGCATGTTCATGGCCAGAAAAAATTAACAGAGGGAAAGAAGAACAACTTCTACTATTAAAGTATGTTGCTCATTGCATGCCAGACACGCCATTGTGCTAAGTGATTTAACTATTCCGTTAATGCTCCGATCCGGACTGGAGATCAGTACTGTAATTGTCCTCCTTTTCAGATAAGGTGACTGAGCTCAGTGTTAATATAAATTGGAGATACTTATGCCAGGACCATGAGGAGAGAGAAAGGCAAGCATAAGCAGAAAGGCATCGTAAGATGACTGCAAACCAAGGAAATACCAATACATGGTGCCACATGGCTTCACACCAATGGAAACAAAGCCCACTTAAATGATGAAAACATCGTATTTATCCAATAGAATATTTCTAAATAAATTATTTTCCACTTTTCATATGCAAATAGGAACAAAGAAGAAACAAATGTCATGACGATTAGGGAAGGTTCTTGAGATGATCTTTTGATGCGTGGACTTGGAGAGGCTACAGCCCCCAGTTATTCAACCAAACACTCCTCCAGGTGTTGCTGTGCAGGTATTTTGTAGATGTGAATCAAGTCCATAATCGGTTGACCTTAGTTAAGGGAGATTTTCCTAGTTCATCTGGCTGAGCTGGATTCAGTCAGTTGGAAGACCTTGAAAGCAGAATTGACGCTTCCCTGAAGAAGAAATTCTGCCTCGGGACAGGAGCTTCAGCCTATTCTAGAATTCCCAGCTTGTCCTATGGATTTCAGACTTGACTAGTCAGCTCCACAATCACATAACACAATGCCTTGCAATAACCCTCTTAATATTTATCTCTTGAACCCTGACTGATACAGTTCTGAAAATGTTCATTGTCATTAATGTATCAATATAAGAATGAATTAGAAACTTGCACAAGCCTCTAGATAGCTTCATCCACCAGAGGGCAGACAGCAGAAGCAAGAAGAACTACAATCCTGCAGCCTGTGGAAAAAAAACCACATTCACAGAAAGAGAGACAAGATGAAAAGGCAGAGTGCTATGTACCACATGAAGGAACAAGAAAAAACCCCAGAAAAACAACTAAATGAAGTGGAAATAGGCAACCTTCCAGAAAAAGAATTCAGAATAATGATAGTGAAGATGATCCAGGTCCTTGGAAAAACAATGCAGGTAAAGATCGAGAAGATGAAAGAAATGTTTAACAAAGACGTAGAAGAATTAAAGGACAAACACCTAGAAGAATTAAAGAACAAACAAACAGAGACAAACAATCCAATAACTGAAATGAAAAATATACTAGAAGGAATCAATAGCAGAAAAAACCCGAGAAAATATTTGAAGAGATTATAGTCAAAAACTTCCCTAACATGGGAAAGGAAATAGTCACCAAAGGCCAGTAAGTGCAGAGAGTTCCAGGCAGGATAAACCCAAGGAGAAACATGCTGAGACACATAGTAACCAACTGACAAAAATTGAAGACAAATTATTGAAAGCAACAAGGGAAAAACAACAAATAATATACAAGGGAACTCCCATAAGGTTAACAGCTGATTTCTCAGCAGAAACTCTACAAGCCAGAAGGGAGTGGCATGATATACGTAAAGTGATGAAAGGGAAGAACCTACAACCAAGATTACGTTACCCAGCAAGGATCTCATTCACATTCGATGGAGAAGTCAAAAGCTTTACAGAGAAGCAAAAGCAAAGAGAATTCAGCACCACCACACCATCTCCACAACAAATGCTAAAGGAACTTCTCTAAGTGGGAAACACAAGAGAAGAAAAGGACCTAAAAAACAAACCCAAAACAATTAAGAAAATGGTAATAGGAACATACATATC
>NC_041232.1:81244612-81245717 GCF_002837175.3 Physeter macrocephalus | reverse complement strand
TGATAATTACCTTAAATGTAAATGGATTAAATGCTCCAACCAAAAGACATAGACTGGCTGAATGGATACAAAAATAAGACCCATATATATGCTGTCTACAAGAGACCCACTTCAGACCTAGGGACACATACAGACTGAAGTGAGGGGATGGAGAAAGATATTTCATGCAAATGGAAATCAACAGAAAGCTGGAGTAGCAATACTCATATCAGATAAAATAGACTTTAAAATAAGACTGTTACAAGAGACAAGGAAGGACACTAGGTAGTGATCAAGGGATCAATCCAAGAAGAAGATATAACAATTATAAATATATATGAACCCAACATAGGAGCACCTCAATACATAAGGCAACTGCTAACAGCTCTAAAAGAGGAAATCGACAGGAAGTTTATAGCAATACAAGCCTACTTCAAGAAACAAGAAAAATCACAAATACATCATCTAACTTTATACCTAAAGGAACTAGAGGAAGAAGAACAAACAACACCCAAAGTTAGCAGAAGGAAAGAAATCATAAAGAAAGGAGAAGTTACAGCAGACACAGCATAAATACAAAGCATCCTAAGACACTACTACAAGCAACACTATATCAAAAAAAAATGGACAACCTGGAAGAAATGGACAAATTCTTAGAAAGGTAATAACCTTCCAGATTGAACAGGAAGAAATAGAAACTATGAACAGACCAATCACAAGTAATGAAATTGAAACTATGATTAAAAATCTTCCAACAAACAAAAGTCCAGGACGAGATGGCTTCACAAGTGAATTCTATCAAACATTTAGAGAACAGCTAACACCCATCCTTCTCAAACTCTTACAAAAAATGGCAGAGGAAGGAACACTCCCAAACTCATTCTATGAGGCCACCATCACCCTGATACCAAAACCAGACAAAGATGCTACTAAAAAAGACAATTACACACCAATGTCACTGATGAATATAGATGCAAAAATCCTCAGCAAAATACTAGCAAACAGAATCCATCAACACATTAAAAGGCTCATACACCATGATCAAGTGGGATTTATCCCAGGGATGAAAGGATTCTTCAATATATGCAAGTCAATCAATGTGATACACCATATTAACAAACTGAAG